>NW_012114566.1:10250147-10283872 GCF_000951035.1 Colobus angolensis palliatus
GATCTCAGCTCACTGCAAGCCCCGCTTCCCGCGTTTACGCCATTCTCCTGCCTCAGCCTCCCGAGTAGCTGGGATTACAGGCGCCTGCCACCTTGCCCAGCTCATTTTTTGTATTTTTTAGTAGAGACGGGGTTTCACTGTGTTAGCCAGGATGGTCTCGATTTCCTGACCTCGTGATCCGCCCGTCTCGGACTCCCAAAGTGCTAGGATTACAGGCTGGAGCCACCGCACCTGGCCAGCTTTGATATTCTTATCTTCAAAATTATTTACATAAAAAAATACACATGCATAATTATAATTTGCATTATTTTCTGCTGACCTAGCAGAAAGGTACCAAAAGTTAATTCTCTGAAATCAAACCTACCTATAATCTCATTAAATATGCACAATGAGTGGGTAGTTAGGGTGACATCATTTGTAGTTTTCTAAGCTCCAAAATAACTTTTTAATGACTTTTGTAGCTTGTAATAACCATATAAACTCAAGCGATGGTTCATGATCTATTTACTGCCATCATTACTCTTCATTCAGTTATTTTACTGCCCCCACAGGGTTACATAAACTTGCTCTGTGCCCATCTCTACCACCCATCAGCGAGCAGAGTCGAGCTGGTCAGCCAGCCGAGCAATAATGCACGAGGCTTTTCTGTTGTTACACCAAAATGTCAGCTTTGCTGCCTGCCTCTTGCTTACGGATAAATCATCAACCCAGAAAACCTGCATGTCCAGCACCCATTGGATCTCTACCCCTAAGTGACCCATATTCAGGGCCTGCCAAAGCCTGCCAATTAATGACCCAATGGAGGAACACATTAACTACCCGATTCTCTGGGTTTCTAGGCTCTATTCCCATGGCAAGTTAGGGTATCAAAATCCAATGTCCCTGAACTATACTAACCTACTTACTGAATTGCAATTTAATATAATGGGAATTTGCCATTTCAATATATGGGCTAGATTGTTTTCAAAACTGTAGCTGATATAATGTCTACTATGTTTCTCAGAGACAATTTAACAAATTTCTCCTTGATGTAAGCATTGAGAAGTTTGTCCTTTTTAAGCAAATGGATACAATTTTGTATTAGCCAAGGAGGGCTATACATTAATAACTTGTTATATTTGCTTTTTCTTTAGCAGTTAGGAGTCAAAGAACTAAATTTACTATTTCATTCCCATGACTAGCTCACTGAGAGTTCCTGGCATAATTATGTTCCCCTTCTTTCTAAATCAGTTTTTCCAACTTCTCTTCCCTACCACAGTAGTAGAATACAATTCAGGCTCATCAGTGATACTGATTCACCATAACCATAGAGCACTGACCGAGAAGTAACTAAAAGGCCCCCCAAAAAGGTCCTTCTGTTGAGCAAAGATGTCACCTTGAGAGAACAGAGGATAGATTCTCATCAGTAACTGGTTCGATTTGAAAGTGAGGATTCAAAGCTGGGTTCTCACCCTAGATTATCCTGAGCACCCGCATTCCACTCATTCCTTTGTCCCCTCTCTCACCTCACGTGAGTTCAGAATCATTGATCTAAATCAGGGGTTGGTAAACTCCTGTAAAGAGCAAGGTAATAAATATTTTAGGCTTTGCGAGTCTTATGGTCTCTGTCACAGCTACTAAACTTCATCACCATAGCATGGAAGCAACCATAGACAACATGTGAACAAATGAATATAACCATTTTCCAATAAAACTTTATTTGTAAAAGCATGTTGGGGGTTGAACTGGGCCATGGGTTGTAGTTTACTGACCCCTCATCTAAATGATCTCTAATACTTGTTTTTAATCTTTATTTTAATGTGTTGGTTTATGTTGAGTGTGGCAACCTACTTCAAAATATTTTACTTGAATAGAAGAGTACATTATAAATAAAGAATGGAACAAAATTAAAGGACTCTATATTATAAGTAGCCTAGATACCGTTTATTAAAGTCCTGGTACTGAAAATTGGCAATGAGTCTGTGCTCTTCAGAAATTTACACTCTGATGTGGGAGAAATGACAACTTTACAAATAAGTATAACAGGAGTGCTGAACAAGAGCTGCAAACAATGTCCTGTGGGAGTTCACAAGAGAGGGGTTCTTCAAACCCCAGGAATAGGAAGATATCCTGGTAGAAATGATACTGGACCCGGGAGGGATTTCACTAGGCAGAGGTGAAGGGCGAGAACATTTCAAACTGAGAGTGGTGTGGTGAGATGAAGTAGCCTGGGGTGTACAGAGATATCCCTGTTTGGCTGCAATATAGGGTAAGCATAGAAGACAGTTGAGAGGTCACAATGATAAGATTCATCAAGGAAGCAAGGTTAAGAAGTTTGGGATTTTTAGTAGGCAGTAGAGAACCATGGAAAGCTTTGGAGGAGAGAAAAAATTGTATCTTAATCTTTATTGAGAATCGAGAAAATTAATCTGCCAGCAGCAAATAGGAAAGAGTGAAAACTGACCACATAACCTTTAGAAGAATGATGTTCAAGGTAGTAGAAGCAGGGAGGGAGAGGTGTATGCGTCTTCTCTGGGGCATATACAAATCACGTGTAGGGCTTTTTCAAATTGCACAGCCTGATCCCAAAGATTTTGATATGGCTCCTATTGGAAATGCCCCTCCCACACCACTCATTACTGGTAATTGAGAATCATTCCTTTTGCAAACCATTGTTACAGTGTGCTGTGTGCCTCAAGAGCATTGGGGTAAAAAATAAAAGTTGAAAAAATCTAAGAAGAAAGCTGTTGCAAAAACTCAGGCAAGATGCAAAAAGGAGGTAAAATATGGTGATAACAACGGGAATAAAAGCGAGGGTTGAAGAGCCTTTGCTCAAACAGGACTTGCCTTATGCTTCCCCTCTGAAGTATCTGGGAGCTAGTGCAGAATCAACAGAAATGGTAATGTCCAGAGGAGCACAGGCAGGGGATACGCATGCAGAGTCTGAAGTGTTAAGCATATTATGCAGATAAAAAGCAAACAAAAGGTTGAGCTTGTGAGTCTGAAGCTTAAAGGATTTGGGGCTGGAAGTAGAGGTGCCATTGCCCAAAGGGAGGTGATAATCATGGCCATCGCTCTGCATCAGGTTGCCAAGAGACAGCATGCTTAGAGAGAGGCAAGTGCTTGAGGATCACCCATATTCTGGTGGCACAAGAAAAGAGAGAGAGCCATGAAGGAGCAGTCAGAGAAGGAGGTAGGGAAAATACACTGTTCCAGAAGCCCAGAGTCAGGTTAAACGTGGGCAACAGAAATAAGTTGGTCAAAAAACCAAGGACTGAGAAATAGGCCCTTGGACTGAGCAAAGGTGTCACTCTCCACCTCCAGGAGAGCAGCAGAGGGGTTATAGCAGAACACAGGCTGCAAGGGATGGAGACATGAGCTGGGTGAGGAATTGCAAGTAGCAACTGTAAATCCTCTTGAGAAATTTGGGAGTGGTTTGTTCCTGGGATACTATAAATAACAGGAATGCAGGAAGCAAGGAAGTCGTAAGATGAAAGGGACATCTTAGTAACAGGAGAGCAGTTTGCAGTGAACAATGTTTGGGATTAACTAGCTCCAAGATTACAAGCAGCCCATAGTGTGACGTGCAGGTCTTGAGATGCTCGCCCCACAAAGAATGGAGGGTTCTGGTTTTTGATAGTGGGACAGCTGAACGGTGGTCACTATTGCCGTCATCAAAAGTAGTTAAGAGAGCCCCCAAGTACAAGTTGCATGGTAGGGCACTACATAAAGTCTCGAAGCAAATGAGGCTTATATTGCAAAGAAGCTATGAATCTCAGAGAGAAAACACGAACTTTGACATGCACATTAAAAAAGAGGCAGTTGAGAATACACTGAGCTAATTGAAATAGTGACTACATATTATGGGCAAATGATGGAGACCATTCATTCTATGAGACAGAATGAGAAGACAAAGTTATAATTGGTACATAATTAGCAGTGTTGTTGGGGGAGGCTCTCATCCCTTCAGGGAGTCCAGAGAGTGTCATAACTGACAGCCACCCTCCAATTAACCACAAGGTTTCACAGACCAGCTTATATCAGGAATTGTGTCAGATTTCTGGGTGTCCCAAATATCCCTCCTGAATTCTCTTCCAGCTGATTCAGCTTCCTACTAATTTTCTCATCTACAAGCTTAAGGTTTCAACCTTAAAATACTAACAAAAATATTTTACAAATGGTCTGCATCATTTGCCTATAATATGTAGTAACTATTTCAATTAGCTTAGTATATTCTCAAATGTAGAAAGGTATCATCAACCACCACCCATACACTTCTTCTTCCAACTCTTTCTGCATGAGGTCCTTGTACTTTTGTATCCCTGTACTTTTGTGATTTTCTGTGATCAGAGCCCAGTCTGACAGTACAATCAGCGTTAACATAAACACAAGAGAGAGGAACATTTCTAAAATGTATTCATCCTCAGATGCCACTTGTTCAAAAGCCCCTGGTCCTTGAAGTGCCTGAGAAATGGAATGTTTGGGACCCTGGGAATTCTGTGCCTCAGATAAGGGAACTGTCATCATTTTTTCAGGGAGAGAGAAAGAAACAGCCACCATTTCTTACAGCATGTGAACAATATCTTGTGTTGTGATGATGGCAAAAGCCAAAAGTGCTTTTTCAGACTTTGTCACCGTGTCTGCAAAGCTGAGCTGGGCAGAATTTAACAGCCCAGGCAATCTTGGCTGCTGGCCTGACTTTCCAGAGTTCACTTTTCGCCTGTTGAAAAGGCTTCTCTTCATTATTTTTGGATTGAGCCTCATAGACAGGGACTTTGCTAGATCTCCCCATCCCAGCAGGCTCACACCTGGGGGATGTTATTGTGCCCCCCACAGCTGGGTTAGAGTCAGTTGCATGACAGGGCAGACAAGCTTGGGTGATGTGTTAAGGTATTTCAAATAGTCATGTAACACATCGTAGCCCTTCTGTCATAAGAGGAGACCTTTACAATTCCTCTGCTCCAAAACACTTCCTCTGGCACTGCCATCCCTATTCTGATCCAAACCATCCATTCTAGGCCAGGCTATTGAGAAACTTCCAACTCATGCTCCTAACAACATAGCTACAATGGAGACCCATTTCAGTGAGATTCTGTCCTTCTTCTGAATAAAACTAGCACTAAACTCAATAGCTTATGACTTTGTCTTTACTGGATACCAGCCATATATCCTTGATGGTCCTACTGGGAGGGCCAGCAGTCTTATATGTGGCCTGTCATGGGGCTCTTTATATTCTTTGGCAGGAGTGGATAAAGTAGTAATAGAGTGACCACACAGCAACCACTGGGAGACCACCCAGCAAGTAGCTTACGAGAACAGCTCATCCACAGAGAGCCTCTCAGGCTCCTGGTACACTTTCCCATCCCATGTGAAGTCATGAGAGAGGCTAGGAGACATTTTCAATTGCAGAATCATTAGCAAATGATCCACATACAGCCCTGTCTCTTGCCTTCTTTTGATCCTCCCTGAGCTGGTCTTGGTACTGAAATAAGGCAGAAGCTGAGGCCCAATCCACCACTCCAGTATCTCTAGAAGCCATCATTTCAGGGGAAAATTTTAAGCTTCTGCAGAGCAAAAAATAGCATAATTTCAGAAAAAAGCAAACAACAGATTGTCATCCATATTTGCTGAAAATATTTTCCCCAAAGAGTTAATATTTATATTACATAAAAACTCATATAAAATGATAAGAAAAAATGTCTAACTACTGCCACTTATCAGCAATTCAACTTTGGGTATGAAATTTAATTTCTTCGACACCCAGTCTCCTCATCTATAAGATGCAGGTAGGAGTACCCACCTTCTGAGGTTCTATGTAGATTAAGTGAGAAGGTGCATTTCACAAGTGCCAAGAGCAGGGTCTGAGCTCTCTTCTCTTCTTTGCTCCTCAAGTACTCCAACACCAAAATGGGGAAAGGCCAGAACAAACAATGTTATGTTGGAGGGAATACAATTAGGAAACAAATATGAAGACATATTCAACCCTCCTAGCTATCCAAGAATTGCAGATTGTAGGACACCTTACATCTATTATTTTACAGGACAAATTAAAAATAATGACATTGCATCACCATTGTCGAAGAGGTTGTCAGGAGGACTGTGCATCTATCCATTCACTAACAAGGCTGCTACAAACCAGAACAACCTTTTTGGAAAGCCATTTGGCAATACTCTTAAAGACATAAAATGTTCATATCCTCTCACCAGTTATTCCTATCCAAGAAATGTCTTCTAAGGAAACAGCTGAAAGATGAGCAAAACTACTAGCACAAAGATTTTTGTTGCTACAAGATTCATTATAGTGAAAAGATCCAGAAAGAACTTAGTGTCCAATATCAGGTAAACAAGTAATTTAATTACATAAGGGAAAAAAGCAGAGAATGTAAAATTGTGCCTGTATTATAGTTGCATCATATGTGTGCATGTAAAACAAGGAGTAGATAAGAACATGAGCAAATTTTAAAGGACTGTTAGGATCCGAGAAATGATTGTATGGGAGTAATTTTTGCTTGACTTTGATTTCTCATATTGTTGCTGCAATATTGTTTGTACAATAAGTAATTCTTTTAAAAAGTAACTTAATCTTATTTCCACAGCTTTCACTATAACTAGGACCTCTTCACCCCTTGGCTAGATCAGGTGCTCATTTCCTGATGGATCTCCTCTCATTGTGCTTCTCCTCCTACAATCGACAGGGACTTCCTCATTTGTCCCAGACACTGTGCCTTTAATTAATTTTTGTAAGGCACTTTAAATACATTCCAGGTATGTTAAATACATTTTTGTCATATGTAATTCTCACAACCACTCATGAGGAAGGTATGACAGTCATCTGGCAGAACAATCCATACCAATGCATTGAGCTAGCTATCCTCCCAGGGGGCCAGCACATGAACCAGACACCCTAATTATCCACAGCCAGCTGAAACCATACATACTGGGGCTTTTTCTGTGAGCTTCTTGGCCATGAGAGATGCAGAGAAGCACACAATGTATCCAAGCAGATATTAGCTCTGCTATGTCAATATCCAGAGAATATTTAGCCCTACAGTAAGCAGATGAGGAACTGACACTTAATCCCCCAGCCTAAAGTTTGGGTGTCATTTGTGCTCTAGAATCTGAAGTACAACCTACATTTATCCAACTTCAGTTTGAATATAGTTAGCTTTTAACTAGAAGTGACAATAAAGTGTTTATCTTCTCATTTCTATAAAGACAAGATGGAAATCTACCACCATAAGGCCCACTCTAGGGAGCTAAAGGCAGAATAGTTGTTATAGATTATTCTCCTTTGAATTCCTTTTACTCCACAATCTACAAAGTCCAACCAAAAGGAAAATGACAGATAATTTTCAACACACTACTGAGTATAGTGCAGGTATTTAATGAATATTCACTGACAGAATTAACGATCTGCTCAAAACTCAGGCAAGATTGTAAAGTCAGTTTTCAAAGCCCCCAGGCTCTCTGCTCCGCTTTCTTTGCCCACCTTTTCCTATCATTTCTACTCCACCACTCAACTCTTACTACTATTCCGCATGCCCTCTCTTCCACCCATAAGAATCTACTTTTACAAAACGCTATGTTAAACATCCAACTATTCATATGGAAATTTTTTGAGTTCGTTATCACTTGTGCTGGAAAGTCTCATGTCAAAGAAACAACTCCCTAACTGTGAAATGTTACATTTCTAGGTATCGGCCACTAGAGAAAACAACAACTAGAGAGAGGCGGCTGTCAATGAATTCTTTAAATGATAGTTGAAAGAAGTGTACTAGTTCATTTAAAAAATGCATGCAAAAGGCCTATTTATTATCGCAGGCATACCTTAAGTCACTCTCACTCTCTCCAAATCATAAATATATATATTATCCAACTATACTTGGGTATCTTCAATATGCTTTATGGGCTGTATTTTTTTATTCTTGTGTGTATGTTCATTCTCTCTCTTTTTTCTTCTTTTATTCTTTTTGAGGCAAGGTCTCACTCTGCCACCAAGGCTGGAGTACAGTGGTGCGATCTCCACTCACTGCAACCTCAATCTCCCAGTTTCAAGGGATCCTCCCATCTCAGCCTTCCAAGTAGCTGGGGCTACAGACACAGACCACCACACCTGGCTATGTTTTAAAATATTTTGTAGAAATAGGGTCTCGCTATGTCACTCAGGCTAGTCTTGATCTCCTGGGCTCAAGTGATCCACCTGCCTCGGCCTCCTGAAGTGCTGAGATTAAAGGCATAAGCCACTGTGCCTAGCCTGTATGTTCATTCTTAAATTTAAAGAAATGGACACACCAAGAAGCTTTTCTATTATTAAGTACAGATAAATAAAACTAATAGATAAATAAAAACTGCTCTGAAATTAATTTCTTTAAATCCCTTAAATTTAAAGTAATTAATACACTAGGAAGCTTTTCTACTATAAGGCACAGATAAATAAAACTGATAGATAAGTTTAAACTGCCCTGATTACATAATATCTATGAAGGGTAATTACCTCTATGCAAAACAGGTTAATGCAATAGCTGAAAACAGCATTAAGATATAAAAAAGGGCATTTGCCAGAGTCCTTAAGGTCACCAGATTGATTAAACTTGACATCTGTCTAACTTAATAGGGCTGATCTAAGGAATTTGGCTCTGCTCTTCTTATCCATTGTTGCTTCAGTTGAACCTTGTTAACAGCTTTATTAGCGTCAGACTAGATAAGAGGGATCAGCCTTTCCACCTTCATCCACAGGGTTTCCTGGTATGTAGATTCAGAGAATGAAAAAAACCAACCACTTTTAGAATTTGCTCTCTCTGAAAAGAAAAATTATTATTGAAACTATTCTTGGACCTCAACTGGAAATACTCATTTTATTTGACCAGGAGGTTAGCCAACTGCAAGGAACAAAATGTATTTTCTGATTAAAGAGTTTTACCTGACTGGGATGACATTCACATTTCTTGCAGAGGATGGACTAGTCAGGGACTCCAGTTGTGTTTCAGTGATCTTGAGAGGACAGTCTGCTTAACAGGCTGGGCAGTAATTGACGATCATGTTACACTGGCAGAACAATCCATACCAATGGATTGAGCTAGCTGTCTTCCCAGTGGGGCAGCACACGAAGCAGACACCCTAATTATCCACAGCCAGCTGAAGCCATACATGCTGGGGCTTTTCCTGTGGGCTTCTTGGCCATGAGAGATGCAGAGAAGCACACAATGTGTCCAAGCAGGTATTAGCTCTGCAATGTCAATATCCAAAGAACATTTAGCCCCACAGTAAGCAAAGTGTTAGTCTAGTAGCCCTAGAATCCACACTGAGAAACCCTCCCTCAGCTTCCTCAGACCCTTGACTTTGGAAGTGAATCCTGGAATAATGAATCATGACTAGGATCAACTTAAATACTAAAATCGAAAATCATTGCCAGAAATTCTCTCTACGTTAAATTTATTAGCATATACTACCAGTATTTCTCTCCTTTCTCTTTCTCAATCTTTCTCTCTATTAATATTTTCCTCTCTCTTTTGGAATCAAAGACTTTGAACTATTATACATGTAAATGATATGGAAGTCGGGTTAATAGATAATCACGTGTTGATCTTGAAAGATAAAAGGAGAACCCTATTTTCTCACATAAAATTGCAGTTATATTCAGATATTTTCATACAATGAATCTGAAGGAGGGTAAATCTTACAGGGCACAATTTCTCAAATCCTCAAGACCAGGAAAATCTAATAAGTAATTTGAATTTCCTTGCATGTGAACAACGACTTCTTGAGAGCCTGCTCAGGGTCCATCGGGTCTGGTCGCTGTTTTCTCCTCCAGCCTCAACACTGCTTTCACCTCCCCAGGCTTGGATTCCAGGCTCTGCTATGCCTGCTGAATGCCCTAGGTCAACCTGCTTAGAGACAGGTGCAGGGTAGTAAGATGGTAAGCACTGACACAGCCTTGCTCTTCTTCGGCTGGCTATTGCTCACCCACCCTTCAAAAGCCCTTCTTCCAGGAAGCCAGCTCTGACCTCCTGTGCATTCCACCTTGCCCTGTGAATACCCTATGATAGCACTGTCATGTTCATGGCAGTAGTAAGGCTAAATTTTTTGTCCACCCACCAGATTATGTCTAAAAAATCTTTCTGTTAAAAGCACTAAGCCCCATACCTGGCCTATGCTAAGAACACAGTATCTGTTAAATGACGATGGATGGATGGATGGATGGATGGATGGATGGATGGATGGATGGATGGATGGATAAACGAATGAATAAATGAACACTAACTTTTTTGCCTATGACATTTTCCCCCTATTCCTTTATCCAGTTATTAAAACTCTTCTTATTTCATCCATGGCAGGTAATGAATATACAAAAAAAAATTATGAAAACTATGTAAGCATAGAGTTTTAACATTCGATTGTGCTGATGGCTGCATAGGTCTGTGAATTTACTAAAAATTACGAATTATACTAGTGAATTTTATAGTATATAAATTATACCTCATTACAGCTGTTACAAAACTGAATAGAAAATAGAATGTTTATATTATAGACTGGCCCAAACTGAGAGCATTTCAGAAGTGAAAAATGGTTTAGAAAGTGGTGTGATAGGTGAGAGAAATGATGATGCAAATTGCTTATTGAATTTTTGTTGTTATTGTTAGTGAAATTGTTTTTCACCTGGACCTGGACAAGACATTGCTAGGAACTTTGCAGTAAATGTATTCAAAGAGAAGATGAGAGTTCACATAATGAAACTGGCCTATTTCCAAATTGGTAGAAGAGACTCACCTAATTTCAGAGTTTCATTCATGGTTTGAAAAAAACAACAATTTTTTTAATCCCACTTTTATTGAATTAATTAATTAGGTTCAAATTAAGTAATTCAGCTCTAAAAAACTGTCAACAGTAAATTAAAAACAATAAAATTTTACAATGAAACCTTATTGACTTAATTTTTGTAGTTTGCTCTTTCTAAGCCAATTAATGTGATATCTGTTTTTAATCAGCTTTATTGTCTCTTAATTTTCCTTAAAATTTTCTTTGGGGTTTTCCAGGTTTTGTCTGCTTGGTTGGAAATGAAGTAATTTCTCTACATAGTCCCTAGTGTCTAAATTATGAAATAGTAGTTCTGCTTTTTAAGTTTTTAACTTCTTTAAATTGAGAAAGCATATATTTTAAATAAGTTATCTTTTATAAATAATAATCAATGCTTTCATCTGTCAAAGTCATGTTGAAAATTTCTTTCCAACCTCATTCTTAATGACATCTCCACCTTTCTGATAGAATTTATTATTAAGGAGGGAAATCCCACCACAACAGTAACTTCAGACCTCTCTTCTTTGTGGAGATAGCCTGAGGTATAAATCCAACATGCAAATCATTCTTTTCATTACCTGCCTGTTAAAACATAGAATAAAAGTTAAAGACAATGAATTCCTGTTGGAAACATCAAAGTTAAATATACTCAATAACAGACATTGAATAAAATCAAATATGAAAAAACTGAAGGCTAAGTTGTTATAAACATCAGTTGGCATGCCTTAAAATTCATGGTGGTCTAAAATCTCCGCTTTATATTTCAAAGGATCTGAATAAAGACAGTTTCACAGTTGCTCACAAGTCTTCACATCTGAAAGAATCCTTTTACAGTTCTAAAAGGGACTGATTTGATATGTATTACAGGGCCGTCATGGTCTTGCAAGCAATCAGTGATTTACATTTGTAACCATATTTCCAAATGTGAATATCTTTTCTATGAGGTGGGGGGATGTGAGGGGTACATAGACCATTCACAGCTGTTTTTGCCGAGCAGTTGCTTTTTATTTGTGTCCATTACTGAATTCAATGCTTCTGCCATTTCCATACTTGTTATTAGTTTTTTTGTGTGTGTTATTGTTGTTCTGATTAAAAGCATGCATTACATTCTTTCTAAATTATGTGTCACTTTGTTGTGAGTGTTATATCTGGCAATTTAATAGTCTGTGAACAGGAAAGCTTTGAAATGACTGTCCTCTGTCCTTTGGCATAAACCAATTACCAGGATTTAAACTTATCTGACAAAAACCACAGTGACAGATCTGAGAACAAAGTGGTTTTAAATCGTTATTTTTAAAATCTTTAACCTTTCCTGTTTTCTACAACTAGATGTTGTACAGTACAGTATATGATCATAAAAATAGTATCAGCTTTTCTTATTTCCTTAATAAAAAGTGTGTCTTCCAGACTTTCCTATTTGTTTTAGTGACGAGCAATTTGTTTGCATGAACTACCTCTGATGGCTGCAACGGCCTTAGAGATACACATACAAATATGTCAGAACCAAGACTGAGTCCTAAAAACAGAATTTGATTCTTGAAGAAACATATGCAATTGTTTTTCAAGTTTTCTTTAAAGGAAAGGAATTTAAAGCAGAAATACTTTTTCTTAACTTAAAACTATCTGGGAGGTATTAAACTAGGTTCAGAATGTGAAACTTGCCAGTTTCCTGCAGAATGTTAGAGTGTTTTGTTAGCTGTGGACAATTATTATTCATTATGCATCTAAAGAAGCATTCTTAAGGCTCTACTTGGTACCAAAAGAATACAGAGAAAATGTAGTATGTGCTCCCCAGGCACTCCTTCAGCGAAGCAGCTCCCAGGCAATTTGACGCAGTGACAAAGTAGACTATTTTCCCCAACCATATATTGCCCCAAAGTTGACATCACTTTCCCAAGCCATGAAAGCATTGAAAGACTAAAAGATCTACCTGGCTAATAGGATATGAACTAAAATAATGAAAGGCACTTTTCTTTGGTTATTCTCAAACAGACCATAAATATTTACATTCCATTATAAAACACCTTAACAGCTTGGTGAGATTGAATGCAATAGCACTTAATGCAATATAACTCCAAACACTTTACAGCTCCAATGGACTTTATAACTACACCTTAGTTTGTCATACAGGAAGATCTGTGAGTTGACTGGTTAATGTTCTTTGTTTAAAAAACATGCAAAAGTAACACTATATGCACTATATGGACAGTACTTACTAAAATACCATCTATATTTTATGTATAGTTTCACCAAAAAGACCATGTGAGCCCTCAAGAAATAAGACAAAGGCATTACATTTTGCTTTCTGAGTGTGATTGTGCCAGTTTTCTACACATCTTATAAAAAGGAAAATGCATATGCTTAACACAAAGCACCGTATGTCCCATGAACCTTAAATTTAAATAGTGCTTTATGGTTCACCAAGCATTTTCTCATTAGTTTCTTATTTGAACATCAAAACAATCCTCTAACATAAGAAGAAGAGGAAGGAAGAATGCAGTGCAAGAGGGAGAGAATGAATATTTATTGAGCACCTACTGTGTACCAAATACCATTGGAATGTGGCATTTATTCATTGGTGGCATTCTAACAACCGTGTGAGATACATGTTTTCATCTTGCAGATGAGGCTCGGAAAGATTAATTATCTTAGCTAGTGTTACACAGGTAATAACAGCAGAGCTGGGGTTGAATCCCAAGTCCTATTCCAAAAAGAAAGTATTCTTCCTTCTGTTCAAGTAGCCACCAATGTTGACTCTTGAACAACTCTGAGATTATGGTATTCCACAATTTTGCTGTTATAGTGTCCTTTCCTTTATGAAGTATCAAAGCTTTTTGAAGTATCCTTTAATGATTGCTCTTTGAAGCATCCTTTTTTTTGTGGCAAAATAAAATACTGGGGAGCCCATATTAGTCTCCCATCTTTTCTTTTGATTCTACAGGATGATGAAGCACAGAACTCTGTAAACAAGTGCATTCTGGTTTTCTCCATACAATGACCTAATTCAGTCCTACCAAGTATGATCACAGAACACCATCCTCTACATGTCTAGAGAAATGGGATGGGGAAGAGAAAGTCAAAATCTCTGGTTTATGAGCAATATATGAATGATTCCCAAGCAGATAAACAAAGATAAATTACCTTTCAACCCATTTACTACTACCCCAGTTACTTCCTATCTATTAATACATGTGAGAGGCGGACAGAGGATACTGTATCAAGGAATTCTCCAAATGCTTTTCTTCATTTTTTGTCTGCTGGCCCAGTGGATCTCATCTATATTCTTGAGACCCCAAGAGTTCTGGGGCAGCACCTTAGGATCCATTAAGTGGCAATGGTAGGAGGCAAAGGGAGCATGCAGTTCAATATTATCAGCAATATTTTAGCTATTTCACATATGCAGGTTTCATTTTATTTCCCTTAAGAAAGACATTTGCAATATATGAACACATATGTATATATAAAAATAAAGAAAGATAGACAGACACTGAAAACCACCACCCTTACCTTAATGCTGATCAATCCCCACATAGCAAAAAAAAAAAAAAAAAAAAAAGTCTACAAACCTAGTAATACGGTTTAGCAAATAATTTGTAATATTACAAAATTACAGTCAATTTTAGCCCAATGAATTAACTTTTAAAGAGGTGATTTGTGACTGAATGTTTCGTTAACCTGCTTTGGAGAAAATAAATGTATGTAGTATAGTGTAAATATAACTTTTATATGCACTGGGAAAGCAAGAAATGTGTGTGACTTGCTTTATTGCAACATTTGCTTATTGCAGTGGTCTGAAACCAAACTTGCCATATCTCTGAGGTATATCTGTATTTTAAATAAAGAGGTTAGTTTGAAAGACCAAACTGATTCAAAGCATGGAACCTATATTGAAAGAAAGGTCATTACAAAGTTGTCAGATTTTTCCTCACCAGGCCTTTTGCCTTCTCAGCAGTCTAATTTCTACAACCTCTCTTGATCCCCACTAAACTCCAAAAGTTAACCTACAGCATGTAGTACTGTTAGATGCAAAAATTGGCATCCAGAGTATTCTGACTAGGTCTTCTGACATGTGGCAGAGCCAGGAACCCTGGACCTGTGCTTCATCCACTAACACTCAACCTAAGGGCTGATAGAAATTCCCGCCTTTGAAGAAACAAATAAGTATCTAACTGTGCCACTTAGCTATAAAATTGGATTAAAGGTTAATATTAATGAATTCATCTTAATAGTGCTGACAGTAACTGTACTACTTGACAGATTTTTAGTATGAGTATCACAAGCCATATGTGAAGAATACTGTTAAAATAATTACATTAGGATTTCACAGCATCAACCATCAGGATTTCTTCTCTGACAACAAAAAAGGAAACCTTTTCTAACCTGAGCCAGGTAAATGCCACTTGTTATCTGGACTTGACTTCTATTTGTGACACCCACGATTTGAGAGTTCAAAAGCATTTTTAGTGTTTCTCTTTTAGAGAAAAGGAAGAAAACTCTTATTTTTGAATGTCTTACTATGTGCTAACCTAATTTAATCTTCATGAGCTCTAATATGCAGGGGATATCAGTGAGTTTTGAATTGAAGGTTATTTTCCTGTTGTTTTTGCGGTGGTGGTCATTCTAGCATGGTTGATCATTTGTGTCATTCTGAAGCAGCCATTGCTGAAGATTGCGGAAACAATCTTTTGATTGCTGAAACAGTAGTACAACCTCCCACTGCTGTCTTGTCTGTGAGGACACTCACCCATCTAGTTCCAAAGCAACTTGTTCATATACCATCTCACCTGTCTTTGCAATCATGTGATGACATAGACAGTGTCCAAATTCCTCTTTCCTGTGAGATTGACTAGGGCAATCATTGAGAGCTATAAGAATACAGTAAGAGTTGATGAAATTAAGAATACATCCAGAACCAAGAGTTAAATAGACCAGAAAGCTAGAAAAGGAAATACACGTGAACCACCCAACCAAGTGGTATCTCCTAGCAGAAATCAGAAACAAGGACAGTGGACCAGGATGATGATAACAGCAAAACTGTCCCTTTTGACATAAGTGACACGGTGACATGCACAGTAAAAGGAACATAATTGAAACTTAAGTAGATCCTCCACCCCATCCCCAATGCTCATTTCCCTAGCTTGGCCCCCACTCCATTCCCTGCTCTTTTCCTTTTAAAGATAGGACATAGAAACTAGGATTGTTTTGCCTGAATGTGGTTCTGGGTCAGAAGCAAAAAATAAATATCAAACCATTACACAACTTTTCCCTGAGGATCAGAAATAAGGTAAGTGCACCCATTGCATTAATTTCTTATTAATGTTTTTAAGAAGAGAGTCCAATGGTTTATTTTTAAGGTCATGAAAGAGCATGAAACTCTGGGCTATTTTCTGCTGTTACCATATGGCCCAATTATATCATTTGTATTTTACGCTTCACAATGTGGTCCCCAGTGAAAGAGATACATCAGGGACCCGTGGACTGGAGGAGTTAGAAGGTTCGGGCAAAATTAGTATAATGCAAGCCCTTAGCCTCCTCCTCTCTGCCATATAAGGTGTGCCTCTAGTACTCCCTGGAAAGAAGAAATTCCAGATAAATTGACTGGCTTTACTATTTCTTCAACTTGGATAGCTGTGCATATTCCAGTCTCCTGGTTTATTTTCTCATCTTGTTAATTGCATAGCTTCACATATTTTGCTAAATGTCCATGGCTTTCGTCTCCATTCTGCTGGCTTCATTAAAAAGTATTTCCACCTTGAGCTCTGATCCAGGGAAAACCGTGGTGGTTTTACATTAGTCATGGCTGGTTTTCTTCTAAGCTAGCTAATAACACACCTTGCCAGCACATGGATTCATTTCTTTCCAAAGACCACCTGTCTGGTCCACATAATAAATTTTTGCTTTCCCATTTGTATGACTGTGACCCAGTTTCTTGTGAAATAATGACTCTATTCTTAACACATTTAAGACACAGGTACCCTCTCCCTGCCCTGGGTTTTATTGTACAGCTTTCTATACCAAACATTTTAGAATGCACTGAAAATGTCCTTCTTATTCTTTTGCCTGAAAAAAGGCATTAGTCTCAACAGTTAGTCATTTTGTACTGCCCAAAAGCGAAGTTAGAGAAGCTACATTACTTAAACAACAAGGGGCAAGGTCACAGATAACAGCCACTAACTGAACCCCCATTATGCAAACATAAAAAATGAGGGTCAAAGCAATCAAGTGAACTTATCAAGCTGAACAACCACCAAAGAAAAGAACTGGGCCTAGAACCCAGATCTTTTTTTTTTTTTCTGAGATGGAGTCTCGCTCTGTCGCCCAGGCTGGAGTGCAGTGGCCGGACCTCAGCTCACTACAAGCTCTGCCTCCCGGGTTTATGCCATTCTCCTACCTCAGCCTCCCTAGTAGCTGGGACTACAGGCGCCTGCCACCTCGCCCGGTTAGTTTTTTGTATTTTTTTTTAGTAAAAACAGGGTTTCACCGTGTTAACCAGGATAGTCTCGATCTCCTAACCTCGTGATCTGCCTGTCTCGGCCTCCCAAAGTGCTGGGATTACAGGCTTGAGCCACCGCGCCTGGCCCAGAACCCAGATCTTCTAACACGTTCTGCAGTCTTCTACCCGTGACAGTACACAGCCTCACATTTACTTCGTAAAATTCCTTCGTAAAACAATGGTTTTATATACAACAGTTTAACGGAGTAAAGAGAGTAAAAGTCACAAAACAAGTTTTTTGGAGATATTTAAGCCCTTGCAGGCAGGGTGTAGTGGCTCACGCCTGTAATCCCAGCACTTTGGGAGGCCGAGGCAGGTGGATCACTTGAGGTCAGGAGTTCAAGACCAGCCTGACCAACATAGTAAAACCCCATGTCTGCTAAAAATACAAAATTAACCAGGCATGGTGGTGCATGCTCTGTAATCCCAGCTACTCGGAAGGCTGAGGCAGGAGAATCGCTTGAACCTGGGAGGCGGAGGTTGCAATGAGCCAAGATCATGCCATTGTACTCCAGCCTGGGCAACAAGAGTGAAACTCTACCTCCAAAAATAAATAATAGATAAAAAAATTTTTTAAAAATGCAAAGACCAGATGCCTTTGCCTTATCTACTTCAATGCATAACATGATTCTATGAACTCTCTTTGAGACATCAAAGAATACTCTGTTTCTTTAATATATTCAAAGATACTCTATTTACAATTTAGAAAAATGGGATCTCACTGGACCTGGAACCAAGGGGCCCTCTTTTCAGCTGCAGGGTCAAATTTCCCATCAAATCAGCCTAAGCCCAACACTAGCACTTGGGCAACGTTTCACACATGCCACCTCTCAGTTCGAAGGAGTCACCTTCAATTCAGGAAGTGATACAATTCTCCCAGTGGAAGTGGCTTAGAATATTTCCTCTTCCATCCCAGAGGCAGCAAGATGATGGAAACTTATGACCAAGAATACAATGAGCATTCAAGGTATCTGATTTTCTCAGCCCTAGGCATGGATTAAACTTTTATAGGTCACTAGTAGCAATATGGTGACTATAAATGTCTAATTTTGACATGTAAGAACATGAATCTTTCAACATTTGAGCCACTTCATTATTCTCCTTGGGATGATAAGATAACTTTCACTTGGCTTGGAGAACTTTTTATTTTTTTTCCGGGAAATGTGGGCAACCCATGATCAATACCATAAGAACGAGAGCCACTGAGAAACAATAATTAACAAAGAAAGAATAAAGGTTTTGGACTAGCACTAAGAATTTAAGACAAAAGCCAAGACAGTTTTACTTATCCTAAAAAAGAAATAGACAGTTCATAGAATCTTATAAGCCGATTAGCCACTTCCCCCTTCCTAATAGCTCCAACGATCAGAAATCATTGCATCACTGCTATGACTAATTCCATAACTGTTCTCAAATATCGCCAATTGACCATTAATCCATGACTGTGGCCTAATTCTTAACTGATTGACAGCCAGAGAAAGGTCATTGGTCATAAACACACACACTAAAATGCTGGAAAAATCTCTTGACACGCACTGCTTCTTTTGGTGGCCTAAATTTACAGTTTCTTTTTTTTTTTTAATTCAAAGGCCGTGAATGCAGATAGCTTTTCAGTTGTCCTTGTGTTTCTTGACTGAAAGAACCCTTTAAGTGCTCTCGAAATAGTTAGATGAATAGCAGAAACAATTGTATCTTTTCAACCCCAATCACATCAGTTCTAAGATTTTGATGAGTAAAAAGCACTAGGCAGGTTTTAAGTCAATAGTGGCCTTCCAATTTCTAAAGTTCTCTCAGAGTACAAACACATTGCTTATATTCCTCTGGCATGGTTTTGCTCATTTGCAGGAAAACCATATTTTGTACCACATCCTCACATATTGATATGTTGAGGAAATACACAGCAAACACCACTTCCCATCCATCTGGTAAGCTTGTTAGAAAGATGAACACCCAGCGTTCAGATGTTTTTCACTCAGGTCTGAAATTCTATGCTCAGCATAATTTGCTTTTACTTTCAAGACAAATTTTAATCCAATAAGAAGAAATTCTGCTCCTTTTTTGAAAGCAAATGATACCAGTAAAGTAAAAAGGCCAGCCATGTTGGACATTGCCAAGATACATCTACAACTGGATTTCTGTTAGGACCTAGAATCATAGGCAACAATTTTGAAAAAAATACAATTTTCTCTATTTTCTTAAAAGTAAGTGCAGCAGTTATTATTCATATAGTGATAATGTAAAACAAAGTCCCAAAAGAAATAATAAAAATGAGGGTAAGACACTTAATCTATCATTTCTAAAAAACTGGTTTCCAAAGATCTTGACACTCATCTATCAGTACCCAGCATTACATAAGCTCTTTTTAGGTTTCAAATATTTTAAAAGCTTGAATCAAAACAATAAAAGTCAATTGAATAAGCAAAACCTGGCAGTGTTAGTGCCCACTGGAAACGGAGCCAAATGCTCTTATATAAAAAGCAATGAGAACAGAAGGTGCATGCATTGCTAGATTTGTCTCCCCCAATATTTTTGCAACCTCTTCTATTTGGAACTCAACTCTTCAGGAGAACTTTTCCTTTCTCTCCTATTTTTGACACACTCTTCACATCATAAAGGTAGAACTTGTGGTTTTGCAAATTACATGTCAGTGGGAGAGAAAACAGCAATAAAGCAGACACACAACTGAGAATTTCTAAGTTATACCAAACACAAACCCTTAGGGTCCTATGCAACATAATTTTTTTAAATATCAGCATTAGTTTTCTTTGTGTGATTATAAGATGAATATATTATAGATTTTTTTTTATATTGACGTGAAGAATCTCAGTAGAATGAACTCAGCCGCACTTGCTATTTTACAAAATCCGATATATCAGACTTTGTCGAGGGACAATAGGTCCTGGAAGTACCAAAATGACTCCGCAGGAGCCAGAATAAGGTTCTGATGAAGAAGTAAAGACTATGAAAATAAAGAGTTCCAAAAAGGAAAGAATTTCAAAAAATGTCTATAGAGCAGTGCTTCCCAAACTGTAAGATACATGCAGATCACTTGGGAATCCTGTGATAACACAGACTCTGGCTCTGCAGGCCTGGGGTAGGGCCCACCCTTCTGCACACCGAGGCAGCTCCCATGGGATGCTCATGCTGCTGCTCTATGGGCCACATTTTGAAGAGCAAGTTTCTAGCGGTCTATCCCCCAGGAACCAAGAAATCCAAAACATGAAACTAGTTAACAATAATTGTTTATGAAGTAAATGTTATAGAATAAACCTACTAAGCATTAGCACTGTGAAGAAACAGATGAAGCGTAAGAAGGAAAAACAGGAGAGTTTCACACACAAAATGTAAACTGTTACAAATCAACATGCATTTATTATGGACCTATTATGTATAAGGCAATGTTGTAGGAACAATAAAGGGTAAAAATATAAAAAGGGTTAGTTCCTACCCTCAAATTGCTTAGGCCTAGTACCCCAGCTCATAGACTCTCACCTTTCTTCAAATATAGCCCATCTCATTTGGAAAAACCCCTTTTATCTGGTTACTGCCGGCCATGTCCTCCAGTTCTGAGATCTTGTTACTAATTATCCCTTATCCCTCCCTTTCCTGTATTGTTCATCTGTCCACTCAGCCTTCTCTTCTGGCTATTCACTCTTCCTAAAGTAAGTTTTTCTACCCTCTATGGCCATGGCTTCAATGACCAGTGGCTCCCAGTTCTCCACCTAAGGCAGAGACTTGCCTACTAAGATAATGTTCTTATTTCTAGTTGCCTACTGGACATCTCCTTCTAGCAAGTACAATTTAACTGAACTTACTATCATAGCTACAGAAGGCTTTTCTCCTCTCTCCCTGTTTTCCAGAATCTGGTCTTTTCATCAGCATCTCACAGCTACAATTCACCCTCTTAACTCACTTCCCTGCCTCCAGTCTGTCTCCACTCTGGTCCCTAATCCATAACTGTACCAGAACTCTCTTCCTATCAAATAAGTCTCTGTCACCTCTCTTACAAATTTCAGAACTCTTATGCAAAATGTACACACTTCTTAACTGCACATAGCAGATAAGAACCCTGGCAAGCCAACCCCAGGCTATCACTTTGATTGTTTCTTTTACTGTCCAAACCCTATCTATGCAGCATATGCTTAACTCTCCCAACTCAGATCACGAGTCACCAACGACATCATGCCCTCCAATAATTCTGCCTCTACACCTTTTGTTCCCTCTTCCTGGAATAGCTTTCCTCCTCTGCCTGGAAAATTTCAATTCATCCTAAAAAATCCAGCCTAGTCCCCATGAAGTCTTTTCTGTTGGAGTTTGGTGTTCCCTCCTCTAAGATTCCTACAGCAGTCACTTCATACCTCTCTTAAGGTACATACTAAATCAGAGAATGCTATTAGCATCTGTTTCCTCTACTAACACAAGATCTTGTTGAGACCAGATACGATACCTTGCTCTTCTTCCATTACCGGTGCCAGGCACAGTGCTTGGACTCAAATAGATATTCAGTGAATGTTTATTGAATGACTGAGTGGACATAAAACAGAAACTAATAGTGCAATGCTGCAGATGACAAATGACTTGTACCCATGGAAAGAGTCACAGGCATGCAAAGGAAAGAGTGTTCACTGTGTATAATTAAGCGCTAAAATGCACGCTCTATGAGATTCAGTGCAGACATTCAAGAACAGTCTTGTGTAGGAAAAGGAAAGTGTAAGCTGGGCCTTGAGGGATGTATTACTCATGGACAGGTCTTGGAAGAGGCATTATCTGTAAAAAAGTATGGGAGGTGGGGCCGGGATACAATTGTATGCTATACGTAATAAGGTGATCATCCTGACTAAGGTGGACAGTATTTTTTTTAAAAATAAGTGATAAAGTTGATTAAGGGGCACAAGATGTACAGGGGGGCAGAGATAGGACTGTGAGTAGCATGCCACATCCTCTTGTGCCAAATCACATTTATTATTAGCAGATGTTGCTAGCTTTTTAACATCATTCTTGGGGCATCATTCTTTCTAGTTCCACCTCTATATATCTGCAATCATAAACTCTGTTGGTAATCAACTCCATAATGGTTGAAACTCATTTGAAGCTACTTCCAGCTTTCCTTTCTCGAAAGTCACTCTTCCATATGACATCTCCACATTGGGCCTTTTCATTCCATTTCCTGCAACATGGAAGCCCCATGGAGACTTGGGCAGGACCAAGAAACGCTGACTCTCTCAGATGCCGCATTTCCAGCTTCTTGGCTGGAGGTAGTGGTAGCGAAGACAACGTGAACACAGCTCCCGACCCTGTCCCACGTCCACCTCAGTGCCCCAAAGGCCATCCTAGTCCTGCTCCAATCCTGGACTGGGAGTGTCTATGCAAGCCACTCCTCCAGATTAGAGCACTGAAGGTAGCTTCCAAGTTATTAATGATACCTGAGAAGAGACTAAGAGTATGCTAGTTGATTAGTTGATGTTGCACTCTTGATCATTTGTTTCTTAGGTTAGTTGTAGCAGAAAGAGCCGTGAAAAACATGGTACATGTAAATGTAAAGCCAAGCTTCATGCACAAATAACTAAACTCAGTATAAAGTGTCAATTAAAAAGACAAATATTCTCTCTCTCTCTCTAAGGCTGAAAAACTGCATTTTCAAAAACAAAGCAATTTTCTCTCCAAAGAAGTAGAGAACAGAATTCACCTTTGGGTAAACTATTCCTTTTTGATTTGACATCATTGCTTCAAGTGGGCTTCCTTAGTGACACAAATGGAAAGGAAGTTCCCACCCATTATTGTTACTGGGGAAGACTGTGAAGTAAACTGAGTGCAGGTGTTTTCTACTGAGAAAATAAGTGTTCTGTTTGGTAATGTAAACCAACAGAAACCCATGGGATATGAGTTTTAGCCAGATTCTTCACACTTGTTTCTTTCAGGGAAGTGTTTCTTTTACTGTACTGTTTGACAGGGACAAACCACTGCTTGTTCTTGGGGAGCTATGTGAGTCTGAGGATGTGTGTGCGTGCGTGTGTGTGTTTTCCTGACCACTCAGAGGAGACAGGTTGGACAGGATAAGAGAATGGTCAGTCACACCAGCCTGATCTTGACCATAGACAGGTCAAGATGAGAGACCATAAAAAAGAACTAGACCAAAAAATCTTTGAGAAATTTGGACTGGACCATATGTAGAACTGATGACTAAAAACCCCAGAAAGAACGAATGTAATATATTGATTTTTAGATAATTTATAGTAACTTTCCTGTTGGCATTGAAGAACCTCACCATACTTGCTTAAGGGGAGTGAGGGGAGGGGCTTAGGTTTCTCTCCAAAGAAAAAGATATTTTCTGTCATTATCTTCGGTAGTTTCCATTAGAGACCAGAAATGAGGCCCCAGAGGGGAGCCTTAATCTGGAAGGAAGAAGCCCCCTGATCTCTTTGAGTTGCCTACAGATATGAACTCTGAGGCCTAAGTAGCCAAGAGCATTCCAGGATGTAGGGGCAGGGGAAAAGTGGAAGCACTGGGAAGGAGATTCTGAGGGTAGCCCTGGGTCTGTGGGCCTTGAGGACAATCCCACACAGTCACAGCTAAAAGCTAGTGTCTAGAATGAATTTCCCTTCCATTGTTCCATTCTTACAAAAACTTTCAGCTTAGTCTCAGCTGTGCTTCTAGGGAATTTGAGGAAGGGTCTTAGAACACACAGAGGGAAGTGGTAAAGGAAGCAAAGCGATCCTACTCCTTGGCCAGGGCCATTGTGCAGGTCAGCAACGTCACTCAGGAAAGGTCAGTTATCCAGCTCTGTAAGAGAGCCTGCCTGGGCATTATGGCTGGATGCAGAGCCCAGAATGGGAGAAAGCAATACCCTGGAAGGACATAACTAAAGGCTCTTGTAAATACCTGGAAAGCAGTTTAAGTTTTTTCACTGGCAGGTGGGGGTAAAGGCATGATATTAATAATATGCCTATTACTGAAAATGTGACCTACTTTTGACCAAACAGGCCAATGAGAGCCAGACATACAAGCAAATTAGAAGGCTTTAATGTTATTTTTTTCTGATTATAATACTGATGCATGCTCATTGCCAAGAAATTAGAAAATAAAGGTACCAACAAGAAAATTAAGCAAGCCACAATTCCAACACCAAGAGATAATCATGGTTACTGCTAGGCATTTTTGTAATTTGTTTCCTTGATCATTTACCTCTGGGTTAAAAGAAATTCAAAACTATTTTCTAAAGAGATTCTTGACCTTGCTCATACATACTTTTGATACACACTGAAGCCAAGGTGAAAGGGTCTTTTATTTAAGCATGCATCAGACCAATGCCCCTTAGTTTTCAGATGAGGATGTCAACCAACCCCATATTGGCTCTAACTAGAAAAATGACACTCTACACCTAATCAGCAATATAGAAAGACTGCATTCCAGGTGTTTGTAAGAAAGATTGTGAGCTCAGAGTCACTACCCCCCAATATTTTTCAAAAACTCTACTTAGAAAAAAATTATTAACCAAGGATATTTGGGAGCCAGCACAACGATTCCTCTTTGTACTCCATAGTCTACCCTGATATTCCCATAGAGCCACACACCTAAACTATATCCTAATTTCTCATCTGATATACTGATGCTAACATTCTCTCAGGTTATGAAATAATTTTTAAAACACCATCGATAATGACCCATGATATCTTCTTTGGGACTATCTCAACTTGTTTGGATATTTACTGTAATTCCAGTTTTTCACTATTATATCTAAAACAGCAGTGAGCATCTGTGTACCTAAATCTTGTAGCAAGACAATTAGAGAGTGGAAGAGAGAAAAATGCCAAAGACAAGTTGCTACAGTGGAAAGCCCCTGAGTGACAGGGGCTGCATAGGGAGTTACATTCTCACCTAAGACGAAGAGGCACGAGAGAGAACAAAGATAAATAAGAGTTTTTGCAAACCACACATCTGATAAGGAATTAATATCCCAAATACATAAGGAATTTAAACAATTCAACAGCAAGAGGACAAATAGCCCAATTAAAAAATGGGCAAATGTCCTGATCGGACATTTCTCAAAAGAAGATACACTATTGGCCAACAGGTGCACAAAAAATGCTCAGCACCACTCATCATTAGGGAATGCAAATTAAAACCATAATGAGACATCATGTTACACCTGTTAGGATGGCTTTTATCAAAAAGGTGAAAGATAAGTGTTGGCAAGGATGCAAAGAAAAGGAAACTCTTTCACATTGTGGGTAGTAATGTAAATTAGTATGGTCATTATGGAGAATAGTAGAGAGCCTCCTCAAAAAACTAAAAGCAGAACTACCATGTGATCCAGTAATTCCACCTCTGGGTATATACTCAAAGGAACTGAAATTAATATATTGAAGAAATATCAGCACTCTTATGTTCATTGCATCATTATGCACAATAGCTAAGATATGAAATCAACATAAGTGTTCATCAATAGATGAATGGATAAAGAAAATGTGGTATATATGCACAATGGAATATTATTCAGCCTTTAAAATGGGGAAATCCTGTCATTTTTAACAACATGATTGAATCTGAAGGACATTATGCCAAGCGAAATAAGCCAGGCACAGATAGACAAGTGCCACACAATGTCACTTATATGTGAAATCTTTAAAAGTTGAGCTCAAAAATAGAGAATAGAATGATGTTTACCATAGGTTAGGGCTTGGGGAAGGAAGAAATGAGGAGTTGTTGATCAAAGAATACACAGTTTCAGGCTGGGTGTGGTGGCTCACTGCTGTAATCCTAGCACTTTGGGAGGCCGAGGCAGGTGGATCACTTAAGGTCAGGAGTTCAAAATCAGCCTGACCAACATGGTGAAACCCCGTCTCTACTAAAAATACAAAAATTAGTTGGACATGGTGGCACATGCCTGTAATCTCAGCTACTTGGGAGGCTGAGGCAGAAGAATTGCTTGAACCTGGGAGGCGGAGATTGCAGTGAGCTGAGATCACACCATTACCCTCCAGCCTAGCCGACAAGAGTGAAACTGTCTCAAAAAAAAAAAAAAAAAAGAGAGAGAGAATACAGAGTTTCAGAAAGATTGGGGGGGATGGATTTTGAAATCTATTGCACAGCAGGGTGACTGTAGTCAATGATAATATATTGCATATTTTAAAATAACTAAAAAAGTCTATTTCAAATGTCTCACCATAAAAACCAATAGGTAAGCAAGGAGATGGATATGTTAATTCACTTGCTTTAATCATCTCACATTGTATACATACATCAAAATGTCACACTGTGTTCTATAAATGTATAAAATTATTTGCCAATCAAAAATCATATTAATAGTAATAATTTTTTAAAGAGTAGCAAAGGTGGCTCGCTTCTCAATATTATCTAAGGACAATATTGCCTTCAGCTTATGAGGTATTAAAATACCTACCAAGAGTGTCACCTAGTTCTACAAATTCTCAGCTATTCAGTATGGTCAGGGAAAGATACCTTTATTTTGATTACTCATATTCTAATTAGTGCAGAATTGTCATATATTCTATACACCAATGACTAATTTTCTAAGGATTAGAATACAATGTTTTTCTAACACTAAAGCTAAAGAGAACAAAATTTATGTCTGTTGATAATTCTAAAGATTTGTCAGAATCTGATCATTAATTCATTCATTTCCCAAATATTTACTAAATCTGTCAGTATGTAGGGTGTTACATTAGGGGTTATTACATCAACAATCTATTGTCTATTTACTCATATCAGTATATATGTTATTCCATCTGACTTTACATAAGATTTGAGGTGGCCATGCCATACAGTAGGGTAAAAATCATACTCTATGCAGAGTCCAGGTATCTTAGTTCAAGCTACTATCATGCAGTACCACAGACTAGGTAACTTAACAGAAATTTAATTCTCACAGTTCTGAGAAAGTTAGAAACCAAGATCAAGGTTTGATTCCTGGTAAGGGCCCTCTTCCTGATTTGCAGGTCATTTTCCCATTGTATCCTCATATGGTGGAGAGTGAGATCATCTCTCTTGTGTCTCTTTTTATAATAGTACTAATTTCATTCATGAGGGCTCCACCTTCATGACCTCATCTAAACCTAATTCTCTCCCAAAGTCCCCCACATCCTAACACCATCACATCGGAGGTTAGGACTTCAACATAAGGATTTTCAGGAGACACAAGTAGTCAGTCCATGGCACCGGGCATCAAAAATTATTGTTAAAAAATCAAAAAGATGGCTGGTGCAGTGGCTCACGCCTGTAATCCCAGCACTTTGGGAGGTGGAGGCGGATGGATCACGAGGTCAGGAGATTGAGACCATCCTGGCCAACACGGTGAAACCCCGTCTCTACTAAAAGTACAAAAAATTAGCCAGGTGGTGGCGGGCGCCTGTAGTCCCAGCCACTCGGGAGGCTGAAGCAGGAGAATGGCCTGAACCCGGGAGGCGGAGCTTGCAGTGAGCCGAGATCACGCTACTGCACTCCAGCCTGGGAGACAGAGCAAGATTCTGTCTCAAAAAAAAATCAAAAAAATCGAAAAGACAATAAAACCACCAAATTTGTAATCAGAAAGTATTTAATAATATATTATTTTTAAAACTTTTTTCTTCCTCAAAGCCCTCAAATATTGTCAGATAGACTCAACACATAGGTGAAATTCTGTGGCAGACTTAATATATTGTTAATGTTATAAATATTAAGTATGGAAGAAATATCACATCTTTAATTTCTATAAATTGACTTAGTTTTGAGTCTCCTCCTGTCTGGGTGGTGGGAAATGCAATTTCAAGCATGCTGAGAGCCCTCATGTTGGGCTGATATTCTGGGTCTTTTAAAGTTCCAAGGTACCATGGAGTCCCTAAGGGTCATTAGCCAACTGCCCAGAGTTGTTGGGACAGAGGTATCCTCTGTTGTAACCTGCATAGTCTGTCTAGATCTGCCACTCTAGTACCCTGAGGTGCACTTGAGGCCTGGACATTTTGGGCTAGATCAGCACCCCAGACCTAAAACCTTTCCCTCTGGCAGCCACTGATCATTTCCCCTGAGGTTGTGCTTTCAGAATAGGTTACAGTCAGAGAACAAGCCCCATGGCCTCTTCTCCAGGACCCAGTGACCTGCTCTCCCCACTACCATCCCAGCAGCAAGTCGATCCTCTTCAGTGGAGTTTACTGGGCACTGGATAAGTACAAGCACCCTTCCAAAAGTCGTGGAGGCATCACCTTGTACAATGTCGTTCAATGTTTACCACCGCTCTGAACACAAGGCCATAACCCCTTACAGAGAAGGTAACTGAAACTCAGAGAGTTCAGGTAACTAACTTAAGATTACAGAGACAGTAAGCCAGGACTACAATCATCATTCCCTATCATTCCCAATCTTACAATCCAATACCTTATAACAGCTCTATCCATTTAAAAAAAAACACAAAAATTGAAACACCAAGAGTTTAAGTGATTTATTCACAGGCACACAATCTGATATTCCTCTAACTGAACATGAAAAAAAAAAAAAAAAAAGAACACAGAATTTAGGCTCATGAGCACCTAAAATGCAAGCAAGACACCATCATATTATTAGTAGTGGCTAGAGTATAAAATTAACCATACTTGTCAAAAGAACAGGGACTTACCAAAAAGACAAAAATACGTTACTTTTTTAAAAATTATGATGATTTAGCAAATATCTACTTAGTGGTTTCTATGTACAAAATTCCGTGTTCCGTGCTCTGTCTGAGAGATAAGAAAAGGACTCCACCTCTGTCTTCCCAGAGCTTTCCAGCCAATGGAGAACACATAGGAGTACAAATAGATCAAGAAAGAGAATAGAAACTGGGGAAGAGAAATGTGGAGAGTGGCGGTGCGTAGGCTGAGCGTGGACACAGCCAGCCTCAAGTTTCCAAACCAGAGTGTAGGAACATGGGTATCAAGCAGACAGCGTGGGTGACCCCGCCTTCCTCCTCCTCCCAGAGGATGAGAATGCTGGAAGCTCAGCTGCTGCAGAATATAAACCATACGGATTGCCCAGAGTTACTGACTTGCCTAAAGCCATAAAAAAAATTGTGTGTGTGTGAGTTATTTTTTGCTTCTTTTTCTGCCAGGATCAAGTATCAGCATTGTTATATGGAGAAACATGCCATTTTCAACACACTAAAGAAGAACTGGCCCAACCCGGTAGGGTAGGCATCAAACAGTTGTCAGAGGCAGGAAGTCTCCCAGACTCCAGCCCCAAGCTACAGCAGAGTAAATTTGAGACATTCAACAGATTTCTAATGCGCTGAGATGCCTGAACTAGCCTTCATATTTACTAGTAAAGAGACAAAGAATGTTGTTTTGACAGAGCCAAAAGGAGATTTCAGGCAGATTTTGAATACTCAGATGAGTTTTTCAAGTTACATCTAAAAAAATGTTAAAAATGACTTCTCAGAACCTTAAAACTGCTGCAGAGATTTCCTTCCCATCGCTGGTTTACTTGAGCTTTTTTAGGAAATACCCAACAGTACCAGGGGCTTTGCACTACTAGAACAAATAATTACACTCCATATGTGCCCCCACCGTTTGTTGAATTCTTTACCAGAGAAAACTGTCAAGAGACTCCAGTCGCTCAGGGTTTTAGGTTTTGGCTGACTCCTGCCCCATCAGCGGCCAGGATCTCCATTGTCTTTGTCTTTGACTTTTC
Organism: Colobus angolensis palliatus; assembly: GCF_000951035.1. NCBI lineage: Eukaryota > Metazoa > Chordata > Mammalia > Primates > Cercopithecidae > Colobus > Colobus angolensis. The sequence goes on from NW_012114566.1 coordinate 10,280,065, forward strand.
AGGAGACCCAGAGACTGAAATCCAATACTTTCGTCTGCATCTGCTGCTAAAAGCCTTTTTTCCCTGGCCATGCCACAGCTCCCTCGAGGCTCATTAAGCACATTTACATTTGGCTCTTAAAATCCAAAATAGCCCATTTCACGCCTAGCAATGGTGTATTGATGAAAGAAGCACTCAGCGATGGCCTGTAGGATGAGAGTGAGGACTCGTTTGACTCCAGATATCTCCCACAAAGGATTTGTACATACTGTTAAGGACTTAAACAGAATCAGGCAAGCCATAGACTATTTTAGAAAGACACATGCACTCAAACACCATCACTACGTGCCATCAAATGCACCCATTCGTGGGCAGAAAAAGTGGCAATGGCAAGGTTCTAAACTTGAGTGGAAATGCACAGAGATGCTTAAAGAGAGAGAGGAAAAGACTGAGACAGATACAAAGTGGAAGGAAGGAATAGGGACAGAAAGAGGAAAGAAGAGGGAACAGGAAGGAGTATGAATAGAAATGAGAGTCTGCATCAGATTTCAGTGTAGTTCATCTCAGAGTTGTAAGGATAAAAATGAGGAAACTGGGTTGGGGGGCTACTGAAAGCATATGAGTCATGTTTGGCCTGGATGGAAGTGAGTGAGCCATGCCTGGGTCATGGAAGACTCATGAGGAGACCAAAGGAGATACAGGTGGAGACACTTGAGAAAGAAAAGGCGACTCAATGGTTAAGGATTCTCTCTTTGACAATCTTCTTTCCTACCGACTCCCCACACTTAATGCCTGGAAATAAAGTAATATTTGTTTTTGTGACTGGTACCTTCTGGGGGGACTCAGCACACAAAGAAAGTGTCTTTTCACTCCTTCTAGCCCTTTCAAAAGGCATTCAATTCCACATCAGTTTCCTCAAGGATACTCCAGAAACTCTTATCCATATTAGAGGGTTAAGGTGGAAAAGACAGCTTTCATTTTTCATTTTATACCTCTCTGTACTTTTTAAAAATAAAAGTAATAGATGCACGATTAAGGTTCAAAGTCAATAAGGATGATCTGTAATAGTGGCATAGTTTACATTTTGATTTTCTTATTTTTCTGTATTAAAAAACCTGTCAAAAATGTTTTCACGGGTAGACTAGAAGGAAAGGGGTATCTACTGTATTGCTTTTACCTTCCTCTGCCATATACGTAAGCTGATCAAAATTTTATATCCACATAACTAGGTGGAATTTCCATTACAAAATGGATATGTTCCTGAAGACAAAAGCATAAATCAACCTTTTACCAACTGAACCTTCTTTTGAATGTGTCAAGAGCATTTGCTATTTACAGAAACATTTCACAAAATCCTTCTATAAAATTGAATGGCTTTATGTATATAAAGCTGCAGTTGGTGACATTGTTTCAAATGGAGTTTCTGTGTGCAGCACAGAGAATTGCTCATGTGGGCAGGTTCTGGAGTCAGACAGAACAGTGCTGCTCCTCAGTACTTATATGTCCTTGAGCAGGCTAGTTCACTTCTGTGCCCCTGTCTTCTCATCTACAAAGTGGACATAACATTGGCACCTCTTTTGTTAGGTTCATGAGAATTTTAAATATTATAATCTATTTAGATCACTAATGACCTGGTGTATCCCAAAAACATCAATGTTATCTATTCTCATTATTCTTACCACTAGTGCGATTACTGGGCAGGTCATGATATTATTCTTACAGCACCTGTGAAGCTTGCAGGCCAGTCTTTCTTCTCCTTCCAACCAGATGGCAAACCCTTTGAGAACAAGACTGGTCTCAATCTAGGCTCTCAATGTTAGCTCCAGTGCTAGAACAGAGACACTGGTGATTGAATGAGATACAACTGCATCAGAAATGGTCACCACAAGTCTCAATTCCTTGCAGCTGCTATGTAAATAACAACTCTGGTACCTAGCAGTGTGCCTGGGACGGACTGGGGACCTGATAAAAGTGGATGAATGAGTGAATGAATCCACATAAATGTGTGGCATTCCCTAGAGCCTAAAAGATAATATATATGTAGTATACTCATATAATTAAATTCTAATTTTATTTTTCTTAACAAGGCCTTTAGGAAATTTAGGGCCGTCAAAGCTTCAGCTAAGTGAGGAAAGGCAAAAGCATAATTAGCAAGCCAAAAACAGATGATGTTTTCAGGAGGTTTCCATCTTGTTAAAAGGAAACAATTTGTACAATCCTCACTAAACACACCTCATCTATCACTCTCGCAAGTCCTGCTCTCCCAGGGAGCTCTCAGCCCTGCTTTCCTTCCTCAGTTCTCTATGTTGAGCCAACAAGATTTTAAATGTTTGTCAACTGAAAGTGAAGCTGGGCCTTTAAAATTGGTCTCACCCATGACAGCTGCTGCCCAGGAGTGTCTCCAGCCAAAGCATATATTTTATAAGATGTGACCCCCAAATCTAGCGACTCCCACAGTTCAGAGCCGCCAAGGCCACAATTTCTACATTAGTTGAAACCGCCAATGTCAAGGCACGCATTTGATGTTATTTTTCCTGATTGTTTTGTTCACATGTTGGGGTGTGTGTGAAAATCAGCAAGAATGTTAGTTGTAACTCTTCTTAAGGAAGATTCTCTATACAGCTAATTCTTAACTGAAAATGATGCTGCTACCTAGAGAGCATCTGGGGCCCAACTGAGAGTGCGGGGAGTGGAACTTGAGCAGGAAGAACCAGGCTTGGTCAGTCCCTCCAAGAAGTAAGCAGACCACTGTGGACAGCCCACAGTGTCCATTCGTCAGAACTCTCTCCATCCTCATCTCCATTTTACAGAGGAGAAAACTGAAGTTCAGAAAGGTGAGAAAAAGAAACCTCTCCAAGGACACAAAACCAGTTATTTGCTCCAGCTCATGCTCTCTCCTACCGTCCTCTTGACAATGTCTGGGTACTACAAAGAAAAACCCACAAAGGGTAGAGAGGAGAGCCTAAGAGGAGGATACAGTCATACACTCTTGCTCAGCTGGGCTCCAACAAAATGAAAGTAATCTTGTGTTTATGTTACTAGCACTTGCAAATATTTACTCAGCAGCAACTGCAGGCAACACCCAAGGCTAGGTGAGAGGGTATAAAATATGATCCCTACCTTTGAAGAGGGATCCTAGGAGGTAGTTCCAGATGAAGATGCAAAAACAAGAAGATAATCACAGCCAACATTTATCACAATCTAATGCTAGCCTCTTTTCTTTCTTTTCTTTTTCTATTTTTGTATTTATTTATTTATTTGTTTGTTTATTTATTTATTTATTTATTTTTGAGATGGAGTATTGCTCTGCTGCCCAGGCTGGAGTGCAGTGGCATGATCTCAGATCATTGCAAACTCTGCCTTCGGGGTTCAAGAGATTCTTGTGCTTCAGCCTCCCAAGTAGCTGGGATTACAGGAGCACACCACCATGCCCAGCTAATTTTTGTTTTTTTGTTTTTTGATTTTTTTTTATACTTTAAATTCTAGGGTACATGTGCACAACATGCAGGTTTGTTACATATGTATACATGTGCCATATTGGTGCGCTGCACCCATTAACTCATCATTTACATTAGGTATATTTCCTAATGCTATCTTCGCCACTCCCCCCTCCCCATAATAGGACCTGGTGTGTGATGTTCCCCTTCCTGTGTCCAAGTGATCTCATTGTCCAATTCCCACCTATGAGTGAGAACATGCGGTGTTTGGTTTTCTGTTCTTGCGATAGTTTGCTGAGAATGATGGTTTCCAGTTACATCCATGTCCCTACAAAGGACATGAACTCATCCTTTTTTATGGCTGCATAGTATTCCATGGTGTATATGGGCCA
>NW_012114566.1:10288378-10330458 GCF_000951035.1 Colobus angolensis palliatus
TGCATTTGTCACATAGTTCTCGCGTTATGGTTTTCATCTCTATCAGTTCTTTTAAGGACTTCTCTACATTGGTTATTCTAGTTAGCCATTCGTCAAATCTTTTTTCAAGGTTTTTAAGTTTCTTTGCACTGGTTACATAGTTCCTCTTTTAGCTCTGAGAAGTTTGATCAACTGAAGCCTTCTTCTCTCGACTCGTCAAAGTCATTCTCCGTCCAGCTTTGTTTCGTTGCTGGTGATGAGCTGCATTCCTTTGGAGGGGGAGATGCACTCCCATTTTTTGAATTTCCAGCTTTTCTGCACTGCTTTTTCCCCATCTTTGTGGTTTTATCTGCCTTTGGTCTTTGATGATGGTGACGTACTGAGGGGGTTTTGGTGTGGGTATCCTTTCTGTTTGTTAGTTTTCCTTCTAACAGTCAGGACCCTCAGCTGTAGGTCTGTTGGAGTTTGCTTGAGGTCCATTCCAGACTCTGTTTGCCTGGGTATCAGCAGTGGAGGCTGCAGAAGATAGAATATTGCTGAACAGCGAGTGTTGCTGTCTGATTCTCGCTCTGGAAACTTTGTCTCAGGGGTGTATACCTCACCATGTGAGGTGTGAGGTGTCAGTCTGCACCTAGTGGGGGATGTCTCCCAGTTAGGCTACTCAGGGGTCAGGGACCCACTTGAGCAGGCAGTCTGTCCATTCTCAGATCTCAACCTCCATGCTGGGAGATCTACTGCTCCTTTGTGGTTTTTGTTTTGTTTTGTTTTGTTTTGTTTTGTTTTTTTAGTAGAGATGGGGTTTCACCGTGTTGCCCAGGCTGATCTGGAATTTCTGGACTCATGGAATCCACCCACATCTGCCTCCCAAAGTGCCGGGAATACAGGCATGAGCCAGTGTGCCCAGTCGGCTTTTCAAGGATTACCTTCTTTAATCTTTGCAACATTACTGTCAGGTGAGTATAATGAGATCCCCACTTCACAAATGAGGAAACAGGCACAGAGAAGCCTCTACATAGTGGGTAAATCAAAAGACGGATTTTTTTTTTAATATATACTTTAAGTTCTGGAATACATGTACAGAAAAAGCAGGTTTGTTACTTAGTTATACACATATCATGGTGGTTTGCTCACCCATTAACCTGTCATCTACATTAGGTATTTCTCCTAATGCTATCCCTCCCTTAGCCCTCGACACCCAACAGGCCCCGGTGGGTGATGCTCTCCTCCCTGTGTCCATGTGTTTTCATTGTTCAACTCCTACTTATGAGTGAGAACATGTGGTGTTTGGTTTTCTGTTCCTGTGTTAGTTTGCTGAAAATCATGGTTTCCAGCTTCATCCACGTCCCTGCAAAGGATATGAACTCATCCTTTTTGATGGCTGCATAGTATTCCATGGTGTATATGTGCCACATTTTCTACATCCACTCTATCATTGTTGGGCATTTGGGTTGGTTCCAAGTCTTTGCTATTGTGAACAGTGCTGCAATAAACATACATGTGCATGTGTCTTTATAGTAGAATGATTTATAATCCTTTGGGTATATACCCAGTAATAGGATTGCTGGGTCAAATGGTATTTCTGGTACTAGATCCTTGAGGAATCACCACACTGTCTTCCACAATGGTTGAACTAATTTACACCCCCACCAACAGTGTAAAAGAGTTCCTATTTCTCCACATCCTCTCCAGCATCTGTTGTTTCCTGACTTTTTGATGATCGCCATTCTAACCAGCATGAGATGGTATCTCATTGTGGTTTTGATTTGCTTTTCTCTAATGACCAGTGATTATGAACTTTTTTTCGTATTTTTTTGGCCACATAAATGTCTTCTTTTGAGAAGTGTCTGTCCATATCCTTTGCCCACTTTTTGATGGGGTTGTTTTATTCTTGTAAAGTTTTTTAAGGTCCTTGTAGATTTTGGATATTAGCCCTTTGTCAGATGAATAGATTGCAAAAATTTTCTCCCATTCTGTAGGTTGCCTGTTCACTCTGATGATAGTTTCTTTTGCTTTGCATAAGCTCTTTAGTTTAATTAGATTCCGTTTGTCAATTTTGGCTTTTGTTTCCATTGCTTTTTGTGGTTTAGTCATGAAGTCTTTGCCCATGCCTATGTCCTGAATGGTATTGCCTAGGTTATATTCAAGGGTTCTTGTGGTTTTAGGTCTTACATTTAAGTCTTTAATCCATCTTGAGTTAATTTTTGTATAAAGTGTAAGGAAGGGGTCCAGTTTCAGTTTTCTGCATATGGCTAGCCAGTTTTCCCAACACCATTTATTAAATAGGGAATCCTTTCCCCCTTGCTTGTTTTTGTCAGGTTCGTCAAAGATTGGATGGTTGTAAATGTGTAGCATTATTTCTGAGGTCTCTGCTCTGTTGTATTGGTGTATATTTATCTGTTTTGGTACAAGTGCCATGGTGTTTTGGTTACTGCAGCCTTGTAGCATAGTTTGAAGTCAGGTAGAATGATGCCTCCAGCTTTGTTCTTTTTGCTTAGGATTGCCTTGGCTATACAGGCTCTTTTTTGGTTCCATATGAAATTTAAAGTAGTTTTTTCTAATTCTGTGGAGAAAGTCAATAGTAGTCTGATGGGAATAGCATTGATTCTACAAATTACTTTGGGAAGTATGGCCATTTTCACCATATTGATTCTCCCTATCCATGAGCATGGAATGTTTTTCCATTTGTTTGTGTCCTCTCTTATTTCGTTGAGCAGTGGTTTGTAGTTCTCCTTGAAGAGGTCCTTCACATCCCTTGTAAGTTGTATTCCTATTTTATTCTCTTTGTAGCAATTGTGAATGGGAATTCACTCATGATTTGACTCTCCATTTGTCTATTATTGGTGTATAGAAATGCTTGTGATTTTTGTACATTGATTTTTTATCCTGAGACTTTGCTGAAGTTGCTTATCAGTTTAAGGAGATTTGGGGCTGAGACGAAGGGATTTTCTAAATATACAACGATGTCTTTTTGACAATTTTTAACTTGTCAAAAAGACAGAATTTTAACCGCAGACATCTGATGTGGAGTCTGTACTCCTAACCTGCCATTGGCCTCCTAGAGCTGCTGTAACAAACTGCCACAATCTAGATGGCTTTGAAAAAAAATGGGATGTATTGTGTCATGGTTCTGGAGGCTAGAAATTTGAAATCAAAGTCTTGGCCCTTCTAAGGGCCCTGGGGAAGAATCTATTCCATGTCTTTCTCTAACCTCTGGTGACAGCAGCCAACCCTCAGTGTTTCTTGGCTTGTAGATAACATCCCTCTAACCTGAGGCTTCACCTTCACACAACATTCTCCCATGTGTGTCTGTGTCCAAATTTCCCTCTCCTTATTAGGACACTAGTCATATTGGATTAAGGCCCACTTTAATGACTTCATCTTAACTTGAATAAATCTGCAAATATCCTATTTCCACTTTATATGGAAATAGGTTAGGACCGCAGCAGATCTTTTTTAGGGAAACACAGTTCAATCCATAATATAACCACTAGGCCATGCTGCCTCTCATAATGTCAATTTCAGGAAAAAAAAAAAAAACCTACTGAACCTTCTCAGAGATATTTTCTAGTGTTTGCATATTGTTTTTCATTTAACAACATGAAATCACATCCTGCTATCTATACTGGCAACTGAACAATTCCAGACCAAACAAAAAAAAAGTACCTGTGTGATGGCTAATACTGAGTGTCAACTTGATTGGATTGAAGGATGCAAAGTCTTGATCCTGGGTGTGTCTGTGAGGGTGTTGCCAAATGAGATGAAGATTTGAGTCAGCGGGCTGGAAAAGGCAGAACCATCCTTAATCTGGGCAGGTACAATCTAATCAGCTGCCAGCACGACCAGAATAAAAGCAGGCAGAAGAATATAAAAACGCTAGACTGATTTAGCCTCTGAGCCTATATCTTTCTCCTGTGCTGGATGCTTCCTGCTCTTGAACATCAGAATCCAGGTGCTTCATCTTTGGAACTCAGACTGGCTTCCTTGCTCCTCATCTTGCAGACAGCCTTTTGTGGGACCTTGTGATCATTTGAGTTAAACTACTTAATAAACTCCCCTTTATGTAGACATTTATTCTATTAGTTCTGTCCCTCTAGAATACTCTAATACACAAAGAGTCTCTCTGACCCACTCTACTGCCAAATCCTGATTCTGATAGTGACTGTTTGGAAATAAGTGTATGTAAAGTCTTGAACTTCATTTTTCACCAAGTTGACCCTCTGAAGCAGATTTGGCCCGAAGCTACTGTAAGACATCTGGAAGCAAGTCATACAAAGAATTTTAGAATATCCTGGCAGAAAAAGCCCTGATAGGTCCAACCACCACATTTCATAGGTGATTAGCATGAGTGTCAATGACCTATCTGACATCACATGGCTAATTGTGACAGCAGGAAGAGAATGCAGTCTCCTGGCCCACAGCCCAAGTCTCTTCTCAGGCCTTCTAGGGCTGCTGGTCTTCTGTCTGTGTCCAGTGTGCCAAGGGTGCTCCTGAGGCTTTGCACTATCTTGGACTCCCAAAGAGGTGGGAATATCCAGCAAGGGGTGCACACATGCTCCAAGACAAGTGCTCCCACCCCATTTGCCCTCTGAAGTATCTCATTCTACAGTGAAGCTAAGCAACATCAGGCTGGGTAGCAGGACTGTTCCAAGTGCCAGGGTTTTACGCATGGTCCCAGGAGCCTACTTTCACTCTAGAATCCTCGGTTGTAAATGACACCTTAACAGCACTTCCTTTCTGCACTCGTTTCAGTTTGACAATTCAGATATGAAAACATTTGCCAAAAAGATAAGTGTAGAGTAAAAGACTCCAAAGAGAATAATTACATAGGTTCACCTCAGAGAATATTACTCTTCTCAATTAGACCTAGTTGGCAGTGTCTGATCAGGAGGCTGAGCAGAAAACATTCTCCATTAAGTACCGTGCTCTGAGATTTCCCAGGTCACAGAAGCAGAAAGGAGAAGCTTACTTTCTCCATGGTTGTCCATACAAAGGAGAGTGCAGTCTGTAGCAGTGGTGTGTCCAGCTTTAGAAACAATTATCTTACCCAAATGGCTTTCCCACCAAGAATTGAGCCTGTTTAAGTAAATAAACAGTAAAAAGCTCTAGTGTGGATCACAATAAAAACTCGACTTAATGGCTACTCAATAGAATAATTTAGACTAAAATGTCTATCTATACAATTCTTTTATGAAAAGGTAAAATCACAAGCTCATCCCACCTTGTTTTCTGAATTCCATCCTGTTGGGGCTGGGGTGGCAGGCATATTTATGCCCAGATAGTAAACTGAGGTATGGGATGTAGGGAGAGTCAGGCAGCTGAGAGCAGTAGAAGTCTTGATTTTCTGATGCCCAGTTTGTTCATGCTTTTTTACTTTGCCACTTTAAGTGTGAGCAATTTATTCCTGGGTAGGTAGGATGTATGAGAGTGCCTTAGGGTTGTTCTCCCTGCCTGAAACTTCCTCCCAGCCCTTCTCCCTCTTAGTAACTCCCAAGGCAGGCTGGACACTATCAAGCAATCCTACCACTCTTCCAGCATTTATGAGCCCCACCCCAGGGGCAGATGATGGGGAGCAGGCATGGGAGGGAAGCTAAGATTGATTGGGCAGAAGCAGTTAGAGAAACTGGGAATAAAAGGAGAAAAATGAACTGTGCCCAGAAACAGTGCCTAGAGTGAAAAACCAAACCTGCATCACTCCAAGGGATTGGTATGGGATTAAGAACTGAATTGAAATCAGAGATGGAGGGGGAGCTTAGTGGAGAACCATACAAGGCAGAAAAGAGAAACAAATGGGAACCAACGGGCAGGTGAAGCTGGGAGGCCATGACCAGTACCCATAACCAACTGCACAGGTGAAGCCTCATCTAATTGGTGTTAGCTGCAGCTCTCAGTGAAGAGTTTTGTGGAGAGGCAGCACAGGGCACTGGAGTAAGAGATTGTGTTAAGTTAAAAGCACAGTAAGTGAGGGAACATTTTTCCCATTGCATCCTGTTTTCTCTGACACTTGAAGTAAGGGTGTGCTCTTGCTCACCTCTGTGTTCCTGACACCTAAACAAACAATGCCTGCTACAAAGTGCATGTTTCAAAAGTGGGTATTATTGTGTGTTGTTCAGCTTCCCAAATGCAAGAATTGTCTTCTGATAAGACAACCCTGAGAGGTAATTAGGAGTTTCCACTTGACCATTTCACCTGCATTCAGGTAAAGCAGTTCTCTTTTCTCTGGGCAGCTCTAGCTATAGAAGAATGTTTCATACATTGCACATACCTGTAACATGCACATTTGAGCCTTAACTCTGCCCTCTGGAGTCACTCAAAATAATTCTCACACTATCCCTTTTCCACATGAAAGTGCCACCCCAAGGATAGCAGCTTGCAGAATGCCCCCAGTGATGTCCTCTGAAGTTGACATAATCCTGTATCCTTTCTTCAAGGAGACTGATATGGAATAGTGTAAGCTTGGAAACCCATGATGAAGCTTTACCTTCCCATACCCTTCCTTAGTCCCAACCTTTACCAGACCCAATGTTCCCACCATGTTGTCTCTTAGGGTCTTCTTGCCAAGTAAATTTCTCCCAATAGTAGCACAAGTAACATTTACCCTCCCAAAAAAACCTTCCCTGTACACCTCCTCCGACTACAGCGGGTCCCACTATTTTATCTAACATCACCCTACACTTCTCTTTTGTGATATACTTCACAATTACAACTTAATCAATTGTGGAATGAGTTATTTGGCATCTGTATCTCCTGTTGGAAGATAAGCTTCATGTCTGTCTTACTCATCTCAATGCTTAGCTCAATTTATTAAGCACTTAAAATTTTTTTATTGAATTGAAGTTTCTTGATTTTTTTTTTACAAGAGATCAGCATCGAGTTCATAGTTCTAGACTTTATGACTTTGAATAAATGATATTGTCCCTGAGGCAGTTTATCAAATGCTCAGCTTTTAGAAGATGGAAAGGTCAAGCAGATGTCTGGATAATGGAATTTGAACACGACATTGCCCTGTATGGACTCTGTTTCAGTTACCACATCATCACTTGCATTTTGCACCTGACCAAGTAACACAGTATGCTCTCACCCAGTAACACCAGTCACTTCTGTCTTCTCTCCTTTTATGTTCAGTAATGTCCTCCACCATGCATTCACGCTTCAATTACATGGATGGCCATAAATAGCTGAGGCTTTTGCCCATGCTCATCACTTCTATTTCATCAGTTTGTTTCCTTTGAACAAGACAAACCTTTGCATGTTGTTCTAAATGCTAGCGCACAAGGTCCCAGTGTTTTCTATGACAGTGGATTTTAACTCCCACTGTTAAAACTCCAGGTTAGCTTTATTTATTACTTATAATCTGTATACAACCTGAGATCATAAATATAGTTCTCAAACATCTTCCCTGTTATTTTCTTCAGTAAATTACTGGGCACCGCCCGCATCACTGTTCTTTCTGTGCCATACCAACTGTCTCTCATCACATCTACTTTATAGGCCTTTTTTCTCCTCCCCCTCAAATTTCAGTTTGAAGCTTTCTTAATTAGGTTGGTGAATCTCTTGCTTTCTTTCCTTTTTCTTTACTCTTCCCAGTGTTTTCAGTGCACACGTTGCCTCTTGTCATTTTGCTTTCACGAGCCATGTTTGAGAAAACTCAAACTTTGACTATCTCTGGAGCTAGAAAGTTCCTTTTTCAAGTTTTCTTTTCTCTTTCAAAATTATGATTATTAATTTAGAAAGAGAATTGAAACTGGCATCTGTGTCCAGAAGTTCTTGAGATTCCTAACCCCAAATTTGTTGTTGTTGTTGTTGTTGTTTTGTTGTTGTCAAGATGGAGTTTCACTCTTGTTGCCCAGGCTGGAGTGCAGTGGCATGATCTCGGCTCACTCCAACCTCCACCTCCCAGGTTCAAGCAATTCTCCTGCCTCAGCCTCCCTAGTAGCTAGGACTACAGGCACCCACCACCACGCCTGGCTAATTTTTGTAGTTTTAGTAGAGACAGGGTTTCACCATGTCGGCCAGGCGGGTCTTGAACTCCTGATCTTAGATGATCTGTCCACCTTGGCCTCCCAGATTGCTGGGATTACAGGCGTGAGCCACCGCGCCTGGCCTCCTAACCCCAATTTTTATAGGTAAGGGAGAATCTTTTGGATGGAAAAATACAAGAAGGATTACTGGTAGATCCTACCAGCAGAGAGATAGTGGTTTCTAGAGTCTCTCAGGCTCTGTCCTATGTGTCCTATATATGTCCTATAGACATATATCCTAGATACCTGTGAAGGAAGAATGATAATAATAAAAATGCTAAATACTTATTGAAGACCCACCCTGTACCAAACAATTTTAAATACTTCCATTCATTAATTTATTCAATGCAAGTGATTGAAAATGATGCAGTTGTCTGTTAACCATTTTAGGCCATCCTTGTAGGATGCCCCATATCTCTTTTGGGCCAGTAATGGGAGTGCTAAAACCTGCTACTTATCATCATTCCTCTCCATTATTCTGTGAAGCAAAGCACACTAGTCCTTAGAGAGCAAATCCAGCTTCCCCTCACAGTGGTAAATTAGCTCCTCCTCAGAACTCTAGGGATATAGAGTTTCATTTCCTTCATCTTTCTTCTCCATGTCATGCTCTTCTAATCATCAATACCTTGCCTGCTTTTAATTCCCTCTTATATCCTCCAATATTTTTTCCTTATTCTGTCTTTCTTGGATCAGACTTCCTGCTCATATGGAAGGATTTCTTCAGCCTTTTAAGATGCCAGGTTCCAGAGCAGCTTTCTTCATGTCCTTTATCTTACACCCAGGCAGGAGATCACCCATAGTACAGGAATGTCCATCCCCAAAACCCACAAAGTGAAAAGATTTGACACAATTTCTCATGCCCAGGGATGAAGATCTCATTCTTTTAGTTTGATCCTAAGGGATAAGCTAATAAGCATTAAGACACAGCTAGAAGGCAAGAAGGCAGGCAGGCAGGCAAGGAGGAAGAGGGGAGGGGAGAAAAAACACTGAAGATATAAAAATTTCATTTCTTTGTTTTTTTCTTTTTTTGGAAACAAGGTCTTGCTCTGTCACCAAGCCTGAAGTACAGTAGTGTTATCATGGCTCATTTCAACCTCAACCTCCTGTGCTCAAGTGATTCTCCAACCTCAGCCTCCCATGTAACTGGGATCATCGGCATACACCACTGTGACCAGATAATTTTTTTCATTTTAAAATTTGTTGTAGTGATGGGGTCTCACTATGTTACCCAGGCCGGTCTCAAACTTCTGGGCTCAAGTTATCTTCCTGCCTCAGCCGCCCAAACTATTGGGATTACAGGTATAAGCCACCACACCCAGCCTAAAAATCGTATTTCTTCTATTTCTACAAGACAAATGTGTAAACTTGGTTCACCACCCCCAAAAATCAATTCTTCAGATCCATGCACACTTCACTGCCACTTTCTCAGACTACTCTTCAGTTATTTAACTGCTACTGATTACTTCATTTAAGATTTGCAATAATAGGACACATCTACAGATGACGATGTTCTGGAAGCTCTATTGATTCTTCCTGCCATTCCCATCCTTAAGGGTAGCTAGAAGAAGGAAGGAAGAGTCCACTTCTGTGCTTCTGGGAGGGGAAATAGCAGGTGGCATGGGGACTCCTGCTCCTATACTACCTAGGTGATTCTCCATTGTCCTTTTCATGGTGGAGGAGGGCTATGTTCAATAACCAATTCATTCAACAAACATTTGTTACTACCCTACTCCATGCTAGACTGTACCTAGGCACTGGATATATGAATGAGTATCACAGGCAAGTAAAGTCACTGGCAAATAGGCCTTGAGTCTAAAGAATTAGCTGAGGAATAATACTATAAATATGCAATTTTTTTAAACTTTGAAGAACCTATTATACAGCCTAAAACATTGCAGCTCCTCAATGAGTATTTGTTAAGTGAATGAATGAATGAATTTCTATTGTAAATATTGGGGAATGGCTTTCTTCAGCCTCTGGGCAAATACTGCCTACTTGATAATAACAGTGACGTTACTCTATGAGGGCTAAGTTGACTCACACTGATGTGTTTCTACATGCGTGTTGTGTTTGCAAGTCTTCATCTCTGTCAGTGAAACATCTTTTCAAAGCACATTAACATTTTCCTATTTCAACTTGTACCACACTGACATAGTTCAGGCCCTGATCTATACTCTATCCATATGTGATTATGTCATTTCCTGTTCAATATCCTCATTAGTCTGTCCTGCATCCTACCATCACCATCACACCAGCCCCATAACATTAAGGGTAGAGTCCAAAGTTTGGCAAGATTTAAAGGATCTATTGTGAGGGGGCTGCTGAGTATCCCTCAAATCTCATTTCTTGCCTCCTCACAATCATACTATGCTTCTTATCAATTATTAGTTCTTAGAGACAATTAAAAATGCTCTCATTTCTTTGTGTCTTCGCACAGGCTGTTTCCTTTTTTTCCTGGATAACACCCACTGGTCTTTGAGGATTCAACTCAGGCGTCCTCCCACTCAGGAAGCTTTTCTAGAAAAACCCAGACTGACTTGGATGCCTCTTCTAAGGCTCCCAAAGCATTCTGCTGCTGAAATTGTCAGCTTTTAAAAATATGTATCTCACCAATTACACCAGCTGCTCGAGGGCGGGAACTGTACCTTAATCTCTATTGTACCTCTAATATCCATCCCAGGGTCTGGAACTTTGTGTGTGTGTATGTGTGTGTGTGTGTGTGTGTGTGTGTGTGTGTGTGTATGTGTAGCCACACACATGTATAGAATAGAGAAAGACAAAGAAAACAAAAAGCACCTGGCTCTGGAATCTTGGCCTCTCAGAGGTAGCTGGCAAGCAGACAGGAAATGGCCAATGTTGACTGAGTTCTCTCTCTCTCTATAAAGACTGGAAATAAGCCAAAGGAACAGAATATTCTAGCACTTAGAGGAACATTGCAGTCTAAGAAAGAAAAAAAAAATCCGGCATTTTAAAAAGGCATAATCCTTTGGAGAGTCACAGAGATAGAGAGGTACAAATTAACAGCTTGCAAATTGCATTATTATTATTACGTTACTGAGATTTTAGGAGATATATGGTGATGCAATCTTTTGGCGTTATTTCTATGTTTGGGGAATATGGATCTGTAGGAAATAGAGACTATCAGTAGAGTCCACCTGCAGCATTATTAAGAGATGAGTATTTCAGAGCCTCTGGCACCCTCTGGCTACATCCTTTCTTCTCACCTAGCAGGTTGGTCTGGGGCAACAGGTCACATGTAACCAGAGCTCCTGCCCTGGTCACCCCGTAGTCAAGTGCTGCTTCACTGATGAAGTGCCACCATCATCCTGATCCCCTGACCCTCTCTGTGCATAAGGCAACTTACATGTTCAGGCTCTCTCCTCATGTGCCCTGCTCTCTCTGAAGTGAAAGGGGACATTCATTGAACACTTTCCATGTGACGTTCTCATCCAACTTGCAGTTTCAGAAAAATGTGGCCATTTTATAATGGTCAAATGTAGACTCTGGAAGATGAATAAACTGCCCATGATCACAAGGTTAATAAATGGTAAAGCCAGATTCAAACCCCAGGCAGCCTAATTCTAAGGACTGAGTTCCTTCTGTTACAATGATCTAGTCATGGTAAGGTAGACTTAAAGTGTCACTTTCCCCAGTTAGAAATCTATACTTCAACTAGGACCTTTGGTTCCTTACCCCAAAAATGTGACCACCATGGCCACACCAGGTATCATAGCAAAACTGGCAGATGGGAGGATACTGGCCATGAGAGTCTTACAGCTCCCCCTCAGATTACATCTGTCTGGGTACCGTGGACTCTTGAGAATTGTTCTAACAATCACTGTACCAAGGATTTTTTTAAAAATTCCTCAGCATGTACAATCTAAGGCAAAATTATATGGAAATTCATAGTGAGGTAAAATAAAACACCTCATCTATCCACAAAACTGCCTTTGTATTTATAATTTCATCAGGAAAGGCAAACTTATAGAAAGATAATGGCACCATTTATTCTCAAAAGCAGGTTTATACCTGTGACTACATATGAGTTAAGGTTAGTTTAAACACTGTAATCTCTTTTCATGCATTTTTAAAATTTTAATTTGTGTTTGAAATATTTAGATGGCTTCTTTGTACCCATGAATAAATAATCCTATATACGCTTTTTTGGCCCACTTAGCAGAGTATGACTGATCTATATTTTAATCCTTTCTCATAGAATCACTGAAATCACAGTTTTCCTAGGCTCTCAGGAGAGAAAATGTGGGCTCTGCTTTTTGCATTCGCTTTTTCTCTTCTTTCCTGACTCTGGACCTAGGAAGCAATAAAGGAGTGATCCTTCTGGAAGGGGAAGGGAACTTGGCACCGTGGAAGCTCCAGAAGGATCCAGAAGGATGATGTCATGTACTAGAAGGGCTGCTTCTTTCTGGGTCTCCTGCCTGCGATAGTCAGTTGCCACAAGGGGATTATCTTGGAGCATCCGAAGAAATATTATATCACCTGTTTCCCCTAGGACTAGGGTCTAAACTGCTGTAAAATGCTTCCAGGATGTGTCTGTAGGAACCGTGCTGAGGGCTTGGGTGGCTCGTTATGATGGAGGCCTCAGAATGGACATGAAACAACAGTGAGATATGGAGAGAGGTATTAATTTGAGGCCTAGCGTTAGCAATAGAATTGTTGAGAAAAGCAGTCAGAGTTCAGTGTTGGAGCCAGGTTTATTCTTGCACGTGATTAGCTTAGTTAACCCACCTCAGATGCCCCGAAGCCCGCCCCCACCATTCTCACCACCTCACCTGAAACACAGAGTTTTGAGAATTAACAGCAATGAAAAAAATTACCTCATGAATATATTAAAGGGATTTTCCTTTTTTTCTAAGATTCTCTAAATGCTGTGACAAAATAAATCTAATGGCAATTCCTGAGGCATAAACTGTACATTCAGGGAATCTGGATATATCAGAAGTATTCATGGTCATAGGCCTTATGATATTCACCGTTTTCACTTTTTGGATTGAGATTCTAGAGTCTTGCACACAAGAAGTGATTTGGGGGGTGGAAGGTACATTGCTGGCACTAGGGGTATATTAGCCCCTTTTCACACAACTGATAAAGACATACCCGAGACTGGGTAATTTATAAAGAAAAAGAGGTTTAAGGGACTTACAGATCCACATGGCTGAGGAGGCCTCACAGTCATGGTGGAAGATGAAAGGCACTTGTTACATGGCAGTGACAAGAGAGAATGAGAGAGCCAAGCGAAAAGGGAAACCCTTTATAAAATATTCAAATCTCGTAAGACTTATTCACTTCCTTAAGAACAGTATGGAGGAAATCGCCCCCATGATTCAATTATCTCCACTGGTCCCTGCCACAACACGTGGGAATTATGGGAGCTGCAATTCAAGATGAGATAACCAATTCTCCACTAAACACTTTTTATAAAAAAAAAAAAAAACTCTATTAAAGCACTTAAGTCTAATGATATTAAAGAACACTTTAAGAAAACAATACACGAGTAGAATAAGATACAAAGAAATACACTAGAACAGATTATCACTTTTCGCACTAATACTTGTCTGTTAAATAGAAAGCAACAAAAATTTATATAGAGATATATAAGTGGCTTTAGTAAAGACCTGCGACCAAGAAAAAAAAACAAAGTTAGACAAGGTCCTGAGAGAATGTGTTCCACATAAGTGGGAATTATAACTACAATTAACAATATGCTTGATAACATTGGTCTCAAGCTAATAATAGCTGGTATGTAAATAAAATAAATGTTATGGAAGCACACTGGCTTTGATAAAAATATATTTCATCTATTATTTCTCTTTATTTTCACAAAAAATTCTCTCATGTGATATGCTAGGCAAAATACTTATCTTTTTCAATTTTACAAATAAGAGTTATGAGGGGCTGGAGGAAAAATTCAGAATGTATAATATTGTTACAGTAAAACTGCCTGCAGGATATCACACAGATGGTTATTACAGGAGCTGAGACAAGATTCCAGGGCTCCTAATTCACATTCCCTGCTCCTTCCACCAGCCCAGTCCAGCTGCTCACACTTCTGTAGCTCAGCAACATCACAGGGCCCCTGGGGACACATCAGTGAGATGAGACTGAATCATGTTAAAGTAATGTTTGTGTGTAGAGACACTTGCATGCTACAATTGGATTTGACATGAAGCAGGGAGGGAGTAATTGAAAGATGGATTATAGAATCATGATTTTAAAAAATTCCTACAGGCCAGGACATGGACCAAGTTGAAAACACACTCTCTCTTAAAAGGGGTTCACCCATCTTTGGATAGCGTAGATATTCCAGCTAGTAATCCGTAGTCATTCTTTCACATATGCTTTTCTTCAAAAATAGGTATTAAGTGGTTATTCTGTGACAGGTAGGTATTTGTGCTAGGTCCTAGAATTACAGTGGTGCATCAGTGAGTTATTGCTTCGTAATGAGCCATTTTAAAACTCAGGGACTTAAAACAATAAGCATTTATTACTGATCCCGAGTCCACAGTTCATCTGGGTCAGTCTCTGATCTGAGCCAGGCTCGCTCACTCATGTGTCTGATCAGCTGGCAGTTTGAATGGGAACCTAATTCACACATCTGGCAGTTGGCTGACTGTTGGCTAGAGCAGTAGGATGATTAGACCACATACTTTTTGTTCTCCAACAAACAGTTGCAGGGGACCAGAGGAGCAGGTGGAAGCATGCAATGCTTCTTAAGGTCTAGTATCAGAAGTTGCATACTGTCATTTCCACTAAATTCTTTAGTTGAAGCAAAGACAATTCAAGCTCAGAAATAAGAGATAATAGAATCCACATCTTCACAGAGAAAGCTGAAAAATTACATTGTAGAGCATGAGTGCAGGAAGCCATGAACAACTGGGGCCATTTTTGTAATCAAACTACTGCAAATGATAAATCAGGCAAGCATTGACCCTACTTTATCAGAACACAAGAACTCTGTTGCTGCAACTTCTACCTGTGAATTCTGCTTCATAGAAACAAAATCTAATTGCTTTCCACATGACCAGTTCTTGAAATGGTTGAAGTCATCTCTCATATTTCATGTGAGTTTTCCTTTAAGAATAATTATATCAAGTTCCTTCCAACATTTATGATGCAATGTGTAAGATGGGACTGTGCTGTAATGAGAATGTTTATCTCATATGGGTTCTGAAAACAAAGAGGGAGAAATTGTGGCAAGGATATGTTGCGACTTGTTTCATCTTAGAATTATGCTCTCAAAGTAACACATAGCTGCCTGGCAGAACAGCTCTGGCACATACACATGCATGATTGTGCATTTTAAAATGAAAACTATTAATGTCAAATATGGGATGAAATTGAATAAACTGGAAATTCATTCAAATTGGAAATAAATTCAAAATGTATAATTGGAGTGGAAATTAATTTTTTAATAACATGGAGATGAAGTAACATCAAAAAAGAAGAGATTTTTTACAGGCACAAAAGCAAGGGAGGAGTACATGATATTAATCTAAGTTATGTTCTGTCCACAAGATTTAGGGAAAATGACTAAAACGTAAAAGGTTTGAGGTCATTCAAATAAAGAGTCGAACATTAGAATCAGAGTAAGTAAGAGTAGGAAGAAATAGGTTTAATGTGGGAGAAAATTGGTCAAATTTCTGTGAAGATTGTATCACCTATTAGCAGGAACAGTCAGAGATAATGGCATGTAGTTTTTATCAACCAGGGGAAATTAATATCACCCTAATTTAAGTAATAGACAGTGATGAAACATTGAGTTTCCAGCATGACCAGAAAATCAATCACAAAATTCTCAAGTAGGAAGCCCTATGAGCCCCTTGAAATAAAAAACAGTCAAAAAGATACATGTCACAAATACAGGTGATATTAAATTTGTTTCTCCGATATCCATGGCATTATTTGGAGGAAAATTCATCCCTAAAGCCACATTGACTATCAGATTTAGTGTGGAAATACTTGAAGGATTTGAGTGTCTGCTCCTTGGAAGGGAGTGAACAGTAGCCTATAAGGGGGTTTTGGTTTACAAAGAACTTTCTCTGAAAATGTTTTTGACTGTAATAAGAACTCTATCACCCAATTTGATCATCCAATTTATTCATTAACTTTGGCTCTGCCTGACTAATACAGATGTTTCCTAAACTGAATTCAACTTAATAAGACAGAGAAACACTACCACTGCTACCTCATCTTCAAAGACAATTCCAGAAAAAAAATGTTCAAGGCATTTTAAATAAAGCAGCATTAGAATAAGTGGGTGGCCTTCTCTAGGAATTACTTTGAAGGAAGTTTTGGATACAGCCTGGGCTGCTTTTTATCCAGCAGACACTGGAAGGCATGCCAGCCAGCATTCTGATTTAAAAATTTAGATTAAAGGTCAGGAAACCAGCGCCCTTAGGCCAAATCCACTTCTCAGCCTGTTTTTATGGATGAAGTTTGGAACACAGCCCTGCCCATTTGTTTATGTGTTGTCGATGGCAGCTGTTGCCCACAACGGCAGAGTTGAGTAGCTGAGATAGAGACCATACAGCCCACAGAGCCTAAATATATGTATTATCTGCTATTTTTCAGAAACAGTTTGCCCACTCCTGATTTAGACTATCACCAGTGTATGTATTTATTAAAATCATTTCTTTTATTTTGTAATTAAGCTCTGCATTGTTAATATTTGGGTTGATTGGTTGGTTTATTTATTTGTCACGTTTCAGTTTGTTTATTTTAAAACCACCTCATTGAAAAATAAAGCAGAGATACAGAAAACTACACAAACACAAGTATAGCATAATGAATTATTACAAAACAAAAACGCTTATACCATTACCCAGGTCAAGAAACAGACATTGCCAGCCACCCTAATGTCTTTCCACATGTCTCATCCCAATCAGAGAAACCTCCCTCTCTCTAAGTGCATAACCAATATCTTAACTTTTATGATAATTGTTTTCTTACATTTTTATAGATTTATCACCCAAGCATACATCTCTGGACACTAATTTTATTTTGCTCATTTAAAAAAATGAGGCTGGGCATGGTGGTTCACACCTGTAATCCCAGCAGAGGCAGACAGATCACTTGAGGTCAGGAGTTCGAGACCAGCCTGGCCAATATGGTGATACCTTGTCTCTACTAAAAATACAAAAATTAGCCAGGCTTGGTGGTACATGCTTGTAATCCCAGCTCCTTGGGAGGCTGAGACAGAAGAATCACTTGAACTCGGGAAGCGGAGGGTGCAGTGAGCCAGGATCGCACCACTGCACTCCAGCCTGGGTGACAGAGGGAGACTCCATCTCAAAAAAAAATACATATTTTAAGTCACTTTAATCTACACTTCCCCTCCTTCACCACCACCCCCATTCTCTTTTCCTTAAAATTTGTCTGTTGAAGACTCCAAGTTACTGGAGCCAAAGAATTTCCCACAGTCTGGATCTTTCCAATGGTGCAGTTTATCATGTCCCTCTGTCCTGGGTATTTTCTGGAAATCGAAAGCTGGATGCAGAGGCCTGATCAGATTGCTTTGGTTTTCTAAAAACGAATGTTTATGAACAAACTTCAGAAAGCAAATGGAGTCAAACAGGCCACTTTAATAAACACATGAAAAAAATCACGACAACCAAGAAAAAGGCAGGACTAGGCAGTGTCGTAAGTGCTCCCCCTTTCATCTGGTCCTCACAATACATTTTAGGGTGAATGTGTAGCTGTTTAGGACCCTATTTTACAAATGAGAAAAGGTGGGCTCTAGAGAGCAACGGGCTTGTTCAATATTCTTCAGCCAGGATGAGCAGACAGGCCTTTTGCCTTTCAGGCATCTGCATCCGTTCCATCACTCCACAGTCTTCCTGTGTGTCTGTTCCCAGTCTGGCAGTTTGCTCAACTTCTTAAATGCAATACACATTAATTTAGCACTTACAAGGTGCTGGGTTCTGTGCCAGGCACTGAGGGTACAGATAGACATGGTCCCTACCCTCACATCATAAAATGGTCTACTGGAAGTGAATTATATCTTTATTATTCAGATAATTAATTAATTACTATGTGTTACACGCAATAAGATAAAAACATACAGGTTTTTAGAGTGGGTAATATGGTCAGTAACTCAAATGGTTAGGGAAAAGTGCTCTTTAAATTAACAGGATGATATAAGAGGCAGAGAGGCTGGGAGGAGGAAGGAGTAGAAATGGAAGCAGAGTAGGCAGGGCCTTGACTTCTGGGCAGAATGATCACGTTTGTGAAGTCCCTGAAATGATAAGGAGCTCTCAAAGCCCTGGAAGAGATGGTATAACATAGTATCTGAAGGTAGACTCTGCAGCTAGGCTGGCTGGCTTGGAATCCTGGTTCTGCCCCGCAACTAGCTGCCTGACCTTTAAGCAGGTTGTTTTATCTGTGTGCAGTTGCCTTGGTGCAGAGAAAGAACGAGAAACATTAACAGCGGTCTTGGTTCCTTGGGGCTGTGCTAACAAAATACCTCTAACTGGGTGGCTTATAAACAATAAAACTTTGTTTCTTGCAGTTCTGGTGTCTGGGAGGCCCAAGAGCAAGGCAGATTCAAAGTTTGGTGAGGATCTGCTTTCTGGCTCTCAGGCAGTTCCTTCTCTCCATGTCCTCACACAGTGGAAGGAGCTAGCTAGCTCCCTGGGATCTCTTTTATAAGGACACTAATCTCAATCATGAGGGCTCCATCCTCACAACCTAATCACCTCCCAAATGCCCCACCTTCTAATACCATCACATTGGTGATTAGGTTTCAACATTTGGGGGGAACTAAAACTTTCAGATCATAGCAACAACCCTATAGGATTATTATAGGAGTTAAAGGAGTTAATTAATATAAACTACTCAAGCAGGGCCTGGCACATATTCAGCAGTTTATATGTATTTGCTGAATCAAAGAAGATGAATATACTGGGCAAAAGGAGAAGTTGGCGGTGCTTACACTGTCATGTTTGAACTTTATCCTAGGAATAGTAGTAGACCTTGAAGGTGTTACACAGAGGGTGACAGGATCAAAGGGGCTGGAAAAAGAAACATCTGAAATAGCAACAACAGCAAAGAGAGCACAAGGCGCTTGATCATCTGACAACCCTAATGTTTTGACCTGCTACAAACTTCTGAGAAAAAGAGCCACCATCAACTAAATAAACAAACGACTGGATTAAAAGTGAACGTATCCATATAAGCATCATCTCTTTCTCCACAACTAAAGAATGATCAACTATGAATTCAACATTCAGAGAAAGATTATTTAGATGTTGGAAAAGCATGATAATCGAAATGTGATATTTCTGTGCTAGCAAAATAGTTATCTATCCATGTGCTCCAAACTCGGACTAGATCATAACCTCCTTTCAGGACACGGATTAAGTCTTACACGTCTTTGCATTCCCTGCCTTGCATCTTTGCTCAGAGTAGGCACTCAGGAAATTCTTGTTGCAGTGGGTTGAAGAATTCTGTGACATTTGATCTCAGAACAGTCTCCATTCATGCTGCTCTGAGCCAGGAGAATAGCCTACACAACACCCAGCTGTGATCAAGCTGGAGACCTTGGTTATTAACTCATGAATGATTGCACCAAATAACATGAATTTCCAACAAGAGCTGCTGGAAAATCTGGGGAGTTTCCAGGCTTGTAATATACTATCACTACGTCACTACCAGCTTATCTGGGAACCTTTAGAGAACCAGCCTTCCATTTGGTTGTGCTCTGGTATCTAGAATAACTGCAAAATGGTGAGCACGTTTTTGATAAACCCAACACCTTCAATACCTTCTAACAGTGTTGTTTTGGTCACTCACTTGGTCTCAGCCATCTTAATGCCATTAAGAGGTGAGAACTACAACCTACAGCTTGTTATCTGGTGACCTCCCAAAGAGCCATCACAAGAAACCATGGAGATGACTTCTCTCATGGGCCTCAAATACAGGGAGCACTTCCTCTCCCTGACTAATGTAGGACCAGAATCATTCTTCTTAAGGTCAGATTCAACCTCCATCACTACCTGGGTGACCTTGGCCACGGGCCTTACCTCTTTCTGCCTTGACTTCATCATCTCTAAAGCAGTGCTCATAACAAGACCTAGCTCATAGGGCTGTGAAGGACAGAACAATATAAATTGCTTTGCCCAGTACCAAACACACAGGTAAGAATTCAGTCAACTTAAGCTGCAAATACCTTCCCAGAATCTTTAAAGCAATGAAATCCAGCCCCAGTTTTGTACCATCCCAAATTCTGAAAACAAACAGTATTAATTCACTTTAATTTTAAAAGTGCCACACAGCACTTTTAAGGGGAGTGGGAAGGTGCCGTTAAGTCAAAAGATCTGGTGTTTGCAATTCCAAAAAGAGGTCAGGAATCATAGCCTAGGAGTGGACTATTTTGATCTGGTCTCACTGCCCCAACCAGATACTGCAGAAATTGTCCTGCACCTCCTGGGTCACAGCAAACCTTGAAAGGGACCCATGGAAAAAGGGGCCTCTCTCAAGATACACAGCAAGGATATTACAGGAGATAGAATTCCAGAAAAGGACATGGAAGCTCTGGGACACACTTTGCTCAGCAAAATTCCAAACTTAGTTTACTTATTTTCCAATGTAAATTTAATATACCTCTCAAAGGGAGATAAACCTAACAAGTATATGCCCTAGTGGTGTAGTTCTTTTTCTCTTTCTTTCTCTCTTTCCTTTCCTCTCTCCCTCCCTCCCTCCCTTCCTTCCTTCCTTCCTTCCCTCCCTCCCTCCCTCCTTCCTTCCTTCCTTTCTCTCTCTCTCTCTCTCTCTTTCTGTGTGGCTGATCTCTTTATCAGTTCAGATTTAAGAACATGAGATGAATTCTTACTGTGTACTTTAAATAAATGGCAATACATTCAGCTTTCTGAATCATGGGCAGCAGACAAGCCCTGTAAAATCTATCACACGAGAGCGTTTACTTGCATTCAGTCTTTAATAAATTAAATATCCCTGTTTCTTATTCATAAAGGCACAAATGTGGCCACTGACATATGGAACAATTATTGCCTTTCGATTACAGATACATTTTCACTTCTGACAAGGCTAAGATCTTTTTAGCCTAGAAACCCAGACTGTTTTATTCTTAATATTTTCTAGAAAAGGAAATTCTTTCATTAACTTTAAAGTCTGCACAGATTTATTATTAATGATAAAGTATCCTCATCCGCTGCATCAACCACCAGTGATTATTAGCATGGAGATATTGTTTTAAATCTAAACACACATAGTCACCAGCCATCCTTTCTGGATTGCTTAGAAATCAAATAAGAGATGAGCTAAGCGTAGAGGAGAAATTGGACACAAACCTGTCTTCCTTTGCCCCTACCCATTTTCCAGTTTCCTGGAAATGCAAATATTGACCTTGAGAATTTCAAAGGTCTCTCACAATGTTGTACCTTTTTACATCAACAAATCAGTGTGGGCAAGCTCATAAAACTCTTGTCAGTATTTACTCAAAAGAGTTGAAAGTAAACAAATGCAGTTATAGGTTGAAATAAGATTAGTGAAAGGGAAGGCTAACTGTTGTTATAATCGAGTACTGCTAAGCACAAACTGATCCCTTTTCTAGATGGATTATTAATAGATGATAAAAAGATAGATAGATAGATAGATAGATAGATAGATAGATAGATAGATAGATAAACAGAGAATCATTACTATTACTTAGCCAGTGTGGGACATTGAGCCTGAAGATTCCTTTTCTATTCAAGGAAATAGATTGTCTTAGTCAGGTCTTCAGTAAGGTAAGGGCATCACTGTCCAGCCATCACTATAGGGCCCAGAACAACCCTGAATCCAATGGGAACCTGGAATTGAAGGGATTGGTGAGTGTATTAGGTAGAAGTTACGAGCCCCACAAAGGAAAATGTGTTCCCAACATTCAAATCATTGCCTTTTCTGGGCTGCTCACTGTCAGAATGTGAGGAGTCAGCTGCTGGATACAGCCACCCTTTTACACATCTCCAAAGGCCCTATACTCATTGTAGTTTATATGTGCAGTGCGCGCCTACACAGCAGGATACAACAGCCTTGGTCAGCAGTTCTGTCCTCTGTCCAGGTAACACAGGGACCAGGGTGAAGCTCTACAAATAGATAAGGTACTCCATAAAAACACAGCCTTTTTAGCAAGGAAAGGAGCTAACTGGTCCAGTAAACACTCACCAAGCATGTTCATAGCCTGTGTAAGAGCTGAGACAAGAACTTGCTATGCAGGACTCTGAACACTTTGATGACTAATCTTCATATTGTCCAAGTAAGGTAAGAACTGAAGGACAATTCCCTGAAATTATCACCAGGCTCCCAGTCCCTTGTTCTAATTCTGATCTTAACCATCTGTGTGACTGAAGGCAAATCACTCAAAGTACATATTGCAAATCTCTTGATCATATCCCATTTATACCTACCTTGCTTAGATGAGGAAGTAAACATGCCAAGTTTTGAATGTTAAAAGTGCTAAACATATATTCACTATTACTGTTATTACAATGTTATCACAATGGGGCAGTGTTAGAGAGAACATGGAATTCTAATCACTCACTTCCAGGTCAATTTATTTAACTGTTCCTTGACTCAGTTTCCCCTTTCCATAAAATGAGCATTAAAAAACTACTCTAATTATCTCATTCAATCATCTGTGTACCCAATTCATGAAACATTGTAGGTTCTCAGCAAAGGTGAAATTCCTTCTCTTCCTTTTGCCAGTAGTGTTCCAAGGAGGACTTTTATTTTATAAGGGTGATAATTCACTCCCCAGGAATCCTGTTCCAGGGAGCCCAGAGAAATCCCCTACAAAGAACTGGGTCCAGCTGCATGGAAAGGAATTTCACAGAATCTGGCTCTTCCTCCACAGATTCCTTAGTTGTGTTTTCTATCCCAGACATATTTAACACAAGCAGCTCAAGGGAATTGAATAATATCTCTGGCCTAATCTGAGACACGAAGCCATCTGGAGAACATAACTTCTAATACTTATTCCTGGTTGCATCACATCTAACCACAAAACCTATCTACACTCAGGGTCTCTCCATCACTTTCCTCTCTCCATGGATTTAAATGCACAGGCCTGCAATGACCTTTGAAACTTTAGCAAGAGCAATCTATTCTCCCTTTAGTCTCCTCCAGGCTGTTTCCCTAATGAGGGAACAGTAATATGGAGAAGGCAACTTAGAAGTAAAGCCAAACTATCCAAAGTAAGTAATTTCTGCATTGTTCTTTAATGTGTGGCACATGTTTTCCTGGGAGCAAATTTATCTTCTTAATTGGGTTTTATTTAGGCAACTAGTGAAATTAATTTCCATTCCCTCAGCACTTTTCATTTGACAGCAGTGGGGCAGCCTGAGATTAAATGTTCACTATGAATAAGCTACAGAAGGAATTGTTCGTGTGGCAAATCGGTAACAGCACTTCTTTGATACAGACCTAAGGATCTCAAAGGTCTAGCTCAGAAATTGCATGCAGTATTCTGCTGAACAACCAACCATCTATTAAAATCTGCCTTCTTCCCTACATATTTGGTCTGAATTCTTATTCTGGTACCATTCCCAAATTTTCTATCCCCATTGGGCCAAAGTTACTGCAGAAATCCTTCCACATGAGATGCAATCATTATACTGCTCTCTGCCACCTTGGCCCAAGCCAAACAGAACTGGCTGCCTCAAATGCCTGGAGGTGGTTTATTGTTGCTAATACATGTTTAAAGCATAAAGAACGACTGAGTATCCTACCATCCTGAGGTTTGGCTTTATTTGGCGGGCTGACTCTGCCTGTGACCAGGAAAACAGCTGAGTAGCAGGGTGGTAAGAGTACATAAGCAACCAGACTCTTAGAAAAAGGCAGTTAGAAAATAAATTCAATAAATATTCACATCAAATTGTGGTCTCTTTAATTGTGACAAAAGGAATACAAACAAATCATCAGCACACAATTAGCTCTCTATCCATGGAACAGAATTTCTCAAAATTTCCACGTGTGACCCACCCTAAGACTCCTACGTATGCCCAGACACTAGTAGGAAAATAGCCTGAGATGCAAAGAAGGTGCCACTTCTTTGGTTATCTTTACTCATTGTCCCTGTTGTTTTCTCAGACCCTGGTTTTGGTAAATCTTCTCTGCCCCGGTAGTTGATGAAGGGCCAGATTTGTAGTTGGTCAGTGGTTTGAAACTAATTGGTCAAAACATCAGGGTGTTTTCCTAAAGCAGGAGGAAATAAACAGCCCTAACTGTAATAGCATTTATCAGGAGATTTTTTTCCATAAGCACATAATACAGACAGGTAGAGAGAGAATCAACATAACAAATTCATCAGTATAATTATTGCCAATGAATTTGATCCAAGGTGACTTAAGTGATTTCATCTGGAGAGTAAATATTGGGAACAGAAGTATTAGGATGGTAGTACAAAGGGTGGTTAAGACATGGGTGATGTGGTCCAACCTGGATTCAAATTGCAGTTCTACTATTTACCAGCTGTGTGACCCCGAGCTAGTAATTTAAACTTGAAGCTTCAGTTTCCCCATATTATGTGCTTAGTGAAGTGTAACACATAGTAAGAACTTGATTAAAATAAGCAATAATAAAGCCTCAAATACTAGAATGTTATGGAACTGTTTTAGTCTCAGTTTTAACTAAGCCCAAAATGGTTGCAATTATTTCCAAATTTCAATGTTAGAAACCGGACAACCTGAGCACAATTTATAAAGCAGATGTTCTAAAACTCTTTCATGACCCTTGTCTCATCACCCACTCATGAGTATAAAAAAATAATTTGGTACAACTAGTAGAATTAGAATTAAAGACTGGAGTGGAATTTTTTTTGGACATGTCTACCCTCATTTCAGTACTAATGAGAGAGACTTCAAGACCACTCAGTAGCTTGTTCTGGGTCTCCTGGATGTCAAGCAACACAGTAAATGGAAAGTGGGCCACACTTGAAAAATATAAAGGACCAGACATAACTGAAGAGTCCTGTGAAAGAAGAGGAGAGAATTGTCACTGGGAAGTAATTGCATTCCCACAAAAAGAAAATCTCAGATGTGGGTCACATGAAAGAGATGGCAGTAAGGTGGGGAGAAAGGCCTTGGAGTTATTTTCCAGGAAAGACAAGGTAGGCAGAACTCTAAGATGCCCTTCCAGATTCCCACCCTGTCCCATAAATCTCCGAATGATTCTCTCCCCTTGTACACTAACCCCCTTTGGAGCTCTGGGCAGTGGCTCATGCCTATAATCCCAGCACTTTGGGAGGCCGGAGTGAGCAGATCACCTGAGGTCAAGAGTTTGAGACCAGCCTGGCCAATATGGTGAAACTCTGTCTCTACTACAAATGCAAAAATTAGCCTAGTGTGGTGGCACTCACCTGTAATCCCAGCTACTCAAGAGGCTGAGACAGGAGAATCGTTTGAACCCGGGAGGTGGAGGTTGCAGTGAGCCGAGATTGCACCACTGCATTCCTGCCTGGACAACAGAGCGAGACTCCATCTCAAAAAAAAAAAAAAGCAAACAAACAACAACAACAACAACAACAACAAACCATTGGGTGAGACCTGTAAGAATGATAGGATAACACTTTCATTATTAGGCTATTAATCAATTGGCTTTGAGCTGATCAAAGGAGAGATTTCCTGAGTGGGCTTCACCTAATTAGGTGAGACTTTAAGAGAAGACAACTTTAGAGAGACGTGCTAGCCCGGAAGATGTAGCCTTCATGAGTTCTGGAGCTGCAAAGAAATACATGCTGCCAACACCCTTGTGAACTTGGAAGATGATCCCAAGCCTCAGATGAGATCACAGCCCTGGTCAACATGTGGATTTCAGTCTAGTGAGACCCTGAGCAGAGGACCCAGTTATGCTGTGCCTCGACTTCTGACCTGTAGAAACTGTGAAATAGTTTCCGTAGGTCAGAAGATCCATGAAGAGGTGGATCTTTCATGAATGGCTTGGTGCCATCCTCCCCATAATGAGTAAGTTTTTGCTCCAGTACTTCCTGAAATAGCTGGTTGTTAAAAAGAAACTTGTACCTCCCAACTCTTTCTTACTTCCTCTCCTCTACATGTGATCTCTGCACACACTAGCTCCCTTTGCCTTCCCTTCCACCATGAATGGAAGCAGCCTGAAGCCCTCGCCAGCAGCAGATGCTGGTCCCATGCTTCCTGCACAGCCTGCAGAATAACCTCTTTTCTTATAAATCACTCAACCTCAGATATTCCTGTGTGGCAACACAAATGGACTAAGACACCTCATTTGTGATAGAACACAACAGATGAAAGATCCTCAGTAGTTGGTTGCTGAAGGAAGAGTGCCAAAATCTCACAAGTGCTCTCAGGAGAATCAGGTTCAGCCTTCTGTCTGGACCATGATGCTCCAGTGCCTGCTCACAATGGCACCAGACATGCAGACCTTCTCTGTTCCCCTACCTTCCTCCCATACTCACCCCCAACTTGAACTGTATCAGGGTCAGAAACTGTAATCATTAAGGTGGGGGGAAGGGTAGAAAGGCAACACCAAGAGATGTAGAAGTGTCCTCTCAGCTCCCCAAACCCCTTTTCACTGCCAGCTTCCTACCTGCATGGAACTAATATTTTGAAGGAAGAACTTTGAGTGAGGCTCCTAGTCTTGATCATTACCTAAACTGACCCTAAGTAAACTGAGTAAATACAAGGATCTGAGTCTAGCTTTGTTCTTTCTAGTTAAAGTAGCTAGAGAACATTTTATCTCCGAAAATAAGAAGATACATTTCAGGCCTAGTCAAGATTTTATCCAAGGGTAAGGGAAAAAATGACTGAGTTTACAAAGAAATACTGAGAAGAAAGAGTTGCTTTACAGTAGCACCAGCCTAGTCTGTTGTTTGAACGTAAGAGTTACTGAGATATTAGTTATAATTAAATACATCAAGAGAAATCTTCTCTGTTTCTTGATAGGAACCATCCAGGTAGAAGAATGAAGTTAGAAAATCAAGTTCACATTAGCTGAAGAGAGCCTTGAAATTGACCTAGTGTCATGACTGACAATACAGATCAGGCC
Organism: Colobus angolensis palliatus; assembly: GCF_000951035.1. Taxonomy (NCBI): domain Eukaryota; kingdom Metazoa; phylum Chordata; class Mammalia; order Primates; family Cercopithecidae; genus Colobus; species Colobus angolensis. Next base: position 10,315,411 of record NW_012114566.1, read on the forward strand.
ATGAACAGAAATTCTGCTACTGGGTTGTGATGAATTCTGCTCTAACGGGGATCTCAGATGTTTAGTTCCTTCTTAAGGGGAAGGGATAAGGGAAGATGATTGGGAGACTCAACATGGCTTTTAAAGACAAGTCTAAAATGATGGTGACAGCTCCCTGTTGCCTCACAGAAGTGGAAAGGATTTCTTGCACACTAAGAATAAAAAAATTTTCCAGGGTAACTCATTTTTTATTCAGTGCAGGTACAATTGAGAACAGTCCCTCGGAAGATGTATAATTTACCTAAAAGTCATGGTTTTCACTCCTAAAAAGACCACTTGCTGTCTAATAGAATATCTTCAATATAAATTTTCTTCCTGAAATACAAGTGTGCATGAGTGATAAGTATATATAGGCACACACTCACAGGCACACCTCCTTTTCAACAGGTGTCCATGTTTTGTTAAAGTATGAGAAAGCAGCAAAACTGCATTTGTATTTTCACTCCTACAGAGAAAATAGCAGAAAAGAAAATGTTGGGCCATAGAGAGAACAGGGAGTCTCAAGCAATAAGCAAAATGATCATGAGACAATTGGGTTAAGAAGAAGGGCCTGGGATAGGTCCAGAAAAGGTGCAGAGAGAGGCAGATACATAAAACACACCAAGTCAGAAGCAAGAGTGAGGACCCTAGCATCCCTTCAACTTATGTATCTCACTCCTGGCAAGGACTAGGTGTGGAGGGTTGGGCTCTGATAGGAAGGTCCACATCACCACATTTAGTCCTCATCATAAAGGAGGCAGCTGCTTAGGGAGTGTCCTCCTGAGCAATTTCATCCCTCATTCTGAAAGAGTTGAAGCTGACCATTGCATACTTAAGCAGTGAGTTATGCACAGACTTATTCAAAGTCTCTGTCTGTGACCTTGCTTCCTCCCACCTACATTCCCTGCCTGGAATGCCTCTGTGACACTCTTTCTTCTCTTTATTGAAATCTCAGGCTACCTTTAAAACCCAACTCAACACCTACCACTCCATAAAGTCCACAAGCACATCCCTCATCTCTAAATTCCTATGAAATTTAGGAGGAGGGGCCGGGCGCGGTGGCTCAAGCCTGTAATCCCAGCACTTTGGGAGGCCGAGACGGGCGGATCACAAGGTCAGGAGATCAAGACCATCCTGGCTAACACGGTGAAACCCTGTCTCTACTAAAAAATACAAAAAACTAGCGGGGCGAGGTGGCGGGCGTCTGTAGTCCCAGCTACTCGGGAGGCTGAGGCAGGAGAATGGCGTAAACCCGGGAGGCGGAGCTTGCAGTGAGCTGAGATCCGGCCACTGCACTCCAGCCTGGGCGACAGAGCAAGACTCCGTCTCAAAAAAAAAAAAAAAAAGAAAGAAATTTAGGAGGAAAGAAGGGAATTGACATGCTGCGATCATCTGCTTTATACGAAGGACAAGTTTGGATGGTTTCCATTCTGTTCCAGTTCTCTCTCACTGTATAACAAGCTATCCCCAAAACATAGTGGTTTGAAGCAGCCATTTTACTGTGGTCATGAATTCTGTGTCAGGGATTTGGAAAGGGCAAAGCACGGACAATTCTCGTTGAACTTGCTATAGACTTTGAGTGAGATAACTATCATAACTGGAAGTGATTCAAGTCACTAAGGACTAGAATTGCTCAGTTTGGAGGATCCACAGTGAAGATGTCTTCTTCGCTAACAAATCTGTGCCCAAGCTGGAATAGCTAAAGAACAGCTCAACCGAGGCCCAACCAGAACGTCCACATGTGGCCACACCAGCATGGTGGTCTCGGGATAGTCAGGCTTCTCATAGGGTAGCTCAGAGTTTCAAGAATAAAAGCTCTGTCTGGCCGTTTATGACCTAGCCTTGGAGCACACAGAGTATTTCTGCCATACTCTTTAGCTCCAAGCAGACACAATCTGTTCAGTTTCAAGGAGAAGGTACATAGACCCCACCTCTCAATGAAAGAAGTGACATAGAATTTGCAGTTGCGTTTTAAACCCACCACAGATAAAAATCACACATTCAATTCTCACAGAAATGTTTAGAGAGTATAAGTCTTTCTCCTTTATAGATGAGGAAAATCAAGACTCCAAGAGGCTAAACAAGTTGATTATTAGTCTCGTGCTTAGAGAAAGGAGTCCAAGTTTGTCTGATTTCAACACCACCAGTCTTCGTGCAGACATTCTGCCACCCTTGAGTCCTTATCACATTGAGACTTCTGTAATCCTAAACTCATTAATAGCACAGATTGTATCTTTTGTTTCTTGTTACATACATATGACCTAAAAACCTAAAACAATTATGAAAACTCTCAATATTAGCCAACTGGTTTCCACCCCCTTTCTCTTGCTACAAGCATTGTACCTTTCATCTTGCTTTCCCTCCTTACACTGCATAGGTAAACGGACTTGACTGACACCAAGGCTGCTCCCTCTCCAGAGAAAGAAAGTATAGCAGAAAGTCAAATATACAAAAACAGAAGTTGCTTTTTGTTTCCTGGAGGAAAAAAATGTAAAAAGCACCATTTATTAATTCAACAAATATTTATAGGGCACCTACTATGTGGCCAACAGTTTTAAGCAACAGAGATAAGGGATTGACTAAAGTTGCTGCCCTAATTGACTGATATTCTAGGAGCTGACATGGGCCAATGAATAGATTAAAATATAATATAATGTCAGGTAATGATAAGCGCTATAAAGAAAGTAACTGGGCATTGTTTTAGATAGGGTTTCAGAGAATACAATTTGAAAACTTGACAAAGAAAAATGTGGTTAGACAGTCAATGAAGGGCCTTGTGTAGGATTTCATAGGCCACAGTAAAGGTTTTGAATTATATGCTGAGTGTGATGGGTTGACACATAAAAGTTTTAAAGCAATAGGAAGTAACATGATCTAATTTACATTTTTTAAAAGGTAGCTTGTGGTACTTTTTAAACAATTGACTATAGATGAGCAAGGAAGATTAAAGATGGTCTCAAATTTTTTGACACTTCTCTCACTGAGGAATGGGATCTATTTTTCCTTCCCTTAAATCCAGGCAGACTCTGTAATTGTTTTGACCAACAGAATATAATGAAAGTGGTGCTTTTATAGTTTTTTAGGCTTACACTTTAAGAAACTGGCAGCTTGCACTTCTAGTGTCTTGGAACACTCATTCATGTAACCTAGCCACCATGTTGTCAGGAAGCCCAGGTAGCCACAAGAAAAGGCCCTATAGAGAACTAAGACTTCCAGATGACAGTTCTAACTAAGCTCATATCCAACAGCCAGCACCAACATGCCAGTCATATGAATGGACCGTCTTGGAAGTGGACCATCTTGGAAGTGGATCCTCTAGCCTCAGTTAAGCTGCCCTACGTGACAATGCAAGGAGTAGAAACAAGACTGCTTCCTGAGCTCTTCTGAATTCCTGATCTACAGAACTGTGAGCATAAGTTTGGTGAATTTTGTTATGCAATCATCAATAAACAGAACAAAAGACAAGAGAGGAAGCAGGAAGACCAATGAGGAGGCTATTGCAGTAGTCTAGGTGAGTGATAATGGGGTTTAGGGTACTATCAGTATAAAGGGTAAAAATTGTTAAGATTCAGAATGTATTTTCACCTTGAAGGAATTGGTGACTATATATGGTTGCCGAACATCTTGTGTGGAAAGAAAAGGTATCTAAAATTCATGGTAAAAATTAAAGTATTAAGTGTTTTATTAAGTGTTAGGCATTGTGCTAAAAGTCTTATATGCTTTACCTGATTTAAATGTCATGACACCCTGTGAGGTAAGTACTATTGTTAACCATGATTTATATATGAGGAAACAGAGGCACAGGGAGTTAAGTAAATTTTCTATGTTTCTTATTTGGTGAATAGTTGTTCCTGGTAACTTGAATACAGGTGATCAAGCTATAGAATCCATGTCCTTACCAATCCTAACCACTGTGTTATACAACTGCACTAGATTCTCGGTTATTCCAGAAACTAACTGCATGACTTACAGTAAGTTTCTTGACCTTCCTGGGGCTCAGTTTTATAAGCTGTAAGCCAAGGAGACTGGAGAAGACGAGCTTTAAGGTCTCTGCAAACTGCAACATCCTGTGATTCTAAATGCCAGAATTCTTAGAATTTGACCTGTTTGTTTCTGGAATTCAGGATGGATAACCTCAAGTGTAGTCACAAAAAATAAGAGACAGAAAGTTTATTACAGACCCTAGAGACATTCCAGGCCTGTGCAATATGTGAAAGATAAGGCCCTTTAAAACCATCCCCCTCGGGACAAGAGCATGCACCCGTAGTCAGCTGCAGCTTGTCTCCCCGCCTTCTCTTCTTCTGGCTCTGTGGCCCAGGGTGACCAGCAAGACCTCCCAGAAGTTTAGTCCCAAGGTTCATATAATGCTGACTACAAAACTGCAAATTCATTCTGGGGCCCCAGATTGGACAAGTTCATCATGGATGTTACATAGAGAAAGAAGCAATTCTAGGTTTTTTCTCTAGGTCTACCAGTCTATGACACTCCTCATATCACCTCAAGCATGTTACCAAAAATCAAAGTATTTTTTTAATTGAGAATGCATGCTGGGCTTAGTTCTGAGTTCCAAATGCTTCTGTTTATCTCAAATTATTTCAAACTTTCAAGATTTCTTCTCAAGAAAATTATGATTGTAGCTAGAAAAGCACTTTAATCTTGTTAGTGAAAGGTGGCATGTATACTCAAGGAACCTGAAGAGTCATTTTTTACCAACATGATATGATTATTGTTCCTAAAAAGTAAAACCAAAGATCTAAGTTTTTGAGCACTTATTATGACTGAGTCTGGTGTTTTGTGTGCATTCTTTCCTGTTTAATATTGTTATTCCATTTTCAGATGAAGAAACCGACATTTAGAAGCAGGAATGGGCAGAACTGAGATTTGGGTTCAGGAAGTCAAGCATGCGGAGCACAGGCTCTTAACCTTACACCATACTGCTCCTCTCCTGTTTTTTTTTTTTTTTTTTTTTTTTGAGACGGAGTCTTGCTCTGTCACCCAGGCTGGAGTGCAGTGGCCGGATCTCAGCTCACTGCAAGCTCCGCCTCCTGGGTTCACGCCATTCTCCTGCCTCAGCCTCCTGAGTAGCTGGGACTACAGGCGCACACCACCTCGCCCGGCTAGTTTTTTTTGTATTTTTTAGTAGAGACGGGGTTTCACCGTGTTAGCCAGGATGGTCTCAATCTCCTGACCTCGTGATCCGCCCGTCTCAGCCTCCCAAAGTGCTGGGATTACAGGCTTGAGCCACCGCGCCCGGCCCTCTCCTGTTTCTTAAAACACAAAGTTAGATTGATCTCTCCTATAGATGTTGCACGTTAATATAGTATAAGAATGAAACTCTCAATGCCAAGATTACAAACAAAGGCCCCCAACAACCTGAAAGTCAAATTTTCTGCACATATAAAGTGCTAGGGTCTGTTTTAGTCAATTTTGTGCTTCTTATAAGAATACCACAAACTCGATAATTTATAAAGAAAAAAATGTATTTCTCACAGTTGTAGAGGTTGGGAAGTCCAACAGGACCTGTGGAAGCCAGAAGGGCATGAGAGCACGCATGATAGCAAGAATCTACATCCAAAAGCCCTTCAGTAAAGGTGCTAAGCTCACCCATGAGGATGGAGCCCTGTGGCCTGATCACCTTTTAAAGTTCCCATCTCCCAATACCATTATATTGGCAATTCAATTTCAACGTGAGTTTTCAAGGGGACAAATATTCAAACCATAGAAGAGTCCTTTTGGACTTTCTCATTTCACATAGCATGAATATTTTAGTGAAATTCCTATCCACCCACCCCAACTCACACATCAGGAAGAAGGGTTGCTAATATTATTGGACAGATTTTAAGATGCTGATGGAACCACAGTGGGCAGGGACATTGTGTATTAAAAGATCTTATCCAGGAGGGCTTACTTTTCTCTGCTTCCAGCTTCCATGTCTCTGGTTAGTTAAGATCTACACTGACCTGGTCATCTTGCCTTGGCCTCTGCCATTATTGCATTAAATGGCCAGCCTGGTGAGCTGAGCCTAATCTCCCAGGAATCTGGCAATCTTGATGTCTGCCCTCTGATTTCCACATAACTAAATGGCCAAGAAAGCAAGCCAGGATCTACCTCAGACCTACCCAGTTTACTCTCTTGGCTGTTCCCTCATGCAGAGGGCTTTGCTGAATGAGCGAAGACCTACTTGGGAACTGGTTGTTGTGATATTTTTTCTTCTCTGTTCACTGAGCTGCAGCACTTTCCTCCCTCCTGACAAGGTCCCAGACTGGTAGTGATGGGGCCATGTTTCAGTGAATGGAATTGTACTGTGGTGTTGCCTGGCCCCATATGACTTTCTTTCACAACTCCCAGCCTCTGTCCTCCTGGATCAGTTATGGAGCCCCACCTGAGCAGGTTGGTTATTGCGTTTTCCATTGTAACGCTTGTTTTTCTTCCCTGTGAGCCATGGAGTAAGCTGCCCTAGTATATCCAGAGGCCCGAATTCTTCTCTCTTCTCAAACCGGATCATAAGTGCATGTACCATTGTATGTATCTCTGTAACCTATGGTTTGGTCCAAGGGTTCAGATTCAGAGATTTGGGGCTTGTGGAAGAGTAGTTCTTGTGGGTCTCTTGCTGAGCCTCTGTGCCAACCTGGCCTTCTCTAGAGGCATTCGTGAAGGGGACACATATCCAGTCACTGATGAGGTAAAATTTAGCTTCCCATTTGTCAGTTTTAGTCATGGGTGGAGTTTACTTCCTGAGAAACTTCCTACACTATAGGTGTCTAGTCCAAGGCAAAATTTATGCGTTCTTAGGTTCCTTGACTGAACTATATCTCAACATCATCAAAACCTCACCCCAAATTCCTACCATACTAACTTAGCTTTCATCAGAGGGCTCTATGTTGATTCATCTGAAATTAGCCCAGCTTATTTAAAAATCTGTACTTTGTTTCTCATCTATTGTTCTTTGTGTGCAGTATCTGTCTCAGGAAAAACTGAAGAATGCTTGGACCAGCACAGGATCCAGGCATCCCTCTCTCTTCACTCATAATACTATTAAATCCTCACTTAATTCCTAATAATTCTCTTCTGTTTATTAAAGATGGAAACGAGAAACAACATCATCTCTCTGCTACTGGAGAGAAGCAGAAGAGTGAAGATAACATAACATTGCCCCATTACACTCAAGGGCCACCAACAAAGTTCAGATGGGGGAGGATAAAGCTATGCTTTAAGAAAGCCACTTTAAGTTTGCCCTTACAAGTAGCATGTAAATTGGGTTTTTCTAGCACTGTTTCCATAGAATAGACAAAAACCCAGAAGCCTATGGGCCTCAAATGACCTGACACATTTTCAATAGCATCAGCAGGAACAGAAGTGCCATGAAGCATTCTATTAAACCACCAGTGCCTCAGCCCAGCCACAGAATCTTAATGTGAGAGCCTTATAGGTCATGTAATTTAACTCATAGAGAAATGATGCTCACAACTCCCTGGGGATTTTTTTTACCAGTCTCTGTCCTTCCCACAGCTGGATGTTTCTAAGCATAGAAACATCTTTTACTCTGACCTGTCTCCTACCAATGTCAAAACTGCTGCACTAAGGCAACAAACAAGTCTAGGTCCTCTTACAATTTTTTGAAATCTCCTTGAGTTTTGAAAATTAATCATCATGCCCTGATGATGGGCCAAGAGACTCATCACCCTAGGCTACCACCAAGGTTCCTCAGAAAATTAAACTTCCCAATTTAACCGAATGTTTTCTCATGGGACATGATTTCTAGACTTCATGCCATTATGTTCCCTTGTGTCTGGATGTACTCTAGATTGTCAAAGTTCTTGTTTGAGTGGGATACCACAAGAGAACACTATTCCAGATATGCTGTGGTCATCACAGAGTAGAACAGAACCTTTTCCCTTTGTTGATATGAATACCAATGCCTCTTCAGTGACATCTATGATCTTGCTACATTTTTAGCAGCTGCATCACACAAGCAGCTACCCATCTGCACGTAGTCAAGGACTTGGCTTTAAAAGTGAAAAGTTGACCAGGCGTGGTGGTTCATGCCTGTAATCCCAGCACTTTGGGAGGCCGAGGTGGGCAGATCACCTGACCTCAGGAGTTAGAGACCAACCTAGCTAACATGGTAAAACCCTGTCTCTACTAAAAAACACAAAAAAGTAGCCAAGCATGGTGGCGTGTGCCTGTAATCCCAGCTACTCGGGAGGCTGAGACAGGAGAATCACTTAAACTCAGGAGGTGGAGGTTGCAGTGAGCCAAGATCACACCATTGCACTCCAGTCTGGGTGACAGAGTAAAACTATGTCTCAATAATAATAAATAAAAGGGAAAAGTTATGAAAATGACCAGGATCACCAGGTTACCAACTTCTTCCTTCACTGAGCCTAAACTCTCCTGGTTCTAAAAGCCAATTTTTTAGTCCTCATGTGTGGTGGCATTACCCCTTCTCGAGAAACACACTATAGCTGGCTAGAGCAGGAGTCCAGCTATAATCATGGTGCAACACTATTGAAGGTGCAGGGAGTGACACCTCGAAGCAAAGTGAGTGGAACATTACCAGGAACTCCTAGAAACATTTCACTGGGGCCCGTCCAGCCACTCAGAGAGTTTAATAAGCTTGCCCAAGACTGCAGAGCTATTCAGTAGTAGAGCTGAATAAATTTGTCTGGGTAGTGTTCTTGTTCGCTACTATATATTCTCTAGCCAGCCAGGTTTAGTGTTTCTCAAATTATAGCTCATGGACTATTACATCAGAACCTTAAAAACAAAGGTTCTTGGATGCCACGCCCACTTTATTGAATCAGATTCTCTGATAGGGCTCTAAAATGATCTTTTTCCCAAACTTCCCACATGATCCCTAAGCGCATCATTGTGTGGGAACCAGTATCATAGGTAACTTTGACTAAACCATTCTCCACCTAGAAGGAGAGGATAAAGACCAGAAAACCCTTAATGAAAGTAACAAGATCTCCCAGGTATATAAATGGCAATGCCCTCTCTCTTAGTCTGTAAGATGTACTAGGAAACAAACAAACAAACTATCAAACAAAAAACAAGAAAAAAAGAAAGAAAAACACTTACCCATGAACATCAAACAGTGGGTAAGCAATAGTGCTTACATTTATCCTGTCTTTCTTGTTTGGTGGGAAAAATGTTGCTAAAAGCTGGTCGGTTCCATGGGACTAAAAGATAAGAAGATCAAAAGATTTTAATAATGGCTAATCGCTGCTCTACTGGCAAACAATATGGTTATGTGAGCCATCAACACCTCAGGGATCTCTGTGATTCACTGACCTGAAATGGAATAGAGTTCAAGAGGCAAGATGAGGCTCCTGAGGTAAACAGAAACCCATCATAAAGGCCCCTGTAGTCCTTGACAAAGAGTTTAGACTTTAACTCCTTAAAGTATTCTCTAACTCTCTTTTATTACCTGATGGGTAAAAAGATTGAAGCTGGACTACATTTCCCAACCTCCCTTTGGTTAAGTGTGGTCATGTGACTGATGTTTGGCCAATGGGCTATGGGTGAAAGTTTTGTACTCTGCTTCCAGGCTTCGGCCATAAAATCTTCCCATACTATCCTCCAGTTTCTCTTTTTCCCCATCCAACCATCTAGAAGTTAAGGACTAGAGGAATCTAAAAGTTGATAAAGTCCAAAGAAGGAAGGAGCCTGGGTCCCTGACTCATCACATTGAAAGCTGCCCATTCACTCTCATATTACACTAGTGCATGAGCAAGAAATACATTTGTATTTCATTAAGATATTGAAATTTGGGAATTTATTCACTACAAAGGCTAGCATTATCTTAATGAATACAGGAATTATTACAGGACTTATGGTAATATGATGAGCTCTTTTATAGAAAAGCCATCCTGATGTCACACCATTTGGCAAAAATTAGATACAAAAGGTAAGTAAGAATATGAGTTACTTACAAGGAATCTTCTCTGTTTAAAAAAGAACAACGATCAAGAATACAAATGATTGCACAGCTTAGAATGACTTCTATGGGTCATTTGATTCTGTAATCTGCCTATATACAGCTGACTATCTATCAACCATTCCAACTGAAGGGTTGTTTTCTTATTTTTAAAGAGTTCCAACAACTTATGCTCCCTCTCATAGTAATCCAGAATTGTCCATTGGATTAAGATATTTTTCTTTAGGTATAAATATCATTTTGCTGCATTTGAAAAATTATCTCTGAACAGCTGGTATGGCAGTCTGCTAGTTTTCCCCCAAATATACTCTTCTTTCCTTCCAAACACTCATAGTTTTTGTAGGGCACATGGGCAACCAGTTAGAAACTATGTTTTCCAGTCTTTCTTGCAGCTAGGTATGACTGTGACAAGTTCTTTCTCATAGAATGTGAGTTGAAGGTAACCACCCCCAGCCAGACAGAACATTTGTTAATGTCATTGGCAAGGCTATGCTTATTCAGAGGTCCTGGCAACCAGGTGCACTCAATAAATGTTAAATTTCTTTCTACCCCATTTAATCTGTTATGAACTCAACACAATATGTTTAATATGATACTATTTTCTGAGTGTAAGAAAATGGACAGGAAAGTAAAGGACAAGGAATTGACTATTCTGGCTCATTGTACCATAGTTTAAGGTTTCTATTTGGTGCTCACTTCCCAGGCCCACACTGTCCCGCTAAGACAAAGAGAAGCTGTTTAACGTATGTTTAAACCAGCCATCATTTATCCCTCTTTTTCTCACATTTAAAAATGACATTCATCTTCAAAGTTTTACAAAATAAACCAGCATAATTTCTGTAATTAGGAAAAATACAGATAAGCACAAAGAGGAAAATGCCAAATTCTCATAAAATCCATTCATAGTGGTAACTTTATCATTCTAGTCTTTTTAATTAACATAGAGCTATACCATTTTTGTTTTGTGTTTACAAAAATAAGACCGTTATCATTACATGCAGTTAGGTAACTTTCTTTTGTTTCCCTTTTTAGTCCCTTTAGTCTCTCTATCTCTATGTGTGTGTGTGTGTGTGTGTCAGCTTTATTGAGACGTAATTCACATAACATAAAATCCAAACTTTTCAAGTCTTTTAAAGTGTATAATGTAGTGATTTCTAATATATTCAAAGTTGACAGCCATCTAATTCCAGAAAGTTTTCACTACTCCAAAAAGAAACTCAGTATCCGTTAGTAGTCACTCCCCATTCCTGCCTCTGTTCAGCCTTTGTCAAGTATTAATCTACTGTCTCTATGTAATTGTCTATCATAGACATTTCATACGAATGGAAAAATATCATCTATGGCCTTTTGTTTCTATCTTTTTACTTAACATAATATTTTTAACCTTCATTCATGTTGTAGCATGTGTCGGTACCTTTTTTTCCTTTTTAAGGCTGAATAATATTTCATTGTATAGATTTACATATTTTATTTGTCCATCAATCAGTAGTTGATGATGGACATTTGGCTTGGCAACATTTTTACTTATTAAATTTTTATTAACATGGAAGTGATCCTCTTTAAAATCAGTTTACTGTCTGCAGAGTATTCCACTGAATGAGAAGAATCATTCTATTGAATGAGATGCACCACATTACAAACTATATTGTGATAACATATTTTTGCAATACTGTCTCACTGTAAGTTAGACTTGGGCAGCCAGAATGAAATCCACCAGTCCTCAAGTTGCATATGGGGCAGGGCCAGGGGAGAGTAAGTAGAAATATGGGATAGGATAAGGTAGTGAGGTGAGAGGGGGAGGCCATTTTCTTAAGCTACCTACCATTAAGGAGAGCAGATTCCGGAATATGCTGCTGACAATGTCTGTTATCTTTCAAATAAGATTCGCCCAACCAAGGGCAGATGTAGGTCACAGACTGTCAAGGTGTGATGCTAGTCTCTTTCAGACCTGAAGCGGCCTGAGGCAGTACTCTCCCAGCCCTAAAAGGCTGAATATAAATCAGGCTTGTTGGCAATTTCTGCTGACGTGCTGCCTGACACATGGCTAAAAGCCTTTCTCAGAGCTGAGAATAAATTCCAAGACAGCAATGACAGCTATAACAATGCTGCCACATGTTAAAGTGTTTAAAAGCCCTCAACAGGAGTAGTCATTCAACACAACATCCTTTACTTAGCTAGATCCTGCACATTGCAAGACAATGGGGTGGGGGGTGCTATGCTAAAGAAGAAAGGGAGAATAAAGATAGTTCTGCGAAAGACTACAGGGGTGAGGTTTACAAGCAATGTTTAGACGAAGTAGCCCTGGTTCTACCCTCACCTCCCCTAGCCCAAGGGATCAAGTTCTTCTAAGGCATTTCAGTCATGAGCAGATGTCTTCTGTGCAACAAGAAAATGGGACAAAGGGGGATAGAGCATCGCTTGAAAGAGCATAATAAACACAAATTATGCTGCTTCCAATAGACCGTACAGCTTTCATTTGCAATCTGGCTTATTCCACGTGATTTGTTTCTAAAAGGCTCTGGTTTGTTCTGGGGTGGGGTGGTGGGAGGTGGTTAGGCTGACATTGTGTCCTGGGGATCAGCTTCTGTGGAGTGTCCACTCAGGAATATGTGTTCCAAGAGCATTTTTGATATTCAAGGGTTTTACTTAAAAAGCAGTCACAAAGGGAGCAGATTTGCCAGCCTTTCTGAAGGAATAAAAATGATCTCTTTTTAGTAGTTTTTTCTTTGCAAAAATTTGCCAAAGACTAATTTTTTAACCAGTAAAACTGTATGTGTGTGTATATGTGTGTACGTGTGTGTTTTTGGAGAGTTGTTTTGTGAAAGGAACATGACTTGAGATTTACAGAAAGACTTGGCAACATGGAGCGAACTGAGGGACCTTCTTGAGTCAAAAGAAAAAAAGCAACTCCCTGGTGGTTGCTGGCTCACAGATATTCTGCAAAATGTCCTGGGATGGGGACCATCTGGACAAAGATACTCCCACCCTACCAAACAAAATTTGAGTTAGAAAACAGGAAAAACACACCCCCACACAAAGCTGAGCCAAGAAGGCAAATGATGGAGGGGCGGCACCTCTGTCCAGTTGCCAGGAGGAAGCAGAGCTCCCTCAGCACCTTGGAACACGTGGGTACTCAGAATCCTGGGGGCATGCCTCCTCAGGATGTCCCAGGAGAGGGAAAGTGCTAGGGTCCTGCTGACTGTGAAACTGAAGACTAGCCAAAGGGGAAGGAGAAGACAGGACATTGAAACTTTTCCATTTTTATAACCATTTTCCATGTTTTCTCCAAGTACTCAGAAGATGTCCAAAATAAGGGCTATTTCCTCTTTGGCTTTGGTTGATAGAATGGCCATTTCTATCCCAGGATTCAACACTGAGTTTGAAATCTTATGGGGTCTAAAAGGGTGGAAGATTTCATCGGCTAAATCGGATAGACAGTCAAGTTATCAAACATGTATATTAACATATGATACAGTCCCAAACAGACAAGACAATTTCACTGACATGAGAGACTATCTACAAAGTTAATCAAACTTGTTTAGTTTATTTTGCTTACTGTAATTTCTTAAAAATTCGCCTGTGGACTAGATTCTCTAAATTTATAGGTTAGTTTGAAAAAGATAAACTTTGATCATAGTTGTTAGCAGTCCACAGGAAGAATGCAGATATTTGTACATTCGTATCATTGTTGCTTTCACAGCATTTGTTTTCCAAGTACAGTAAGATGTTAGAGTTTTCAATCTTTGTATGAAAAATTACCAGTGATTTTACCTGGATTGGGGCCTAAAACATTGCTTTCCAATCAGAGTGGTAAAGGCATGCCTTCAACGTATAGCTAAACCCCACACTCCCCATAAATTACTTCAACATCTATTTCTTTTCACTACATCTTTGAACTATGTAGTCAGAGTGTCTCCTGCCAAATCAAGAGCTCATCTTTCTGCATTTGGGAAGCCCACTGATTATGGCCTTCTGCTTTCCAGAACAGCTATCCACAACTTGTGGTCCACAGTTCCGTGCTGGTCCAAGAAAACTCAGCAAGTGGTCCACTTGCCCTCCCTAGATAAAGAAGTAACAGCTGACTGCTGCCTGTCAAACAAAACAACTATACAAAGACACACTGGGAATCGCTCATCCAGACCACAGGATAGTCTCCAGCTATTATCAGAGCTTGAAAAAATGAAATCAATCCATGTGGCCAGGCCATAAGCATTGTGGTCCTGGTTGCTAAGCACCCACTTTCTAGTCAGGAGTTTTTTTTTTCACCAGCCAGTCTCCAGAGCTTTGCGATTTTTCTAAAGTTTGTGTGTGTGTGTGTGTCCATCTTTACTTCTGAAATAGGAGATACAAAGATATAGGCATTTTAAGATTAGACTATTTGGGGAAAATAAAATGAAAAATAAGATAGTACTGTAGTAGTCTATTTTTTCCTCTCTTCCTTCCTTTTTTCCTTCCCTCCTTTCTCTTTTCCATTTTGTCAATGGGATGCTTTCCCTACAAGAATGTTATGATGAACTCCATTATATAAAAAGTAGAGTTGCTTTGGTGAAAGATGGAGTAAAGGATCTTGATTCTTGCTCCATCTCTTCCTTTAAGTAAGTACTTTTCTTTGTTAGCCAGAGATGACTTCACTGTGCCTGGAGATCCACAGAAGGCCTATGAACACTGGGGTAGTAGAAAGACCATTGAGTGCCTTGACAGGAGATGGAGACTCCAGTTTAGAAATGGAGCTCAGGAGCCAGGCACAGTGGCTCACACATGTAATCCCAACACTTTGGGAGGCCGAGGTGGGCAGATCACCTGAGGTCAGGAGTTCGAGACCAGGCTGACCTACATGGCGAAACCCTGTCTCTACTAAAAATACAAAAAAGAAAGAAGAAAGAAGAAAGAAGAAGAAGAAGAAGAAAAGAAAATAGCCAGACGTGGTGGGGGGTACCTATAATCCCAGCTACTCTGGAGGCTGAGGCAGGAGAACTGCTTGACCCCAGGAGGCAGAGGTTGCAGCAAACCGCGATCATGCCATTGCACTTCAGTCTGGGTGACAGAGCGAGACTCTGTCTCAGAAAAGAGGGGAGGGGAGGGAAGGGGAG
>NW_012114566.1:10330628-10438615 GCF_000951035.1 Colobus angolensis palliatus
AGAGCTCAGGCCACATTCTGCACATCAGAAGCCAGAAGGAACGGGATGGGCCAGGCACTCAGAGCAGCCTCAACAGAAGCAGGTCAGCTTGGTGGTCAGGGAAGTTGGCTTCACTCCTGTGCTTCAACCAGAGTCACTTCTCTTACAACTGGTTCCTATGTTGGGTTCCACTAGGACTCCAGAATTTGTAAAATTACATATATTGGTGGTTTCTAAGATCTCTTTCAATCACAAAGTTCTGTCCTAAGGTTCTAACTCAGTTGTTTTTCATCTGACTTTTCTTTGGAGAAAATAATTCCTGAGAGGTCACAGAATCTAGCCAATTATTCATTTGCCAGCTGTTGAGTGAACATCATTGGTGTTTCTCAGTGTTCCCTTCGTGTTGTGCTAAAGTCCCATAGTAAAAATGCCTGGCTACTCTTCTTTCAGGAAAAGAAACAACCCCATGACAGTTCAGAAAGCAAAGCATTAGTTAATCCATTTTTATTCCTTAAAAATGATTTATTATAGCCATGTACTTAAGATATAATCACCTCAATCAAGTTAACTTTATGAATTCGTCCCAGTTTAAATCTTTTAACCTTGATGTTATTCCCAAGCATATACATTTTAGAAACCTTCTTGATACTTTCCCAAATTATAACAAGCATCAGTGGGCAGTTTGTATAAAAATTACATATTGAAGAAATGGTAGAACTATATAGTATATAACTTTTTGAAAAAAAATTAATCCCCAAATAACCTTTACCTCTATTTTAATTTCTTATGTTACCTTCCAGTTTCTACACATGCTTTATATGGCTTTCATTGTATCTATATTAATTTGCAACATAACTTTTAAGTATTTTGAAAACCGTTTGTAAGTTTCTGTATAGTCTTCCTAACTATAATTGGTAAAGTCTGCATAATATTCCACTGTGCTGACGCATTATAGTGTGTTAACCTGACTAACCTGTTAGTATATCCATGACAGACCCGGCAGCAAGAAAAGCTCAGAATCATAATGCCAGAGGCCATAGCTCTGCTTTGTGGAGTCCTAACTCTGAACCACCAACGTACTCTGTCTCACATTACCACTGGAGCAAGGACCAGCAGATCATAGGGCCTCACTTTGTTCTCAAGGTTGGAAAATACATATGGCAACTTGGATGTAAAGTGCATATTATTTAATGACATTCCAGCCTAACCTGGCCTTCAAATACAGAGAAAACTGAAAGTATTAACCCACACAGTCCCATCAGGTTTTGATTGAAGCTCCCAGGTCTTAGACATTGCCATATCCAAGTCATTCTTGGTTATCTCCCGTCCTGCTTTACAGAAAACCAAGTCAGCAATGTCTATAGAAGTGACTTAATTGGGAAGTAACTTTTTTTAAAAAGCATATAAATTGGCAATAAACTCACAAGCTTTGGAGTTGGAAATCTTTAAGGATCTAGGAAATATGTCTCCACCTAAAATATGTAATACACTTCTTCTGTTTGGCATCTTGTGAGCTTCTGGATATATTTCCAGTAAAGCTGTTGTCATCTCTCAAAATATCAGGCAACACTGGGCCTTCAGTTGTGTGTTTCACAATGGATAGGCTTTGACTTTTTTCTTCAACCAGAATTTGGTTTTCAGGTATAGCAGGTGGTTATTTTGATTATGTTCTACACATGTTTAGAGGGTTTTGTCAACAGGAACCTAAAAATGTCACTTTATAGAAACATTCCTTTTTCTTTCCCTCTTACTATTATTTCTTGTCGTTCTTGATCTAAAACATGCTAAATAATTCCAACCTTCCAATGCTGTTTGCACCTTTCCAATGCTCATAGCGGGTACATGGGCTGTATAAATACTAACCAGGAAATCAGTCTCTGCAAAGTGCTAAATAATCACATTGTTGGAGTTCTAACAGCAATACAAAGCACTTTCATTTTCACAAGTACATTTTCAGTGTAATAAAATAAAGAGTGCTAGTTAAACAGAGACATTTGCACCATGGGAGGTTGTAGAACTATTCAAAGGTAACATTGATAGAGGTTAATACATGAAAAGGCTGTTGGGAAGAGATTATTATTATTATTTGAAGTGGAAATGTACTTACGGTGCTTAAAAAGAATAGAACTGCAATTTTATTATGATAGGTCCTCAAGTTCTGGTTTAAAAAAAAAATACAAATTTGCATGTGATTAGTATATATCATTCAGTGAAGCCTGAAATACTTCTAGTGTTTCCCCACCTTCTTCTTTTTTTCTCTTAAACCTACTAAAGTTCAGTATATCAAGTTGACAAAGTGTAGCCGGGATAAATGGCTGGCTTGAAATGAACCTTGATTCTCAGCAGCCACAATCATGCAAAATAACTGCTCTGCTAGGTTGTCACCAGAGCTCAAGTGTCATTAAGAAAATGAAATCCTAGCCTTTGTCTCCACCTGTGAAACCTATTATTGAGACTTTGAAGTTAGGAACTCCATTGCAATCATTAAAACCACCAGAAAGCACTTTGAGCCAAAAATATCTTAGGCCTTCTTCCACATCACTTTCGGAAAAAGTTCCAAAACTCCACTTTGACACAGTATCTAATTTTCTGAAGAATTTTACTGAGTCATGGAGTCACAGCAAAAGAGATACATGTGGTCAAAACATTACTTAACTTTCCAGACTCATCTTCATGCATTTGAAAATTCTCTTTCTACCTTCCCCGGCCTTCCAATCTCATTTTTATACAAGGAAAATTTAAAGATATACTGGATCTCTTCAATACCTAGAACTGTGATGACTGAGCCTCAACTGTATTTCATTAAACATGTTTTTTAAATATTCCACTTGCAAACCTCATTGTGTAATAGAAAGACAGGAAATGTCCTTACTGAATACCTGATCTGTACATATAAATATTATCAAAATGTTTTTTAAGCCGCCAAAGGTTTATCTTGGGTGAAATTTTCACAATTCAGTATTGTCTCTGCTCCTAGTCACTGACTCTATTCTTTGTCAGTGACATCAGTCTTGAGTGCTCACAGTTCTAAGATTAAAAAAAAAAAAATGCTCCCTCAAAAAATACCCATAGTTCTGCACTTCATGGAGATTACAAAAATACCCTAAAAAAAAAAAACCCATCGTTTTACACTTAATGGAGCTTGCAAACACACCCCTTACGCTAACTCATAGGGCATGCATTGACTGGCAAGAATCCCTAACTCGCCCTCACTTTGTTTGTAGCTCTTCCACCCAGTTGTAAAAGTTTTAAATTTTGTTAAGCAAACATCTCCCCAGACCTAGGAAAACATCAGAGCATATTGGCTTAAAACAGACATCAAATCAAATTGCACCTCTGACGCTCATTAGTTGTTTGATATGTGACAATGACTTATCTTCTCTAAGCTTGTGTCCATATCTATAAAATAGGATAATAATTGCATTTATGGGATTACTGTAAGAACTTAATAAAATGTTTGTGAAGTATCTAGCTTGGAATTTCACATAAGAGAAGCCAAAAAAAGTTCCTTTTTTAAAAAAAAAAAAAATCTTTTGTTTTTATCTTGTATCTTCTCATTTTGTTCAATTATGGTCATTTATCCAGTACCAAATATACTCTATACCCAAGTTCCATAGACTGAATCTGTGGAGTTTATCTATGCCATATTATCGTCCTTCTGATAGTTTGGTGGCTTATAATTTATTCTTAAATAACTTCTTGTTTGAACTTTTCACCTCGTTTATAAATGCTTTTAGGAAAGGGATTATATCATATGCTTCTCTGTTGGATGAATTATTTGAGAAGATAATCACTTATTGAACATCTATTAAGTGCAAAGTGTTCCACACACTGTCAATCAGTCAGCAAGCTTTACTGAATACCTGATCTGTACATATAAACATTATCAAAATGTTTTTTAAGCCTCCAAAGGTTTGTCTTGGGTGAAATTTTCACAATTCACTTTTTATTTTATAGAAGCCTCATGTACAAACAATGGAACCACTCCGTTTGGCATAGATTTACACTGCCAGCAAACCTTTATTTTTGAGCAAGTGTAAACATCTCAATGTGAGCAGGAAGTTCAAGTTCTGTTAGAAAGTGTTCGTGTACAGTAAACACAAAGTAATAAAGATACCATAATTTTAGTGCAATTCTACAGGGAGACTGAGAATCCCACAATCGTATAATGTTACAATTTCAAAATTCTTTTAATGAGTATCTGTAGGAATTGAGTTATAATGCCTTTTTTCGAAAAGATTTGTAACATGACATGAATTCCCCACTGAAGTGAACTTCACACTGGCATCCAATTTAAAATGTTACAAAAATGACATTATTGCCCAACATCTGTTTTATCATCTGATGATTCTGTTGTAAGATTATGATGAGGAAGTTATTTCAGCAGAAGCCAAGAGACCCTTATGCTGCCATTATCCTTAGATTACTTTCCTATTACTCCTACGTCAGGCTCCTGGCTGGGAAGGCACAGAATCATCTCATCGGAAAAGAGTATGGAATGACACATTGGCTCATTCTCAGATTCATGCAGGACCCCATTTTATCTGCTTCAAAGAAATAGTTGTCTATTTATCAAGCAATGTAGTTGGCAATTGCCAAACACAATTTCTAGAAATTTAGAAAAGAAACCTTTTCCAATTTCAGCTCTTATTTTAATAAATTCTTTCTTTGACCTCAAAGTGTCTTATGTTGACAGACATGTAACAAATGTGATGATCTGCCTACTGGCAAGGTATGTAGATATTATTTCATGGATAGATATTATTTCATGGATAGAGATTACCAGTCAAAGCCATCACACTGCTCTTTGAAAAAATAACCACTATATATGATTACTAGAAAATTATTTGTATATATTTTAGCTGTTTGAAATTATCCACTCAGATTAAACTCATTATTAAAAGTCTGAAGTCCCGTATCTCATATATAGCAGGTATGCAATTACATGCTGAAAAAGTAAAATAAGGAAAGTTACGTATACATGCATGGTACTTTGCAATAGCCTGGACATTAACCCACCCAACCAAACCTCACTAATTTTCATGGTGATGCTAAGTATTACACACACATTCACCCATACATGTTTCTGAAAGAAATTTCGTTTGGGCAAAAGAGCAGATTCCATGAATCTCTTCGGAGACACAAGGCTAAGGTATAAACTTACTTTTTTCCAGGATGAAAAAACTAAACAAAACCAAACCAGGAGAAATGTTTAAGGTCACATCAGTAGTCTACAATCACTATTCCTAGAGAGTACAGTCCCTCAAATAGAAGAACTTTTTACAACAATTGTAATTTTTAAAGGTTAAATGTATTCCAAGCTTCTAGCGCAGTGCCTGACACACAGTAAACATGCAAAAAAATGATGACTATTACGTTCCCACACCATTTAAAAGTGAAATCAGGATGGGAGCAGCAAACTGTTTATGCTACTGCTCTCCCACATCTTGCCCCCACTTTTCTGGTTAGGAAGATCAGAGGTTTGCTGCTGGAGGCAGGGGTCGCCTGTTATACTCTCTCTAGGACCTGGAAGAGTGCCTGGCACCTAAGAAGATCAATAAATAATAACTGGCCCTTCCCCTCTCCCCCGGCCCCCTTCCAATCAATCCTGTTCCTGCCTCTCCTTCGATTTCATTGGATCCTAAACCCAGGAGACAGGTGGAGGACCAAGAAGGTGGGTAGGTGCTGAGTGCCTAGATGAAGGAGGCCTCAAAGCCTGGGACCACACATTCTGGCGTGGATTACATGGTCTTTTTTTAGCTCTAAGTCGCCTGTAAATGCATTAAAGATTAATGCACTAATGCATTATTAGGACTTGACTGTTCGTTATGGTAAATGATGCTTTGTTTGACATTTGTAAATAAAAAATAATTCCTTCAAGCTTCACAGAGGTTTCCATCCAAATCAATAAGACCCTTGGAATCATTCAGAGTGGCAGGAGATTCAGATGAGAAAAACATTTTAAAATGCAAATCAATATAGGAATCCCATAAAATGCTTGAAAAACAGTATCAGTTAAAAAGAACAACTAGGTTCTTATTTTTGAAACAAAAATTGAACTAGACATGGCATATTGAATCACGTAGAAGGGCCATTAATCTCCAGATTAGAAAAATATCACATTCTGGGATGCCATAATATTGGCAGGTTTATAAATTTGCCTTGTTTTGCTGAATCATTTGATAAAATATAAGATTTGATCCTATAGTCTTCATAAGTGCAGGCTGCTTTGGAAAAAAAAAATACATATACACACACACACACACACACACACACACACAGTGTTATTTACACATACTTACATAGAGAGATATATACACATATAATAGGAAAAAATACATCTACATTTGATCCATATTTTTAAAAGAAACCAAATAACATAAGAAAAGATAGAAGTTGAATTCTATACTCTATCCAGATGGTTTTACTTCCTATTATTCCCAATTTTATCCCTCTGGATAAAATACTGTTTTCCTCACAAATAATGCAGCACAAATATTCTGTGGGCACTGTGAGAATAATGCTAAATATAATAGTTAAGTGGTATTAGAATTCTATTAAAACACATACACACATAAAGGCCAGATATTATTTTCTTTATTGCTGGAATAAAGAATAATTTATTTAACAATGTTAATTACTTCTAGGAGATGTTATAGGAAAAATGTAGAATTTCTAGCTAAAAAAAAAAAGTTATGGCTGGGCACAGTGGCTCATGTCTATAATCCCAGCACTTTGGGAAACTGAGGTGGGAGGACTGCTTGAGTCCAGGAGTTCAAGACCAGCCTAGGCAACATAGAGGGACTCCGTCTACAGAAAATAAAAATAAATTAGACGGGCGAGGTGGCACATACCTGTAGTCCCAGCTACTTAGGAGGTTGACGCCCATCTCTAAAAAAATAATTATATTCTAATAGTTTTTGGTTGATTTTTTACATCGATTTAATGCCAAAGACACTTGTCTGGAAACATTTAGGTCCTTAACAGCTTCATATTTGGGGGAGGAGGAGGGAGAAGGGGATAAGATGTTAAACTGGTATGATAAATTACAGATATTCTCCCTCGAATTGAAATATCATGCTATTAGTAAAATAGGATATAATTCCAAAAGAATGTTGGAATATACTGAAACATATGAGCCAAATTACAAGAAAGAAATGAATAGATAAGTAAAATAGGAGGTGTGCAGTCGTGATGTAGAAAGAATTTACTGACTTTGAGAAGTGTAATTCCCTAAACTGAAAGTCACAGGTCACTCTCTCCACATATATGTACACAATTAATATTGGTTCAGAAATAAAAAGTGAATGAATGAATGAATTGCCACTTTACAGACTATCAAATTGTGACTCAGAGAATTTAAATATCTTGGTGAGGGCACACTTTTAGAAAACTGAACCTAAACCCCAGATCTCTGAGTTCCCTTATCACAAGCACTGCTCCATGAAACGCAGACAGCTCAGGTCCACACCCAACGTTGCAATGAGAAGGGGAGAGAGGGAAGAAGAAGGGGAGGAAAAGAGAAACTGATGGGATACTGCCATTGGGGAGGGGAGCAGTCAGAGTCCAAAATTACAAGTCCAAAGGATAGGAGCCAAATTCAAGTCCATCTGAAGCAGGGATTGATTCCAGGCAGGAGACAGGCAAGAGAGAGGTGACATCAAGACTTCTACAAGGCACTATTCTCAATAGCAAAGACATGATGCCCATCAGTGCCCATCAGTGACAGACTGGAAAAAGAAAATGTGGTACATATACACCATGGAACACTATGCAGCTATAAAAGAGAATGAGATCATGACTTGTGGGAACATGTACAGAGCTAGAAGCCATTATCCCTAGCAAACTAATGCAGACACAGAAAACCAAATACCATATTTTCACTTAAAAGCAAGAGCTAAATGCTGAGAGCTCATGGACACAAAGAAGGGAACTACAGATACAGGGGCCTACTTGAGGTGGAAGGTGGGAGGAGGGAAAGAGTCAGAAAAAATAAGTATTGGCTAAGTACCTGGGTGACAAAATAATCTCTATAACAAATCTCCATGGCACAAGTTTACCTAGATAATGAACCTGCACAGGTAACCCTGAGCCTAAAACAAAAGTTAAGAAAAAATTCATTTCTTCTTGACAGTCTTTAAAAAAAAAAAGACTTCTGCAAGGGGGTAGTTCTGCCGGGAAGCATGGTTATTAAGTAGGGAGTGAAGGAAGGTAAAAACCATATAAGAGAGAAGCTCTCTACCTACTGACAAGAGCTCCAGAGTAAACCCTAGAACACTGATATGCACTCACCTTCTTCATAGAGGAGAGGCAGCAAAGAAAACAGAGGCTGGGGCTTCAATCAGAAGTTGTGTTGGAATTGACTGCCACACACCAGTGAGGAGGCTTTAACATGAGCCTATTGCTAGACTAAGACTATAATACTTCCAGACACTTAGGCCACCAAGCATTATTTCCAACCCAATTACTAATAGGGATGTGGCTATAGATATTGTGTCTGCTTGGTGCCCACTGGTTCAATGGCTGGGAGGGCTGAGTCTGCAGGTGTTGGCTAGATGAAACTGGGATAGGCCAAGGTGGACACAACTCATCCAGGACTATTCCAACGAACCACATGATAGACAATAGCCCTATGTCAAAAAACTGGCATAAGTGCAGGCTTGGTGATTTCAAGGCCAAATAATAATGGGCTGAATGTACAGACACTAAGAAGGCAATAGAAATTTAGTTATTATCCACCAACTAAGAGGGGCAAAATGATAAATGTGCCATAGGAGATGGCATGAGGTTGAAAATGTAAAAACAGTTTTAAACTCACTATGAATTATGTGAAATACTAATATACCATTTTAACAAAAAATTGCCAATTGATTTTTAATAGCAACATTCTCTGCAGTGAGTGATACTGATACTCTCATATATTAGCAATAAGTATATAAACTGAAGACTGCAACTTGGCTGTGAGTATAAAAAGCCTTAAAAATTGTGCTCATACCCAGCAATTCTACTTCTAAGTATACATCATGAACAAATAATCTGAGATTCAGATGAAGACTTTTAAGCCATAATGTCCACCACAGTATCACTTATAATACTAAAAAAGTTGAAACGACCTAAATATTCCAAAATAGGTAAATTATAATTTACCTATTTTGTAAATAATAGTGTGTAATTGAACATTGGAACATCAGGTGATCAGTAAACATGTTGATGTTGATGTTGAAGCATTTTCAATACTATATTGCTGAAGTAGACCATAAAATCATTATATGCCAAACAATTCCAATTATGTGTATAAATGTATACAGAAAGGTATATGTTTCTATATATTTGTTCATATGTTTGCACTCATATATATCCACATAGATATAGGTGTAAACATAGGTACAGATGAAAAATATAGAGATATAACATGCAGATAGTAAAAGACTAAAAGTAGCATGGGTAATTTTATATTATTATTTATTCTGAACTGTCCAAGTTTCCTACAGTGAACCCATATTGCTTTGTATAATCAGAAAAATATGATAAGCTGTTCCTTTGTGTTGGTCTGTTTTTCATTTTAGATAGAAAGACGTAGCTTGGACTTGGGGTCACAGAGCTTTGTACTAGAATCCTATTTTGCCCCTTAAAAACTAGCCCTGTGGCCTTGGGCACATCTTTTATCTTCTCCAAGATGAATTTTCCTCATATGTAAAATAGACATAATATCACCTCAAATGGTTGTGGAGATAAGACATTTAGTACAATATATAAAAACAGTGTAGAGACTCAATACATGGCAGCTGTTATAATGCTATTCCGGTAATGTTTCCCCAACCCCAGTTTCATCCTGCCACTGCATACAACTCCCTAAATGCACACATCTAGTCTTCAGAAACTAGATTTACAGTGATGTTAAATGAGCAGCCCTTTGCCAGGCACTACACTGCCTCCAGGGTTATAAGGGACTAAACCCTGAAACTAGGAAGGACTATTTAGAACATGTGGCTCAAACATGTCGGTCCCAGCTGCTCCCCTATCAATTTATTTCAGCCCCACAATTTCTTCCTCCCATATCTGAAGAGCTCTAGAGCCATTGCTACTTATAAACCTAACTCTTGTGTTGAATTTCACAATGTTCTATACTCTCATACTCTGTAAGATTAATTTTATGGTCATAACTTGGCCTCCATGCTAAAAGCAGTCTCCCTCATCTTTATTTATTTTTTAGAACTGATTTGCTTTTCAATTCTGGGCATAAGTTGAGTTAAACAATTTGCTCAACACACAGAGCTCCAATTGCAGTCTCCCCAAAGAGCATGTCCAACCAATAACTCACTGCAAAAAAGGAATGTGCTTATACAGATTAAAGATGATTCAACAGCTGTAAATTAAAACTCAACAAAAAAAGACAGAAGGAACATACATTGTTTATCTTGGGAAAGTGAAAACTATGGCCTGTTAGTCTAAGAGGTTTTGCTATGTCGAGTTACTGTTTATCCTGGTACCACATAAAAGAAACACACAGAAAGACAAAAACCGAGGCAACGAGGGTGGGGGATCTTAATATACAGTAAGATAAAGAGTTCCTTTCAAAAAAAGAAAAAAATAAGAGTCTTCAGATGACAGAGTTCTTTAAATATTGATATAAATGCTTGTTGTACTTTTTTTTTTTAATTTAGAGTGAGAGGAGGAAATGGGAAGAAAATTTGGAAATGTTTTCATCTGCTTAAACTGGCGGCTAAAGATGGGGTCCACCTGACTCCACAGATCATAATTATTTAATTATTATACTTTAATCCTCTCCTTTGAAGATTGTGTGGAAAAAATAACCTACATGGTAGATATATTTTCAGATTTCAGAGATGTTTCTACTTGAGGTCAGTATGAGAGAAAGGGAGAAAACAATGCTATTCTCTGCACCAAGTGCCACTTGCAAATCACTCATTAATTCATTCAATAAATATTTATTGAGAACCTGCTGTGTGCCATGCTCTACTCTAGGGCTGGGACTATAGCAGGGAACAAGACCTTCAAGTCCTTGATCTCACGACTACATATTTTTAACAGTCTTAAAACTAGAAAAATATATGTCACATTTGCAATGTAGATTACTCCAAATAAAGTGATCAGAAATTCTTAGTAAGCTTCATGCCCTGAAAATAAATAAACATATGAAGAGATGGATGGATGGATGGATGGATGGATGGATGGATGGATGGATGGATGGATGCATGAGTATATGGAGGGATGGAGGGATGAAGGGATGAAGGGATGGGTGGGTAGGTGAATGGGTGATGAATCAATGGGTAGATGGAAGGAAGAAGGGAAAGAAGAAGGGAGGAATTGATGTGTGGATAAGTGGAGGGATGGATGGATGGGTAGATGAGTGAGTGAGTGGGTGGTTGGATGGATGCATGGACCTATGGATGGATAGATGGATGGATGGATGGATGGGTGGAAGGGTGGATGGGTAGGTGAGTGGGTAGATAGGTGAATATGTACAGTCAATCCTCATTATTTGTAGATCTTGTATTTCCGAATTCACCTGCTCACTGAAATGTATTTGTAATCCCCAAATCAATACTTGCCGTGCTTTCAGTTACTTATGTACATGCTCAGAGCAGTGAAGAATTTAAGTCACCCGAAGCTCAGGTTTCTAACTGAGGCCAACCAAGGTGACACTCTACCTCCTTATTTTAGCTCTCATATTGTGGACAAGTGTCCTTTTTGTGGTCCATTTAGTGGCACATTTATCAAATGTTTGTGTTTTTTATTGCTGATTTTACCATTTGAATGGGCCCCAAGTGTAATACTTTAGTGCTGCCTAATGTTTCTAAGTGCATGGAGTCTGTGATCTACCTTCAGGAGAAAATATGATGTCAGGTAAGCTTTGCTCAGGCATGAGTTATAGTACATTGGCCATGAGCTCAGTGTTAACAATACATATTATATAAGGTGTCTTTAAATAGCAACTCACATACAAAAAGGTTCTATATAGTTCCATTGACAAAAATATTGTGACTCACAGGAACCTAATTCTGTACTTCCACTAAGAATAATGGTTTGGTATTCACTAGTTCAGTATTCACAGCAACTTTATAAAATGAAACCACCACTAATAATGATAATTAATTGCAGATAAATATGGATGGATGGATGGATGGATGAATGGACAGATGGATGGAAGGATGGACGGACGGATGGACGGATGGACGGATGGGTGGGCGGGTGGAAAAATGGACGAATGGATGGATGGATAGACAGAGAGACAGACAGCTTTTAGAAGTGCGGAAGAGGTCATATACAGTGGAGTCAAGACACATGGATTTTGTTTGGTGGTAAATGTCTGGCTTCCAGATAGAGACATAATTCACTTTGCGTTTTTCTGGAGTGATCAGCTTCAGTGAGGAGGTTGAACTTCCTGAAAGTGCGTTTTGGAAAAGGAGGCTAACCTTTACAGATTTCCATGTGTGCCAGCTGTTGGTCTTTCCTGCCTACTCCATCAAAAAGGAATGTTTTCCCAGGCCTGCATTTTATTTCAACGCTCAATTATTTTCTTCAACCTCACCCACATGCTAGTGCATGTCCAATAAAGTGTTGAATTTTTTTCTCTTTAGCTGTAAACACAGTACAAATCCAACTCCCACATAAACAGTATCTACTGCAAAATCATGTAGCACCCACATATTTGTTTAATGAAACAAGGGCCAAATGGAAAAGTTACAATCTCATTTAAAGTTTAGATGCCTGGGGACAATTCTGATAACGTTTAGCGGTAGATAATTGTGGGAAACACAATAAATGAAAGATAAATATTGGCAGTGACTGAAAGAAAATTAAAAGACTACATTCAGATCTGTGAGCAACACCAAGAAATGGTATAATGTAACATACTAGAGATTTCATGAGTATTTGATGTCTAGGTATATATTTTCCTCAAGTGCCAGGAGCCTTCTGACTTCCACAGGCAGTTATTTATGAAAAGGAATAAGAAGTATTTATTATTGCAAAGCATTCAGGAATGGCCTTGCATTTACAAAATTTAACTAGAAGACCTACTGCTTTCAGAGACTAAAGACTTCTAGGTAGATAAAGAATGCTCTAAGAAAACTTAATCCTGGTATCTGGATAATGCCATGAGGTATAAACAAAGGAAGAAAGAGATGCAAAACAATGGGAGAATGAAATGCTTTGGAAGCCTTCATTTATTCTGACAGGGTTGGTACTACACTTCACAAACATGGAAGAAAGTCACTGAGAAGCCAACATTTTGTAAAGGGATAAAGTACAGCAATTAATTACAAGAATCTTCTGTTGTCTTTGTTTTGCTTTTCAAGATTAAAAAAATTAGAAATTACATAATTAGGCCTTGATGTTTGTGTGGCTTGGAGGACGACTTATTGCAACATTTTGACTAATGTTTACAAGAAACTTTGCAAGTTACTTATTTTCACTGAAGGATCCAAAACATTCAAAATTCACTTGAAAGGGGAATAGCTTCGTAGAAACATCTGATGACCAGATTTGGCTTTAGCTAAAATTGTACATTTTTATTATTCCTGTTTTTGCATCTGGTGTGTGTATATGTGACTGACATTAGAGTTCTTCTCCCAGAAAAGACCCTCTAAATATATTCTCGGGTTCTCATTCTCAGTGGCCAGGAAGAACATCCCAGAAAAGTTTGTCATAGCAGGAGTGGGGAATTAGGGGTTCAGAGACAAGGCTGGAAAAGAATGATGGAAGGAAAAGAGTTCAACAGAGAACACAGGTGCCAGGAATTCAGCCACAGGGACATGGGCCCTGTGTGCTGATACAAATTGGCCAACCTATAGGCTCTCAACTGTACAAGAGCATCTCTTGTTCTGTTCCTGACTGTGACCAAAACAACCTGGGCACCCCCAGGTGATTCCATGGTGCTAATAAAACATAAGTTCAACTGCTGTACAGACCCATTACTTTCCATCTATTTTAAAGCCAAAGACATCCTCATCTCTCTGGCACATCACTAATTAAAGTCTTTATCACTTACTGTTTTGTTATAGGACATGGTTCAGAGTATGAGCTCCAGAGTCAGACTTCCTGGGTTAAGCGCCTGCCTCCACTACTTTACACCACTGGGCCATGGGCAAGTTACTTTACACTCTCTATATGCTATTCTATTCTCCTCATCCGTAAAAGACGGGCTAGTGAATATTTGTTGTCATCATTGTGGTTTTTAGCTAACCATTATTTGAAGCTTTTTTCATGTTTGGAGAATCTCTTACTTTATGAATCTTGGCATGAGACACAGCTTGCCTCTCATTATGCAAACTGGAAATGCAGAACATTTGTCATACCTGGCTCCCTTGCAGCTTGGGTGCAGTCGCATGGTCAGCACTGGCCCATCAAACTCACCCACTCGGAATTTTGCCTCAAAAAAAGCAGAGACAGTGGAGAATCATTCTGGGGGTAGGTGGCACAGCTCCGACCAGAAGGCCCATGCTCTCATGCAGCAGGGGCTGAAGGGACAGTGAGGATAAGGGGGTTGGCAGCATCTGCACTGCAAGTTGAGGTATATGAAATTGTAGTAGTGTCCATTCTGAAGCATAATTTTGGCTAAGGCAAAAAGTAATTGCTTAACAGAAATATGTTAAGACTAAAAGGAAACCTTTAACTACTTTCCACCCAATACAATGATATGCAAATTGTTAGCTAGGTTCATAAATCTGGCCAAGCCATACTTTCTAAACAAAAACCCTGTTGCTAGATTCACACAACTTAGTCTTAAACCATAACAGACTTCTCTCCAGGTGGCAAACATTATCGTGCACATTCATACTTTCACCACCCACTCCTGTTCACCTGTAAGGGTCCTTCTCAAAAACTCCTTCCTGGAAGCAGCCTTTTCTAACTCTTTTACCAAGGAATCAACAATCGCTTCCTTTCCTGTGTTTCCCTAGTCCTTTATAAGTGTCTCCTAAGAGTGTTTGCCACATGGAATTGTGCTTTGCATGCCTGCCCTGGAGGAGATTCGTGTTCTCATTTCCTGATTCCTAGCATCTAGCTCAATGACAGTCAGTTAATGGGCCCTCAACAAACAAGTATAAGCTTAAGGGTCAAGAACATAGTTTGGGCAGAAACAAACAAACAAACAAAAAATTTTAATAATTAAGACACAGCTTGGTTCCAGCCAGGAAATACATTTGGGTTCATACAGGAAAAACAGAGAAATGTGATTTTATGTTATCTTGTTGGCAGAGGAACCACAAAAATTCAGACATCTAACTAGAAGGGGAATTAAGTGAACAGATGCTGACATTCCAGTAAACATTTTTCTCTAACAAACTCCCACAGACTTTTCACATCAGTTCTTGAATTATTTGCAAAGCTTTCAACTGATGGAGGTCAAAGATGTCAAATCTTTGAATGACAAGGAGCCCAGAATACTTCTCCTGTTTAGTAAAGGACATCAGATCAGGCTCCTAGACCATAAAATCAAATATCTACTTGATCAGATCTCATCAAATACTCGTTTTACTCTTCTACTTTTATTGGTAAGCATGTGAGTTTTTGTGGAGTTCTAAACATACCTTGCAATACGAAGTTCAAAAAAAGAGGTTGGGGGCAGTTGGGAAAAAAAATGCAAGAACCTAAATATACATAGATGAAGCCAGTGCCCAAAGTAGGGATTCTTGTCTTCAATGCATTCACTGCAGTAGTCCGTGTTCCTCATTAAGGTTTCTAATCCACTGACTTCTCTCTACTCATGAAGAGAGAACTTATGTTCTCACTTCCTTTCTTACCCAGATCAAGTCTGATCTACCATTAAAATGACTCCTGGTAAATACCTGTTAATCCCTCCTGCTCTTTGCTTCTGTAAGCCCTGTCTTGCAAAATCCCAACCCTGTTCACTGTGGCATGTTGGTACGACTCACCCTTGATATACCATCCCTTTCCACCTTCTCAGAGAGGCTGCTCTGTCTCTCTTGCTAATTCCCACTGGTTTCTAAACATGCTGTAGTGCCTTTCATGTCTTCAAAAGTACTCCCTTAACCCATAATTCTCACCAGAGACCACTACTCTCTCTGCTTCCCTTGACAGTCAAACGTCTCTCAAAACATTGACAACACAGTCTATATGCACTTTGTCATTGCTTATTTACTGTTCAGCCTACTGTAATCTATGTTCTGCCTCTACTTCCAAAACTACCCCTACTAAAGTCACCAATGGCCTCTAAGCTTTAAAATTAAGTCTTCATCTTACAAAACTACTAATCATATTCAACAAACTTGGCCTCTCTTCCCTTGTTGAAACACCCTCCTCTGTTCCTTCTATGACACCATTTCTTCTGAATGTTTTCTTACCTCTCCTACTAGTACCTTCTTAAACTCATTAACAGTACCTTCTTTATGTGATATTTAAATTTCAGAGTTTTTCAGGGCTAAAAACTCTGGGCTCAGTCTTGTGGTTATTTCTTTCTTATTGTATTCTTTTTCTCAGTAAAATCTTACACACTCAACGTGGCTTTAAGTAGCATCTGTATACCAATGTATTTTCAACCTATATCTTTAACCAGAGACCCTTATGTCCAACTAATTCTTTAACATCTTCACTATAATGTCTCAAAAATATTTCAACCCTGGTATATTCAAAATGGAATCTTTATTTCCCCCTCCAATTTGCTCCAACTCCACCCTTCTCTACTTCAGTAAATGGCATCTTCTCCATCCACCCAATTACACTAGCCCCAAATCCTTCTCCTTCATCTCCTCAACTAAGCCATTTCCAAGTCCTTTCAATTTTACCAACAAAATATCTGAAATCTGCTAACTCCTGCTCATCTTTGGTGCTAACCCTGGAGTCCAAGCTACTGTGATCTTTTCCTAACCTAAAGCAGTAATACTCCATCACCTATTCTTATCTCCTCCTTCAATTAATTTTCCAGAGTCATCTCTGGCTAGTTAAATCTAGTTGTGTTATTCCTTTGCTTAAAAGGGTACAGTGGCTTATTGTATTAATCAGGGCTCTCCAGAGAAACAGAACCAATAGGTTTTAAGTATATATATTTAAAGAGAGATTGAGAGGTTTATTATAAGAATTGGTCCATGTGATTATGGAGGCCAAAAAGTCCATCTGCAAGCTGGAGAACCAGGAAACCTGGTGATATAATTCAGTCCAGCTCCAATGGCTAAGAACCAGGAGAGCCAATACTGCAAGTCCTGGTCTAAGTCCAAAGGACCAAGAATCAGGAGCTCTGACACCTGAGGGCAAGAGAAGATGAATGTTCCAGCTCTAGAAGAGAGAAAATTAGCTCTTCCTCGCCTTTTTTATTCTATCCAGGAATTATATCAATGGATTAGATTATGCCCACCCACAGTGGTGAGGGCAGATCTTTACTCAGTCTATTGATTCAAATGCTAATCTCTTCTGAAAACACCTCCACAGACACATCCAGAAATAATGTTTTAACAGCGATCTGGGCATCCCTTAGCTCAGTCAAGTTGACACATATCATCAACCATGTGACTTATTCTTCTCATAATCTAGCCCCTGCTCATAGCTCTAGACATATCCCATACCCTTCACTCTCACACATATACCATGTTCCAGCCATCCTGGTCACCTTTTCATTCCACCAGCGCTCCCAGTTCTTCCCCTCTCCAGCGCCTTCTCGCTTGTGCTTCCATATGCTTGGAATGATTGTCTCTCCAACTCACTTTTTTGCTAACTCTTGCTCATCCGTCAAGTAACTTTAGCATCATTGTTAGAAAGGTCTTTCCTGAATTCCCAAACTAATGTAAACTTTAACCTTTGGTTGTACCGTATATTTTTCCACAATAGTTTTTGGAACAATTTGAAATTATAAAATTTTTCATTTAATTAATATTTGTTTTCCAAGTAGACTATACATTCTTTGAGGACAAGAATTGTGTGTGTTTTGTTCACTGCTGCATTCTCAGCATGTACATCAGCATCTGGTTCACTGATAGCCATTTGTTAAATGAATAGGAAGTTAATGTTTTTGTAAAGCTGCATTTGGCTGTCCTCACCTGATTTAAGGAGGGAAGGAAATTGCCGATTCCAAAGAGGAAAAAAATAACTATATGCCTCCAAGACACAGAAGGACAATATTCAGAGCAATTGACATGGCCAGGATATTACAGAATAAAGCCCCAGCTCAGTTCTCTTGATACCTGTTGTGGAAAGAAGGCCTCAGAATGTGAGACCAGACCAAAGTGGAGTTATAAACTCTGTTAGATACAGTTGCAACTACTCAGCTTAATTTTTGTGTCACATGCCCCTCTTCACATTGTTTGTGAACTGAACTCCATTAAACCACCAGACCTAAGGCTTCAAGTATGGTGTACACACTTTTGCAAGTATTTACAAGTATATACTTTTGTACATTTTGCACAAAAGAATAAGGCTGACTGCCTCTTATCACTGAACAGCACTCTGATTTCTCTGTCCACAGGTATAAACAAGAACATTTTGCATTTGATTTTATGATTCATCTTGTTACAGATAGAAGATAATGAGCCTGAAAGAGATGATACATGGACGGAGAAAAAGAAAATTCAGGGCTGTGAATAATATTCCTGTGCATTCCCAAGTAAAATAAAATAATAAACAAATCTCATACCACTCCAGGTCCAGATCTCATGATTAAAGTGTTATGGCCCAGAAATCCCATCAATGTTCATTGGAATTACATGCACTAACAACCAGAAAAGAATCCTCTTATCCCCCATTGCTGCCCCTAAAGGGATAAAAGAACAAATCCTAGAAATTACATAAAGTTTGCTTCCCTTTCTTATTTCCTTTTCATAAGCTGTCTTATTCTGAAGTTAAAAAAAAAACTATGCTTACGTATTAATATCTTCCTTTTGCCAGGTGAATATTTCCTAAGCATAATTTTTCCTTTTCTACAGAGCTCTCAAGCCAAATGCATTTAGAATGAGGTGGCTAATAATTCCTTAGCAGCAGTGGTGAATAAATCTAAAGTTATTATATTACAGCCTGAAAAATATATTTAACCTTAAATATACTGTCTTCCACGCCAAATGGGAGGTCAATACCATTCAATTCAAGAAATTAGCTCAGCAAAATTTGGCTCTCTTTCTAAAGGGTTAGTAAAACTTAAATTAATCAACATGTTTAATATGAGATTT
The DNA here is from genome assembly GCF_000951035.1 of Colobus angolensis palliatus. NCBI lineage: Eukaryota > Metazoa > Chordata > Mammalia > Primates > Cercopithecidae > Colobus > Colobus angolensis. The sequence continues at coordinate 10,349,744 of NW_012114566.1, forward strand.
CATAATAAGGGTTAAGCAAGAACCAACTGAGTTTCAAACTTTTTTGTTCTTAAACCTTTTTGAATCTTTAATGACTTGAAGTTTTGTTTTTACCTTGGGTCATTTCTGAATATTAATAATAGTCATGAATGGTAGTTATAAGATAGCAGGTATTAAACAAATCTTCCACTAATCACAAAGCAACTCATGAAAGTTGTTTTCTTAAACAGAGCACCAGTAGATACTTCATCGGCATTCTTTTCTCCTGAAAACAGATTATAAGAAAATTGCAACTAACAAAACATTCTGCTAAATTAAGGCCTTTGTACTTTTAAGAGCAAGCAAAATGTCCCTAGGTGCAGTCCCATAGCAGTAAGGAATTTCTAATAGAGCTATCTTTTGACCCTATTACAACTAGTCCATGAGGTCACAAGTACATCTCTCTCTCTTGGAATTCAAAACAGAGATGCAGTTGTTGAAAAGAGGGGTGTGCTTTAGATTCTGCAAAACACTGAAGCTATGGGATTCAGATTCTAGAGGGCACTGAAGCTATTTTCTCAGACTACTGTGATCTCTGCTTACTGAGTCAGGGTACAGTAGTCCCCACTTATCCATGGTTCCACTTTTTCCATGCTTTCAGTTACCTGTGGAACAGTACAAGATATTTAGAGAGAGAGAGAGAGACCACATTCACATAACTTTCATTACAGTATATTGTTACAATTGCTTTATTTTATTGTTAGTTATTGTTGGTAATCTCTTACTGTGCCTTTTTTTTTTTTTTTTTTTTGAGAGAGTGTCTTGCTCTGTCGCCCAGGCTGGAGTGCAATGGTGCAATCTCTGCTCATTGCAACCTCTGCCTCCCAGGTTCAAGCCATCCTCCTGCCTCAGCCTCCCGAGTCACTGGGATTGTGCCTAATTTATACATTAAACTTTAGTATTGTATGTATGTACAGGAAAAAAGATACTGTATATAAGGCTAGATATTATATGCAGTTGCAGGCATTTACTGGGGGTCTTAGAACATATCTCCCATGGGTAAGGGGGTCTATTTTATGAGGCAACTTGTAATAAAGTGAGATGTAGCTCGAGACCCTGCATTATCACAATCATACCCAATAAACCAGGAGCTTATACTTCAAATGTCATACATTTTTCCTTTGCGCCCTGTGTACTTTCCCAGCTTGAGCAACAAAAATCTTATCTGAAAAGCTTATTTTCATTCTCAGAGCTGAGTGCATGAGAACAAGCAACTTTTAAAATAAGCAGAAGTAATGCAAAATATAAAAATAAATTTAAAAGGAGAGGGGCTATGGAAAGTAAAGTAAACATTAAGGAAAATAATGACCATTTGAACTAGGCTTATTCTTAGACCCAAATAACCTACTCCTACCCTCTGACAGATACAGACCAGTCATCCAAGACACATGATCCATGAAGAGTCAGCTTTCCAAAGGTCTTTGTATAGTGAAATCTGCACTGCCTCACTGGTGACACTGTTCAACTTTTCACCTTTGAACACCCAGGAAAGCCAGTGCCAAAAAGAGCCTCTGTGTTCTGTCCTAACACGGCAAACACTATGGCATTCCACGTCAGCCTTCGCGAGGCTTCTGAGAAACCAAATTTTATCCATTCTCTCCATTCCTCTTTTCTCAGCCCTGAACTGTCAGAAGGTCACAATCACAGGAGGAAAACTTGAGCCTTGAAGGACTGAGCCATCTTTACCAGACTCAGGACCCAGTCAGGATCAGAACTGGCCTCTCACTTGAAAAATGAAGGAACCACAGTCTAGAGATGATGTGTCACATGCCCAAGGTCATACCACCAATGGTGGCCTGTGTTTGGAGGTAAAATACTATTTGGCCCAACAATATGTTTTTCCTTTTCCACCTTATTTCCATCCCTCCACCAAGCTAGAGAGCTGGAAGAAAGGCTGGCTTATGCATCCTTGTGTTTTGCTTGTTTATTTGTTTAAAGTTTTTTAAATAATATATGAGGGTTCAGAAGCAGAATAACCAGGGAGGAAGTGCAGCAGTGTGCAGCATTTTACAGTTTTACAGAAGCCACTTCTCCTTGTAGGGTGGTCCAGCTACGAGCTTTCTGCTTCTCCATGTTTCCCAACCATGTTGGCGGCGTATCATCTCTCCAGCCTTGAGAGTTACATATGGTGTAAGATCTCACTGTGTAAACTGACAGCAGAACCACTCCAAGTTCTCCCCCATAGAAAGGGACTGGTGGGATCCCCCTGTGTCAGAAAAACAGAAAGAATTTGTATTGCAAATAGCAACTTTTCTATAGGAGAAGAAAGGCTCCATGGTCCTTATTCTAAGCAAGAGGCCCTAACCTTTTGCACACAGACCTCTTTACAGTCAGGTGAAGTCTGTGATGGCTTCTCATAATTGTGTTTTTAAAAGCATAAAATAAAACACATAGGCATACAAAGGAAATGAATCATATTTAAATACTAATATCAAAATATTTTAAAAACAAATTACTGATGTATTAATATACTTTTCATTAATGCATTAAATAACAAGACCTAGTTTCAGGTATAACAATTATCATATTCTTGCAGTATTATTGAACCTAAATAATATCTCATGATATAGGAAACAAACATAATGTGATACAAAAATATCTGTGATTTCTAGTAATGACTAAGTCACAGTACTGCTAATACTACTATAATTAGTTGCCTATATTCTAGTGAAAAAAACTACTAAATTTCATTAGTGATCAGTGAAAATAAAGCTGTAGTCTCTTTTTGATCCAATTACACAGAATTCCTGAGTTCTATCCATGAACCCCAGATGGGGAATCTCCCCTCTGAAGAATCATTATAACTTTATGAGAGCCGCTTGTCCCACCTAAGGAGTACATACCATGTGCACTTGAGCGTACTCAATTTAGCATTTCTTAACATCATTACCTTTAAATTGAAGATTATCCAGGAGCCAGTAAGAATTAGATTACTCTGCCATCACTTTCACTAAACCAATAGCTAATATATTCTCATTAGCTCAATTAGTGCATGAGCATTATTTCCCAGAGTGAGATCATCACACCAGAAAATATTGATTATTCACATGTATTATAGCCAGTCTTAGGTACAGGTCTGTCTGTCCTTGAGATTGCACATGCAGACCAGATCTCAGCTGAGAATCTTGTTAAATTAGTGAGACACTTGTTAAATTAGTGTAGAGATCTCCATTTCTCAGAGGGAAGTAAAGATCCACTGCACAGCAAATGGGGAGTTTGCCTGCCTTCAGTTTATGGAGTTAGACAAAATCACAACACTGACAGAAATTCAATTTAGTTTATAAAATTGGCTTTGTCTTCTATTGTCTTTACTAATGTTCCTATCCCATTCTCTTACTCTTTCTCTAAGCCTCTCTAGGTAATAAATGCATTCCTGACTAAACTCTATCTCTAATCATCCTCTCTATGGCTGCATATTAGTTTCTGTTACTTGATTAAATTATGTCATGTGTAAGGCAGAATACATGCTTTACTCGGCAAAGCACCGAGCACAGTGCTGGGCACGTTATAGTAATTTGTATATAGATATTTGCCCATTGATCAGAAGTAAATAAGAAATGCATTCAAATGAGGGAAAGACATTTACTAACTTCTTTGATGACTATTCTTTGTTTTCATGGGTGTTCTGTTCTGAAATAAATAAATACATTAGAGGGGTCTGGTGCATTGGGATTGATTGGGCGGTAGTTGACGAGAATAGGTAACATTTTTTGGGGGGCAGGCAGGTTGTATGAGTAAGAACGTTATTTAGAATGGATGTGACGTGATGGTCCTTGGCAACAACAACAGCATAACAGCCTAGTTTTCATTTGCTCACTCATTCATTCATTCTACAAACCTGTTGAGGGTTCACTAGGTGAGAAAAAGGAAAGAAACCTGGTGCAGACCTTAAGAAAACTTAAGCTTGGGAAGGTAACAACCACCCAATTGATGGCCTTCTTTTCTTTCCTTTACTGCTACTGAATTTAGGCTTTGAATCACTGAAATCTCTTCCAGTCTTTGGCTCTCATTTCCAATCATTTGCTATTTGTGCAACATAACCTTCTTCTCCAAATCATATTGCTGCCAAGTGAATCTTAATAAAATAATTATAACACTATTGAATAATAGATAGATAACCCAAATGTTCAACAATAGGGAAATGGCTGAGGAAATAATTGCATTTCCACAAAATATTGTACAACCAATAAAAGCTATATTCATGAAGGGTTTTTAATAATATGGGGCATTGATGTTGTTAAGTACAAAACAGAAAATAAATTGTACATTCAGTGTGATATCAACCATATAAACACACACACATACACAGAACAAAACAAGGCTAGAGGGAAACTTACCAATATATTAACCATACTTATGACTATAAGTAATGATAAGAACATTTTTTGTTGTATTTTAAGTTCTAGGGTACATTTAGAGAACATGCAGGTTTGTGACATAGGTATACATATGCCATGGTGGCTTGCTGCACCCATCAACCCATCATCTACATTAGATATTTCCCCTAATGCTATCTGTCTTCTGGCTCCCCACCCCATGGCAGGCCCTGGTGTGTGATGTTCCCCTTCCTGTGTCCATGTGTTCTCATTGTTCAACTACCACTTATGAGGACATGTGAGAACATGTGGTGTTTGGTTTTCTGTTCCTGTGTTAGTTCGCTGAAAATCATGATTTCCAGCTTCATCCGTATCCCTACAAAGGACATGAATTCATCCTTTTTTATGATTCCATAATATTCCATGGTGTATATGGGCCACGTTTTCTTTATCCAGTCTATCATTGATGGGCATTTGGGTTGGTTCCAAGTCTTTGCTATTGTGAGCAGTGCTGCAATAAACATACATATGCATGTGTCTTTATCACAGAATGATTTACAATTCTTTGGCTATATACCTAGTAATGGGATTGCTGGGTCAAATGATATTTCTGGTTCTAGATCCTTGAGGAATTTCCAAGCTGTCTTCCACAATGTTAAACTAATTTACACTCCCACCAACAGTGTAAAAGCGTTCCTATTTCTCCATATCCTCTCCAGCATCTGTTGTGTCCTGACTTTTTAATGATCACCTTTCTAACCAGCGTGAGATGGTATCTCATTGTGGTTTTGATTTGCATTTCTCTAATGACCAGTGATAATGAGCTTTTTTTCATATGTTTGTTGGCCACATAAATGTCTTCTTTTAAGAAGTATCTTTTCATATCCTTCACCCACTTTTTGATGGGATTGTTCATTGTTTCCTTATGAAGTTGTTTAAGTTCCTTGTAGATTCTGGATATTAGCCTTTTGTCAGATGGATAGACTGCAAAACTTTCTCCCATTCTGTAGGTTGCCTGTTCACTCTGATGACAGTTGCTTTTGCTATGCAGAAGCTCTTTAGTTTAATTAGATCCATTTGTCAATTTTGGCTTTTGTTGCCAATGCTTTTGGTGTTTTAGTCATGAAGTCTTTACCCATGCCTATGTCCTGAATGGTATTGCCTAGGTTTTCTTCAAGGTTTCTTATGGTTTTAGGTCTTACATTTAATTATTTAATCCACCTTGAGTTAATTTTTGTATAAAGTGTAAGTAAGGGATCCAGTATCAGTTTTCTGCATATGGCCAGCCAGTTTTCCCAACACCATTTATTAAATAGGGAATCCTTTCCCCATTTCCTGTTTTTGTCAGATTTGTCAAAGATCAGATGGTTGCAGACATGTGGCATTATGTCTGAGGTCTCTGTTCTGTTCCATTGGTCTATATACCTTTTTTGGTACCAGTACCATGCTGTTTTGGTTACTGCAGCCTTGTAGTATAGTTTGAAGTCAGGTAGCATGATGACTCCAGCTTTGTTCCTTTTTCCTTAGGATTTCCTTGGCTATATGCACTCTTTTTTGGTTACATATGAAATTTAAAGTAGTTTTTTCTTATTCTGTGAAGAAAGTCAATGGTAGCTTGATGGGGATAGCATTGAATCTATAAGTTACTTTGGGAAGTATGGCCATTTTCACAATATTGATTCTTCCTATCCATGAGCATGGAATGTTTTTCCATTTGTTTGTGTCCTCTCTTATTTTGTTGAGCAGTGGTTTGTAGTTTTCCTTGAAGAGGTCCTTCACATCCCTTGTAAGTTGTATTCCTAGGTATTTTATTCTCTTTGTAGCAATTGTGAGTGAAAGTTCACTCATGATTTGGATCTCAGTCTATTATTGGTATATAGAAGTGCTTGTGATCTTTGCACATTGATTTTGTATCCTGAGACTTTGCTGAAGTTGCTTATCATCTTAAGGAGATTTGGGGCTGTCATCTGCAAATAGAGACAAATTTGACTTCCTCTTTTCCTATTTGAATGCCCTTTATTTCTTTCTCTTGCCTGATTGCACTGACCAGAACTTTCAATACTATGTTGAATAGGAGTGGTGAGAAAGAGCATTCTTGTTTTGTGCCAGTTTGCAAATTTTCAGCTTTGGCCCATTCAGTATGATATTGGATGTGGGTCTGTCAGAAATAGCTCTTATTATTTTGAGATATGTTCCATCAATACCTAGTTTATTGACAGTTTTTAGCATGAAGCGATATTAAATTTTATTGAAGGCCTTTTCTGCATCTGTTGAGATAATCGTGTGGTTTTTGTTGTTGCTTCTGTTTATGTAATGGATTACATTTATTGATTTGCTTATGTTGAACCAGGCTTGCATCACAGGGATGAACTTAACTTGATCATGGTGGATAACCTTTTTGATGTGCTGCTGGATTCAGTTTGCTAGTGTCTTACTGAGGATTTTCTCATCGATGTTCACCAGGAATATTGACCTGAAATTTTCCTTTTTTGTTGTATCTCTGCCAGGTTTTGGTATCAGGATGATGCTGGACTCATAAAATGAGTTAGGGAGGAATCCGTCTTTTTCTGTTGTTTGGAATAGTTTCAGAAAGAAAGGTACCAGCTCCTCTTTGTACCTCTGGTAGAATTCAGCTGTGAATCCATCTGGTCCTGGGCTCTTTTTAGTTAGTAGTCTATTAATGACTGCCTCAATTTCAGAACTTGTTATTGGTCTATTCAGGGATTCAACTTCTTCCTGGTTTTGTCTTGGGAGGGTGTATGTGTCCAGAAATTTATCCATTTCTTCTACATTTTCTAGTTTATTTGTGTAGAGGTGTTTATAGTATTCTCTGATGGTAGTTTGTATATCTGTGGGATCAGTGGTGATATCCCCTTCATCATTTTTTATTGTGTCTATTTGATTCTTCTCTCTTTTCTTCTTTATTAGTCTAGTCAGTGGTCTATCCATTTTGTTAATCTTTTCAAAAAACCAACTTCTGGATTCATTGAATTTTTGAAGGATTTTTCATGTTTCTATCCCCTTCAGTTCTGCTCTGATCTTAGTTATTTCTTGTCTTCTGGTAGTTTTTGAATTTCTTTGCTCTTGCTTCTCTAGTTCTTTCAATTGTGATGTTAGGGTGTTGACTTTCAATCTTTTCCGCTTCCTCCTGTGGGCATTTAGTGCTATAAATTTCCTTTAAATGCTGCTTTAGATGTGTCCCAGAGATTCTGGTATGTTGTGTCTTTCTTCTCATTGGTTTCAAAGAACTTATTTATTTCTGCCTTAATTTTGTTATTTACCCAGTAGTCATTCAGGAGTAGGTCATTCAGTTTCCACCTAGTTGTGTGGTTTTGAGTAAGTTTCTTAATCCTGAGTTCTAATTTGATTGCATTGTGGTCTGAGAGATGGTTTGTTATAATTTCTGTTCTTTTGCATTTGCAGAGGAGTGTTTTACTTCCAATTATGTGGTCAATTTTAGAATAAGTCTGATGTGGTGCTGAGAAGAATGTATATTCTGTTGATTTGGGGTGGAGAGTTCTATAGATGTCTATTAGGTCCACTTGTCCAGAGCTGAGTTCAAGTCCTGAATATCCTTGTTAAATTTCTGTCTCATTGATCTGTCTAATATTGACAATGAGGTGTTAAAGTCTCCCACTATTATTGTGTAGAAGTCTAAGTCTCTTAGTAGGTCTCTAACAACTTGCTTTATGAATCTCGGTGCTCCTGTTTTGGGTGCATATATATTTAGTATAGTTAGCTCTTCTTATTGCATTGATCCTTTTACCAGTACGTAATGCCCTTCTTTGTCGGTTTAAAGTCTGTTTTATCAGACACTAGGATTGCAACCCCTGCATTTTTTGCTTTCCATTTGCTTGGTGAACATTCCTTTATCCTTTTATTTTGAGCCTATGTGTGTCTTTGCGCATGAGACGGATCTCCTGAATACAGCACACCAATGGGTCTTGACTCTTCATCCAATTTGCCAGTCTATGTCTTTTAATTTGGGGCATTTAGCCCATTAACATTTAAGGCTAATATTGTTATGTGTGAATTTGATCCTGTCATTATGATGCTAGCTGGTTATTTTGCCCATTAGTTGATGCAGTTTCTTCATAGTGTCAATGGTCTTTTCTTCCTAGCGTCAATGGTCTTTACAATTTGGTATGTTTTTGCAATGGCTGGTACTGATTTTTCCTTTCCATATTTAGTGCTTCCTTCAGGAGCTCTTATAAGGCAGGCCTGCTGGTGACAAATTTCTCAGTATTTGCTTGTCTGTAAAGGATTTTCTTTCTTCTTCGCGTATGAAGCTTTGTTTGTTTGGATATGAACTTCTGGGTTGAAAATTCTTTAAGAGTGTTGAATATTGGCTCCTACTCTCTTCTGGCTTGTAGGGTTTCTGCCAAGAGATCCACTATTAGTCTGATGGGCTTCCCTTTGTGGGTAATCTGACCTTTCTCTCTAGCTACCCTTAACATATTTCCTTCATTTCAATCTTGTTGAATCTGACAATTATGTGTCTTGGGGTTGCTCTTCTCGAGGAGTATCTTTGTGGTGTTCTCTATATTTCCTAAATTTGAATGTTGGATGTTGGCCTGTCTTGCTAGGTTGGGAAGTTCTGGATAATATACTGAAGTGTGTTTTCCAACTTGGTTCCATTCTCCCCATCACTTTCAGGTATACCAATCAAACATAGGTTTGGTCTTTCCACACAGTCCCATATTTCTTGGAGGATTTGTTCATTCCTTTTCATTCTTTTTTCTCTAATCTTGTCTTCATGCTTTATTTTATTAAGTTGATCTTCAATCTCTGATATCTTTTTGTCCACTTGATCAATTTGGCTATTGATACTTCAACACAGTATGCTTCACGAAGTTCTCATGCTGTGTTTTTCAGCTCCATCAGGTCATTTATGTTCTTCTCTAAACTGGTCATTCTAGTTAGCAATTCATCTAACCTTTTTTCAAGGTTCTTAGTTTCCTTGTGTTGTGTTAGAACATGCTCGTTTAGCTCAGAGGAGTTTGTTATTACCCACCTTCTGAAGCCTACTTCTATCAATTCATCAAACTCATTCTCCATCCAGTTTTGTTCCCTTGCTGGTGAGGAGTTGTGACCCTTTGGAGGAGAAGAGGCATTCTGGTTTTTGGAATTTTCAGTCTTTTGCATTGGTTTTTCCTCATCTTTGTAGATTTATCTACCTTTGGTCTTTGATGTTGGTGACCTTCGGATGGGGTTTCTGTGGATGTCCTTTTTGTTGACGTTGATGCTATTCCTTTCTGTTTCTTAGTTTTCCTTCTAACAGTCAGGCCTCTCTGCTGCAGGTCTGCTGGAGTTTGCTGGTGGCCCACTCCAGACCCTGTTTGCCTGGGTATTACCAGCAGAGGCTTCAGAATAGCAAAGATTGCTGCTTGTTCATTCCTCTGGAAGCTTCATCCTAGAGGGGCACCTGCCAGATGCCATTCAGAGCTCTCCCGCATAAGGTGTCTATCAACCCTGCTAGGAGGTATCTACCAGTCAGGAGGCATGGTGGTCAGGGACCCACTTGAGGAGGAAGTCTGTCCCTTAGAAGAGCTTGAGCATTGTGCTGGGAGATCCACTGCTCTCTTCAGAACCAGCAGGCAGGAACATTTAATCTGCTGAAGTTGTGCCCACAGCCACCCCTTCCCCCAGGTGCTTTGTTCTAGGGAGATGAAAGGTTTATCTACAAGCCCCTGATTGGGGCTGCTGCCTTTCTTTCAGACATGCCCTGCCTAGAGAGGAGAAATCCAGAGGGGCAGTCTGGCTACAGTGGCTTTGTGTTACTGCGGTGGGCTCCATCTAGTTCTAATTTCCCCACGGCTTTGTTTACACTGTGAGAGGAAAATCACCTACTCAAGCCTCAGTGATGGCAGACGCCCCTCCCCCCAACAAGCTCAAGCATCCCAGGTCAACTTGAGATTGCTGTGCTGGCAGCAAGAATTTCAAGCCAGTAGATCTTAGCTTGCTGGGCTCGATGGGGCTGGGATCCACTGAGCTAGACCACTCGGCTCCCTGGCTTCAACCCCCTTTCCAGGGGAGTGGATGGTTCTATCTCGCTGGCATTCCAGGTGCCACTGGGGTATGAAAAACAACTCCTGCAGCTAGCTGAGTGTCTGCCCAAATGGCCGCCCAGTTTTGTGCTTGAAACCCAGGGCCCTGGTGTTGTAGGTATCCAAGGGAATCTCCTAGACTGTGGGTTGTGAAGACCATGGGGAAAGCATAGTATCTGGGCCAGATAGCTCAGTCCCTCACGGCAGGGTCCCTCATGGCTTCCCTTGGCTAAGGGAAAGAGTTCCCTAACACCTTGTGCTTCTGGGGTGAGGCAATGCCCCACCCTGCTTTGGCTTGGCCTCCGTGGGCTTCACCCACTGTCTAACCAGTCCCAGTGAGATGAGCCAGGTACATCATTTGGAAATGCAGAAATCACCTATCTTCTGCCTTGATCTCACTGGGATCTGTAGACCGGAGCTCTTCCTATTCTGATAAAAACATTTTAATGTAAAAGTTTATAGACAAAAATTATGATAATACATAATTTTTATACATTTTTAAATCCATTATTTTCTCATATTAACCAAAAAATAATTTGAAAATGTAAATCTGATTATGTAAATCATAATCCTGGTTCATAATCTTTCAGTGCTTTACTCTGCCTTAGTGATCTGACACCAATTCTCTTAGATAGACTAGCCTTCAAAGACCTCTCTGAGCTAATGGTGTTTGCAGCATTTCTTCCTTCTGTCTTCTCACATTCTGATCTGATACCCCCAAGCTCTCCAGCCTCTGAACCTTTGCTCAGGCTGTTGCTCCTTCCCAGAACTAGATTAAGGAAAGGGCCAGATGGCAACTACCCCAGCAATGCTTAAAGCTGTAATGAAATGGAACAAACTGTGTTTACTAGGACTCCCTTCAGATACAGCACTGTAGGTGTTAGGAAGGAATCATTTAATAAAGCCACTTAGGGATGGGGAATATTGGCAGGGGTAAGTGTGAATAGCCACAGATGGTAGGTAGCTACACTGCCTTCCAAGGAGAGTAGGTCCAGGTAACTGCGGGGCTTTTCTCCTGCTAAATAGGGTATACAAGCTTGAGGCCAGGTCTGAATGACTTCAAGCAATAGAGAAGAGGCTTATGTTGGGCTTCTCTCTCTCTGCTAAACAAATGCTGAGCAAATAGATTTGATGGTAAAGGCCATCAGTCTGAAGGAACACCAAATCCCAAACTGGTCAGAGCGCTTACACCTCTGCCCTGCTTCTTCTGCAATGCTCTCAATTATGTCCTCCTCCAGGGCCTTCTACCACACATCACCATCTGAACATCTCCCTTCTCTGAACTCCTTTTGCTCTTGGTTGATATAGCACTTTTCATTCCACTCTGCCTTAAAACTGTTTGAGGATGTGCCTTATTTCCTTCAGTAGATGAAAAACTTCCAGAGGACAAGATTTATGTTTAAGTGTACCTCATGTACTAGCCAATGCATATTAAATATGTGAATGACTGAATTATTTGGAGAACAAGTAAACTATCTCAGTGCTAAACCAAGAAGACAGAGATTAATGAGTAATGAGAAAAGGTCCTTCAGATACATTACAAAACACAACTTACTGGGACAAGTTTGACATAGGGTGGAGTGAGTAAAGGACAGAGGCTTACTGAAGATTCTGCCTTGGCCTGGCCATAACCTAGAGAAATAAAACCCTGAAGTGTCTAGGGCCCTCCTCAGAGCACATTTCAGTGTCACTATCTGTCTGACAGCTGGCTCTAAGCAGTCCTATATCTTTCATGAGAAAATGTCATCGAAATGTGAATAATTTGAAGCTCCATTGGCATCCTCTAAGTAATTTCACCTAGACAAGCAGCTCTCCCCAGCCTGATGTCACATTGAGTTCTTTGGGTGGAGGTAGGAGTTGAACAAATGCTCAGACCCACATGCTATATATAGGATAAGACTGCCTCATTCATTCTAATAACAATAACCATCCCTAAACTATTTAGCCATTGCCTGTTGTATTTCACACTCCTCATATTTCCTGACTCGTTTGCAAGAGTCAGGCCTCGGCTGTGAATCACCCTCCATTGCTAGCTCAATCCATTATTCCAGAATTAACCTCTAGGCTCAGCAGAAAATCCCAAATCCCAGAGTAAGTAATCCCTTACCCAGGTAAATTGGACCATCTCCCTTCCAACCCTCTGGGCGACACATCTCCCCTGGGATACTGTTCCCAACCAAGTGCCTGGCCGGCTCCTCACACAGTCTTTTCCGCAATGACTTTACTGCTCTCTCCAGTCATCACTGCCAAGGCACAGGGTTTCACTTCCTACGGTTTGTTTGGTGGGAATTTCACCTGTATAGGATCTGGCTGTCCATGTAGACCAGAATTTTCTTAACGCTAGTCAGTTGGTCTTTTTTCTGCCTCCACATCAGAGATCCACAAATAACATCTGCTTACAAGAATGAACGGCTTATGTATTGTGTCATTCATTTTTTATCTTGCAAGGTTCTCACTAAAAGTTCTACTTCAAAAGTAATTCAAAAATGGCAAAAATAAGAATACAACTCAAAGAAGATGCTTCAGTATACATTAGGTTACATGCTGCCCCTTAGTGCAATTTATATATCTTAAGTCCATTTTGTCTGTGTCTAATTGACCATTCTAACTTTCACAGTGCTAGTGAAAAAAAGTCCAAATGGATCATGTTAAACTACACAGTCAGTATTACTCAGAAGTCAATATATTCAGCTCTTCTAAGTGAAGATTCTACTACGCAAAAATCTTCCTTCTCCAAATACCAGAAGTCAGCCTATTAGGGACCTAATTATGTACTGGGATTTATAGGGGCTCTAAAGAAATCCGTCATCCCTGTGTCTCCTCCCCACACAATAGGCTGCCACGGGACCTGAAGCTGCTGGAAACACATTTACCCCTTTGAGTAAAGGCCATGAGTTTTCTGGCCATCTCCCCAGTGGAGGGTTTAATGTCTCTTCCAACATGCTAGACCCTGCAAGTAAAGGGAAGCATGCTGCCTCTTAAGTCATTTCATCCTCTTTTGGACAATTCCATTTTCTTTCAAAAAGATTTCTTAATATATAATAGTAAAATGGACCTCCAAATATCCACCATTTAGAATTTACAACTTTGGCATTTTGTCATTTTACTCACTTTTATAAAAGAAATTAATGTTATAGATTAAGTTGAAGTCTCTTCTCATTAATTTAGGCCCATCTTCCCCACAGGAATTTAGTGTTATTACTTCAAGGCTATTTCTTAAACGTCTCTATATTTAATTTAAATAATATGAATTCACCTATATTCAACTATTTTTTAACCTAAGGAATCTAAGTTTGGCCAGGCATGATGGCTCATGCCTGTAACCCCAACACTTTGAGAGGCTGAAGCAGGAGGATCACTTAAGGCCAGGAGTTCAAGACCAGCATGGGCAACATGACAAGACCCTGTCTTCTACTAAAAAAATAAAAAAATAAAAAAAGTTTTTTTAATTAGCCAGGTGTGGTGGTACATGCCTGTGGTCCCAGCTACTCAAGAGGCTGAGATGGGAGGATCGCTTGAGCCTGAGAGGTTGAGGGTGCAGTAAGCCATGATCCCACCACTGCACTGCAGCCTAGGTGAAGGAGCAAGTCCCTGTCACACACACGCAAAATCAATTTATGTGGTTCAACCAAACATGTATTAACATATTCTTCATGTGTTGGCTTTCAAAATATATATAAATTATATGGTACAATACCTGTCACTCTGCAATTTTCTGTTTTTACTCAATGTTATGGTTTTAAGGTCTATACATACATTTTGAGAGCAAGTACATTCACTTTAATAGCTGTATGGAACCTATTATATCCAGGTGCCACTTTGTATTGATCCATTATGCAGGGCTCGGTTTGTTTGTTTTGCTATTACAAAAAAAGGTTAACAATGTATATTCTTGCCCATTCCTCTTCAAAGCATATGAGTCCATTAAAAAAAAAGATTGCCAGTTCGCTCTTATCAATGATCACACCACTCAGACTTCACCAACAATGAGTGAGAGTTCTTATGTTCTTTACCTACTCTCACCAAACTTAACACTATTAGATTTTTAAAATATTTTGCCAATGTAAGGGGCAAAAAATTGTTTCTGTCTGGGTTATTTAAATTTCATTTTTCTGATGACCAGTGTGATTGAGACAGCTCCAGTTTTCAGATAGTACTTCCTTACCTGTAAGCCACAATCTGCAACTTCCACCCATTGATTTTCTATGTCAGCAGTTCTCAGACTTTTGTCCTCAGGGAGCCTTTAAAATCTTTACAAATTATCGGGTACCCCAGAGAGCTTTTGTGTATGTGAGTTTTCTCTGTTAATGTGTACTGTATTCAAAAATTTAATTGAGAATTATTTAAACATTTAATTAATACAAAATGTAATAAATCAATTATTTATTAACATAAATACTTTAAATAACCTTATTATACAAAACAAAACATTTAATGAGAAGAGTGACATTATTTTGCATCTTTGCAAATTGCCGTAATGGCTGACTTGGTAATAAAAGACAGCTGGATTCTCATACCTGTTTCTGCACTCAATCTGTTGTGGTATATTGAGTGAAATAGGTGAAGAAAATTCAACCTCATACAGATACATTCTTGGAAAAGGAGTGAGAATTTTAATAGCCTTTGCAGGTAACCACGGAAATTCTTTGGTACTATGCAGAACTCAACAAGTGATAGTGTCTTAAAGGTTAACTGCAATATGGAATCTGAAACCATATCAAAGAACATTTTACCTTCTGTTACATTAAAATTCACTGGCCTATCTTACACTTTAAATAGATCTTTGGCCCATGAATGATTCTGGGACAGCATACATTTGTCATTTAAAAAGTATTAATTCACTGGGTTATCAGATTTTCTAAATATTGATACATTTTACACAATATCAAAAAATCATGTTTGTAATATCATCAATCTAGAAAAGTTTTTAAGGATTGGGAAGCTGGCAAGCTCATGGTGACAGATACAAGTTTTAAAAAATTCTAATCTCCACTTGAAAGCTTGAATTTTATCACTGGTAACAAATGCTCAGTTTTTCCTTAGAGTGACAGGCTCATTTTGTTGTTAATTTTAAAGAAAATGTCTACCAAATACCCAAGTCTGCATAACCATAGTCTGTCAGTCATGCATTCAATTTAAAATGCCATCCTATGAAAAAAACAGCTAGTTCAGCTTGCAATTCAAATAATTGCACACTTGCTTTTCCTCAAAACAATTATATTTGGATATGCAGCAGAATTACTTTATGCATTCTTCCCATTTTGCCACACAGAATAATAAAGAGATGTGTATTCAAAGTTTGAAATTTCATAAAATCAATAATTCCTGCAGCTTCATCAGGGATTCTCAAGAGAAACTGATCATTTATTATATATGGAGGTGAAGAATACAACGACAACTAGTACAGTTGGGTGTCACTGCTTTGTTTTCTGCTTTGTTTGTTGCCAAAAGTTTTACCACCACTGCTTTTGCACCATGAGTGCAAATGTCAACACAATAAATAGGCAAATAAAATTGCAATATTATCATGAAAATAGTCTTGACCTCACCGACCCCCAGGAAGAATTCCAGGATGTCCAGTCATGCACAGATCACATTTTTGAGAATCACTACCTTACTTGCCAGTTTGCAGTTATTGCCTCTCAACTCCAAATTCACCCTTCATTGCCTGCTCTGTGAATAGAGTTGAGCCCTGTAAATATTTTTCCTTTGCCACCTGGAGTGATGTCACACTTTGTCAGCAGAGGGTGCTGGAATGACACTGCAGGAAGAGGAGGCCTTCCTCCCTATTTCTGAATCTGGCATGCAAGGCTTCTCTAGTGCCCAGCTCCTGCAGCACATACACTTTCTCTACCATCTGGCTTCTGTAGTGCATAGAGGCTAGTACCAGTCAGTGACCAACCATTTCTCCTGGCATCTCCCTTTGGGTAGTTTCACAGCAAAGAGCCTCCAGCAATATACCTTCCTGTGAAAAGCTTTCTCTGGCATCCTTGTGGGTGGAATTCTAACAAGTTCTAAAGGACACAGTTTCAGCAAGTTCCACCAGCACAGCATTACAATTAATTCCCCACTACCCAGGGAACCATGGTCATGCCCTCCAGCAAGGTCTATATCACAGCTGTGGGCAGTCAGGGGGCTCTTCCTTGGGTGCTCTAGCTCAGCCCTAGGGATAGGGCTGCTCTTTTATACCTGCTCTGTCCATACTCTCTCTCTCTCTCTTTTTTTTTTTAACTTTTATTTTAGGTTCATGGGTACATATGCAGGTTTCTTTCTTATATAGGTAAACTTGTCATTGTGGTTTGTTGTTCAAATACTAAGCCTAGTTCCCAATAGTTGTTTTTGCCAATCCTCTCCCTTCTCCCACCCTTCAACCTCAAGTAAGCCACAATGTCTGTTGTTCCCCTCTATGTTTCCACGTGTTCTCATCATTTAGTTCCCACTTATAAGTGACAACATGTGGTACTTGGTTTTCTGTTCCCATATTAGTTTGCTAAGGATAATGGCCTTCAGTTCCATCCATGTTCCTGCAAAAATATATGATCTTGTTCTTTTTCATGGCTGCATAGTAGTCCATTGTATATGTATACCACATTTTCTTTATCCAGTCTGTCATTGATGGGCATTTACATTGATTCCATGTCTTTGCTATTGTAAATAGTACTTCAATGAACATTTGTGTGCATGTATATTTATGGCAGAATAATTTATTATATATTCCACTAGGTATATAGCCAGTAATCAAATTGCTGGGTCTCCATACTCTTTTAAAGTTCCTTTTAGTCTTAGTATCCAATGCCTCAAACCTTTAATCTCCTGCTATAGTTAATAATTTATATTCACATTTCTTTGTTCAAATAACTATGTGATTTCTGTCTTTTGATTAGATCATGACTGATATAGCACAAAACTTATTTCTCCTATATCAAAAATATCATCTTTGATACCTATTATCAGAAATTTTCCATCAATAGAAAGAAGCCCTAAACAAGGAGACACAGAACAAGTAGGCTTTGGAGAAGAACATATAAGATATAGAGAAATGAAAAGTCCATGGAATGAAGCTTGAAATGAGGAGGATATGGATGAGGACTTAGAATGGGAATGGTTTTAGGAAATTCAGAGGGACAATTGGAAGGCCCTGATCAGCCAAAAGGGAAATTAACTGAGTAATCTATTAAGGTGACCTGTTCTGTATTTACCTTGTGTATTAATTTTCCATTGCTACTGTAACATCTTAACACAAACTTAGGGGTTTACAACAATATACATGTTCACAACAATATAAATGCATTGTTTGTAACAATGTTATACAAATGTAATAATACATTTGTTATTTACACTGTATTACAATGTATTTGTTATTATAAATGTAACATTACATTTGCTACATTTGTGTTGTTTTAAGCCACTAAGTTTGTGTTAAGATGTTAGTTAAAATTCTGCAGGTCAGAAGTTCACGATGGGTCTCACCAGGCTAAAGTCAAGATTTCAGCAGGGCTGCATTTCTTCCTGGAGGCTGTAGGGGAGAGTCCATTTCCTTGCCTTTTTAGCTCTAGAGGCTGCCCACTTTTCTTGGCTTGTGGTCTTTTCCTCCATCTTCAAAGCCCACAATGGAAGGTTGAATCCTCATCTCACATCTTGAATTGCTCTGCTGCCTCTCTCTTTTGCTTTTAAGAGCCCTTGTGATTACCTTGGGTGTGCCCAGATAAAACAGGATAATCTCCTTATTATAAGGCCAGCTGATTGGCAGCCTTGATTCCATCTGCAACCTTAATTAACCTTTCCAGTAAGGTAACAGTTACATATTCCAAGGATTAGAACACAGAGACCTTTGAGGGACCATTCTATTGCCTACCACACCTTAGGACAGATTGCTTTGTGGAGTTCACTCAACCAGGATCAAAGAAAGAAATGTTGAAGGCAGAAGATTAATGATACCCAAGAAATTTACCATTTTTGAAGACTTATAAGCCTTTCTGACATTGTATTGTGTTGATTTCAGGTGTATTTATGCATAGGATGCCTCTTTTGACTCTCAAAGATATTAAAATCTAACATAGAGAAATAAAACGAACCAAATGCTTCTCCAACAGAAGAGAACCTTGTTATTAAAGACAGAGAATATTTTATTCTTCTTTGTTTTTCTGAGCCCAAAACACAGTGTCTTGCAGATAGGAGCAAATGCTTGTTTAGTAGAGAGGAGGTAGAGAGAGGGTTGATATACAGAACAATATATTTTATACACACACGCACACACACATTCTGGAAGGCAAAGAAGAGGATGTAAATTAAGACAATATTTAAAAATAAAAGAGAGCTGTGGAAATAGAAAAAAGTTGAATTCCAAGTCCATATTACATTATCTTATTTCAAAGGTCTCTCAAAAATAGCTAAATGAAGTAGGCTTTCTATGTTTCTCTTCTAATTTTAACACAGGGAGAAAATGCATTCTTCTACCTGTTCAAAAATTGCAAAATATCAGCAGAATAAGTTCCAAGGTGATAACTTTCCATTCAGAGGGTAAGTTTTTACAGTCACATTAAATTATAGCCCCCTTAGGTTTCCATAATGGAAACACCGACAGACCCTGAAATACAGCAGCCACACCCAGAGACCCCCACCCTTTCTCTCTTTCTCACCCTTTCCCACCTGCCCCATCACTACTCTCATTTCTACCACCAACATAACTGAGCTTTTGTTGTTGTTTTTGTTTTTGTTTTACCAGTTTTTGATTCTGTACTCAAAGTAAACCCTGCCTTATATCAGGAAAATGTATGAAAATATTATTACATATTTGTCAAAAGCCATGGTATCTTTGGTTGACTTGTCTGTCCTGGAACATGTTGTTTGACATTGCTACTTTGTGTGACTCCAGACACTCCCAATTAGGGATTCAAAGGGCAAAATTAGAAGAATGACTGCCAATGTTTTATTACTGAGTCCCTTGCTAGTTGTGTAAGAGGCTCCGAAAAATGGCAGGGGGTGGGGGGTAGGGGGACACAGTCAGGAGGTGTCATGGGACTTACTGCCTCTGACTGTTGTCAGAGTTTCCTTTCTCTTTGGAGAGCTCTATGATTGTTATGGTCTCCCGAGATCACCCTCTAGGCTTACATCCTGCTTTTTTGGAGGATTTTTAAGGCAGTGAGTACTTTTTGGGAATTTCTCCGAGGTACAGGGACCTAGGAGAGGATGAATGTGCTCCTGGGTTATTGCTCACCTGGCAAGACTACAGCTGCCTACAGTTCTGTTAAGTGTCATCATTGGGGTTGTGCACAGAAGCAGGTGAGCACTTAGGGGTCAGTATTTTGCATTGGCAGTTCTGAATGCAGGCCTCAGACAGCATTGCAAAACCTAAGGGCAGGATTTTCTAATTGCCCAATGTCTTCAAAGTCTCCATATCTCACGCTGGGAACCTTATGAAAGATGCAACATATACCTCTTTTGATACTGCCTTACTGCCTTTCAGCAGCTTTCACCCCCAGATACCCCTGCCTGGGACTGTCCACACCAGCAGCCTCACAACTTCCATGCTTCCTTCCACTCTTCTCCATTCAAAGTGCATCCACCTGTGTCCCATGCCTTCAAAGCTCTATTCCCAGATAAAACTTTGTTTTAACAGATGCTTTTTGAAAAAAATAATAGTAATAACCCTAAGACAATGAAAATGAAATGAACAAAATTTCAAATCTGAGAGGGGACATGGGTTTGGTATCCCTCAACTCAAACCATATAGTTTGTTAGTAGGGCAGGTGT
The DNA here is from genome assembly GCF_000951035.1 of Colobus angolensis palliatus. Taxonomy (NCBI): domain Eukaryota; kingdom Metazoa; phylum Chordata; class Mammalia; order Primates; family Cercopithecidae; genus Colobus; species Colobus angolensis. The sequence goes on from NW_012114566.1 coordinate 10,369,878, forward strand.
ACATGATTTTTCCCTTCTATGTTTCTCATTTATTAAATAAATATATATTAGCCACCATTAATAGTGAAGCACAGCTGAAGACATGGAGATGACAGTGAGCTGTTGCCTTTAAGGAATTTACAATATAGTAGATAAGAAATAGACATAAATAAATGTAACACTAGGAACAAATACATAAACCGAGTATTACAGGACTCCTAACACTACTGCCTCCCAAAAAACGGGGTGCCTGCATATATTTAGAGCTAAATTCTGACACTATACTATATATATATACATATATATATATATACAGTCGTGATTGTACTTTTTTCAACTATACACACAAGCCTCACTAAACCCCAACTAGCCTTAACTCTTTTCTGTTTATGATTTAATGGAAGTAATAGCAAATGGAAGAATAAAGTAACCTGATGAGGGGAGAAGAGCAATTACACAGCTTATAAAAATACCTAGGATGATTTTTTTTTCCTTCCTAGCTGTCACTGATTTCAAAAACAAAAAGAAAATTTATAACCTGAAAAAGAAAGCACAGAATTAGGTGCTGATTTGATTTTGTAGGAGATTAGGAATGTTGTTAAATGCATTGCAGTCCTTTATACTTAGAGTAGCAGGGTCAGGGAAGGACATCAGATGGTCATTTTCCTAGGTCTGCTTATCTATATGTTGCTAGGATAAAATTTAAAATATTCATCAAAAGTGCATTGGAAGTATTACTGGGACTGGTAGAAGAATAGCATCCCAGGCTTCTGTGTATTTCATTGTCACCATTTCAGAAATCTCACCTGCCTGGCAGATTGCTTTTCTTAAAGTAGAAAAAAAATAGTGTTATCTATTTTAAGCATCATGATTCTTAATTTCTTAATCTTCTGTTCTTGAGTTCTATAATAAATCCTTTCAAAGCTGTACATATGCATTAAGAAGCACACAAAAGTCACCTTTTCTTTTCTCCCCAAAACATGAAAGCTTTTTTATTCTGTTTTAAAAGACTCTTAAAACAAGTTCTCTAAGCCAACTTTCTAATCCACACATCATAGAACACTAGGACCCAGTTTTTCTGGATGCAGAAACAGTTATATCTGGTAAAGTTATTTCACCCCTTGTCATCCCATGGAAAGGTAGTGCTAGGGTTTGAGCGTTCGTGTTACCCCAAAATTCATAGGTTAAAATTTTAATCCCCAAAGTGATGATATCAGGAGGTGGGGACTTTAGGAGATGATTAGAGCCCTCTTGAATGGCATCCAGGAGGCCATGATAAAAGAGACCCACAGAGACTTCTCACCACTCCACCATGTGAAGACACAGTGAAGAGACACCATCTATGAACCAAGAAGTGGACCCTCACCAGATACTGAATCTGCTGGCACATTGATCTTGGACTTCCCAGCCTCCAGAACTGAGAGGAATAGATGTCTGTTGTTTGTAAGCCACCTGGATTATGGTATTTTGTTATAGCAGCCCAAATGGACCAAGACTAGTAGCTTCGAGCAGGGTCAGTTCTAGGAAAAGGGAAGGGGAATGTTGTGTTCAGGGTCTCTCTCTCTCTCTCTCTCTCTCTCTCACACACACACACACACACACACACACACTTAAACACAGCTCAGTTTTCACCAAATCCTCTAAATAGTAGTTAATAGTAACTACTAAGAACTAATTAGGAAATACCTTAAGACTGATAATATTTCAAGATCTATTCCGGAAAGACGTCCCTAATCCATAGGCTCCTTTACATGCCCAAACCAAAGGATGCCAGCCATGGTCCCAGAAGGTTCTGAGATGGAGGTGTTTGTCCCAAGTTATTGATCAGGATAGGAAAGTTAACCCTCTGGATCTCTAAACCTAAAATGTGTGTGTGTGTGTGCGCGCGTGTGTATCTCCTCTCACCTACCTTTCTGGAACGAATGGGTGAATGAATTAATGAATGAATGAGAAAATAATAAAAGCTTGAGCTGTTTTGCTCAAGTACCACATCTTCTATACATTCTCCCCTAACTAGTTGTCTCTCTTGCCTCTTAATAACTGCCTGTTGATTTTATCTTGCTTTGTGAGAGGTCTGGCACAGTTAGAACATCTCATATTACCCTGCCCTTTATCCACTCAAGGACACTTTCAAGCTACCTCTACACCAGGTTTCTCTAGCACTGCTGACATAACTTGGTGACCTCAACGTTCACACAACATTCTCATTCCTCACTGACAAACTCCAATCATTTCCCTGGGCCATTTTTAGTCATTTATAAGTCTTGCTGCAGGACCTCTCAGTTTCCAAACTCACCATTCTAATGGTGTTTGCCCCCACTCGACACCAACCTTTTCCATATCCCAATCTCCTAGCCGATCAGCTTCATTTATCTCTGCATCCAACCCCAAGGTCAAGCATTGCAATGTTATTCTTGCCAGCACTGTGGGATTCCTCCAGATGTTTCTCTTTTTCACCTATGTAACTCATGTTGCCAACTCCTGTAAAGTGAGCCATGCCTCTATGTTCCTGCACTAGACCTGCTGACCCTGGCAAGCAAAACCAGCAGCCAGGGGTCTGGCTCCTCTATAAATGCACACCTGAGTCCCACCAAGAAAGGGCACTGATTGCCTCCTGCCCTGGACAGATATAAAATGCCCTGAAATGTGCTGCCATGGTGGGCCCTGGAAAAGTCTCAAGTTATTCCAACTCTCTCAGCCTTTTTGCACCCTCTCCTTCAATGCTGGCATTTCCTGAGGGTTACAGCTTTCACTTCCTCTGCCCTGGAATATCAGCAGGGACTTTTTCTGCAGGAGCCTGGAGGGACAAGAGAGCTCAGCAGTGTGAACACATTCCTCAAATCGCTTTCTAAGCTAAGGGACAGGGCTGAGTGCAGACATCCCACAGGAAGACTCTTGAGCTTCAGATCCTGGATCTACTGCTTCTTTACCATGTGACATGGAGCAATTAATACACCTCTCTGTGCCTCAATTTCTCATGTGGAAAATGGAGCAAGTAATAATATCTAACTCATTGTGTTGCTGTGAGGATAAAAGGAAGTTAACACTTGTAAGCTGTAGAGAGGGCCCATGGAAAGTGCTCAGTAAATGTATCTTTAGCTCACAGAAAGCTTATTTTATTGCATGGACCTTCAATAACAGTTGCGTCCCCATCAGTGAGCATCCTTGTCCACCTCTACTCATCTTACCCTCTCTCCCAAGATTCTCAGTTCCACATTTAAATGCCCTCCACGCAAGAGGATGTTCTCCATACTCTCTTCTCCCAAAGCACAGACACTCTAAGGTTTTACTTATTTTATCTTTTATCCTCTGGGTTACATTGGTGAGTCTTAGGACCACTGCTAAATGGAAGGCAAGAGCTTACCTTAGACTCCCTCATCTTCTGAAGGGCTATGACCATCGTGCTCAATAAATATTTCTTCATCAGAATTTGGCTTGGTCTTTGTATTCAAATTAAGAAAATTTCCTTAAGTGACCTGAGATATTCATCCCTCATACCTAAAGAAGCCCAGCCAATCACCCACAAGCCCCAGGAAACCCAAACTCAAAGAGTTTATTTTTCCAGGTCTCAGGATTCATGAGTTTGTTTCCAAGCCTGGACACACAGGTGTCCCTCCACTTCTAAGTGGAGATCTTCTAATGTTTTCTCACTTGCTTTCCTTCAAACTTTGGGGAGATTAACATGGGAGGCTTGTTTCAATAGAAGATCCCTGGGCCAGCATCCCAGAGGTGATAATTTGGCAGGTTTGGAGTGAAGATCAGGTGTCTAAATGGTGTCAAGTCTCCAGGTGATGCTGATGAGGTGATGACCTTTTGGAAGACAGGGGAATGGGTCTTATCCTTGAGCTCTTTTTTCCAAAACCTAGCACAATGTCTGGCACAATCTAGAGACAAACCAGTGTGGAGTAGAATTAAAGTTGGGGCACTAGAAATGAGTCTGGAAATCCCAGTGGTCCCATGCATAATCTGCACCATTCTTTTCCCTGCTCAGAGCCATTCTCAGTCTCACTTTGCACCTTGTTGACAACTATCTGGCTGGTTCTGGGAGTATCCGGCTCTCTTACATCACCATCTTGGCCCTTGCAGTTACACGTGGGCATGTGGTTCTGTGTTCCACCATCCGTACCAGCCTCAAAAATAAGCTCAGGTGACAAGAGACTACAAGCAATCTGGAGGAAAGTGAAGAAACTTGGGCCAAATTCCAAGAGGAAACCGAGCCAAGAGTGTTCAGCCCTCCTCTCTGTTTCCCTTTGGCTTTACAGGAACTGGTGGCTTCGGGAAAATTGAGGCTGTGGCTGCCGGCATTTGTACTTGTTGTCTGATGGGGAATAAGAGGATGATTAGGTGGGCAGGGAGTGAAGCCAATGCAAATGTTGTGGGCTGAAAAAAAATGCTGAGGAGTTTTGAAATCTTTTACACGGCTCAGTCCCATTGCATCCTGACTGCTGCCCACCCCCATCCCTTACATACTGTAGCTCCACCCAGAAAGCAAAGCAGAGGCAAAGAGAGCAGCTTCCCAGATAATGGAGTGCCTGGGGTGGCTCAACGTGTGGCACATGAGGGTTGAATGAAACCAAGCTTGAAGAAACAGGCAATCTGGGTCTGAGTTACAGGTCCTTCACCCATCATGTGTTCATTTACACTTGGTTGTCTCCTTTGAAAAATGAGGTGATGGGAGGCGGTGGACTAAGAGGCTTTTTGCATTGTAGTCTCTCGTCACCTGAGCTTATTTTTAAGGCTGGCACGGGAGGTAGAACACAGAACCATGTGTCCATATGTAACTGCAGGGACCAAAATAAACTAACGATCCAAGTTATTTTACCCACTCCTTTCTCAAAGTATAGTATCGTAGGAAGCTCACCTATGTGAGCTACAGAATTCCTGAATCTGTTAAGTAAGAAAAATTGTGATCGCCTCCATTTTACAGATATTGGTGAAGAGAAAACTAATAAACAAGAGTAAGCACCTAGAAATGGTAAATTATTATAAATGTGTACAATCATCTTCAGAATGATAGTGTTCTGCTGTCCTCTTCATTATTAATGAACTAGACAACCTTATTTAAAACAGACAATAGTGAATAGCAAGAAGATAAATATTTCACATTTTGCATTCAAGACCTTCTCTCTACAAAGAGAAATTTCATCTCATAAATATCTCATGTTATTTATTCAATTCCTTCATTGTACACCGCTCTTTCCCATCTCAATTTATATGGGGATAAGAGCCTAGATTGTTTTCCTTTGTACTTGAAACTCAGGGTGGTTCCTGTATTTTGCACTAAGTAATCATCTTAACCCATTTTTCTTTGCCTGCCTTAGATTTTAATATTTGAAAATAGGCAACTGCTTACCTTCTAGAGAGGTGGTGATTTACTACTCATATAGGTCAACTCCAAAGTATGAGAGAGAGCACAGAATTTATGCAGGTAATGACACTTTTTGCTGTACCAATTTCAGCTAGCCCTACTACTTATTCTCCAGTTCTCAAGAAATAACACAGGGCACTAGGTTGAAATCCCATTGACACCTAAGCTCTGCAAACATTCAGTCTTAGTAAAATGCATTGAATATAACCAGCACTCTTAAATAACGTGAGTTTATCTGACCACTTGTCTTAGTTGCTTGGGGTTGCTGTAACAAAATACCTTAGAGTGATCAGCTTACAGACAACAGAACTTTATTTCTCACAGTTCTGGAGGCTGGTCAGTCCAAGAGCAAAGTGCCAGCAGATATGATATCTGGTGAGGACTTGCCCTCCGATTCACAGATGACATCTTGTTGCTGGGTCCTAACACGGCAGAACAGACAAACTCCCTCAGGCCTCCTCCATAAGGGCACTAGTCCCATTCATGAGCACAGAACCCTCATGATGTAATCACTTCCCAAATGACCCATCTCTTAATACCATCTCCTTGGGGGTTAGATTTGAACATACGAATTCTGGCGGGGGCGGGGTGGAAACAAACATTTAGCTCATATTACCACTCAAAGCAGATGCTTTGTACTTAAACTGTACTTCCTAGTTTACAAAATGCTTTAACATATCTCATTTGCTCTTTACATTAATTTAGCCATTAGCCCATTTTGCCGATTAGATGCTAAACAAAGGCAAGAGGTCATTCCCCTGCTTTGCAGAAAAGCATAAAACCATCCCATATGAGAAGTGGGAGATATCTGTAGCCCCCTCACTAACAAGTACTGTTAATAGAGATAAGGCAAAGCAGAATACACAGAGTACTGGAAGCCAATATATCTGAATCCAAGTTCTGCTTCTGCCACTTATTAGCTGTGTAGCCTTGGGCATTTCACCCATAAATATTGAGCTAATAATAAGCTACCTCTCTGGGTTGCTGTGATGGTTAAATAAAATAAGTCAAGGAATAGGCCTTGCTTTGATGCTGTCACTCAGTAACCACTCAAAAAAGGATGCTTTATAACAAAAGTACACAGTGCCACCTGTTCTTCCTAATTAACTCCCCTCATAAACACACCCAAGCAAAATATCAAACCACGTAAAATTCTATCCATGTCCCTAGGAAGATATAAAAAACATGCCACTTTACAATCAGTAACACTGTTCCTATATCTCTTGTAATAATTAGGTCTTTCTTCCGACGAGCTTACAGATCTTACTTAGACCAGATACAAAGAATATCTCCTCCTATGACAATTTCCTTTACCATCTTTGACCTACACAGAGAGGCTTCCTTGTCCCTCTTTACCCTTGATTAATGGCATATTTCACAGGTGATTTACAAGCTTGTAACTCATGATGTCCTAAGAAGCCCGACGGAACCATAATCTTTGGTTTATCCATCCATCACATTTTAGTAACCTAACCTGAGAAATAGATATCATTCTTTGTCCAAAGGAACTGCTTCATGCTCTCAGGCAGTCCAGCAGTCCATGTTCCAGGATTCCTTCCTCCCTTCCTGTCCCAGCACAGACACCAAGAAAATGGGATTCCTTCAGGGAGGGCTTGGATGGAATCCAATTCAAAGACATATAATTGGCAGTTTTTTCATCTTAAAGGCCTTTTCAATAGTCATGATGCTACACTGAGACTTGCTTTGATTCACACAAAGCATTGCCTCACCTCCAAGACTGTTGCTAGGATATAGGGGATATCACAATTCCTGAAAACATGGGCAGAAGGAAAAGATTTTCCTCCTCCTTACAAATGTCATTCCAATTCTTGCTCTGCTTTTCTTCAAGCCCAAACTGAGGACAAAGAATGGGGTTACCAGAGTGAAGTATTCAACATAAAAGTCAGAAACCATAGGGACCAGTGCCTGACTGGGAATGGGGGTAGGGAAGATCCTGGGGGAGAGAAAGTTTTGCTTGTGACAGTTGTGAGGTGACCACTATGTGGACCAGATCCAGAGCCACAGGGTGATTGTGTGCCTGTGTGCATGTCTACCTGCATGAGCATGTGCATTGCAGGGAGGAGAGGGTATTACAAATCAACAAGACTGAAACGCCCCATTCTTCTTTGTCTAAAGTCAATAAGTCAGGGAAGGGAGCTCTAGAATCTATTAAGCCTTGAGCAGCTTTAGGCTCTATTAATATGTAAATATGGGATCTGGAAAGGCTAGCATATTAAAGGGTTATCCACTGTGGTAGGTTTTCAATACATCCACAAAGTCTTCAATACTCCTCCCTTCAAAAGATGGAGCCCATTTCCTCTTTTCTTAAGTGTGGATTGTATTTAGTGACCCACTTCCAGCTAAAAAAAAAAAAAAAAAAATAGCCAGACGTCGTGAAATGTACAATTACATGAAAATTAAGCAACATCAGGAGAAAATAACTTTTAGAGGAAACCTCACTGTGAGCACAGCTCACCAGTTCAGAAGTATCCTAAGCTGTAAAAAAAAAAAAAAAAAAAAAGGTGGGGTGGGGGGTAGACCATGTAACAAACCTGCACACATACCTTCTGAACCTAAAACTTAAAAATAATAAATTTTAAAACAAATAACTAAAAAAGAAAAATAAGAAAATTACAGATCAATATGAATACATGTAAGTATATCCTTCTTTTTTATCTTAATCACTATACATGCTGTTACTAGATTAACCATAGAAAAGCTTCTACTTAAAGCCACGTTCCTGCACTTGGCCCATTTTAAATAGGCCAGGATTCTACAGAAAGTCTTTATAATTATATTATTTTTAAAGAAAACAGAATTATTCAAAGTAAAATATTGGGGACTGGTAAAAGGGGTATATTTTTAAGAGTGCATGCAAATCCCAATCATTTATTTTTACCCTTGCAGTTTTGGAGCAGATTGTTTTTGCATCTGTGTAGAAAGTGCTATTCAATTTTCTTGCATGGATTGTATAATTTCTATTTAGAAACTCAAACCACTGATATTAGCTATGATATGTTTCTCTGTATTCCAAAAGCAAAGTTACAATATAGTGAAATAGAAAAGATTGTCTTGGGGGGAAAAAAAAAAGAATGTGGTAGAGTGACAGCAACACTATCATGAGATTAGGACATAAAAGGCTGATTGGCTCCCATCTTATTTCTCTTTCATATCAGCCATTCTAGGGAGAGCCATGCCATGGGGATACTCAAGCAGCCCCGTGGGGCCACTTCTTTGCAAGGAAAGAAACTGAGGTGTCCTGACAGCAGCAGCCCACTAGGAACTGAGGACTCCAGCCAACAGCCACATGAGTGAGCCATCTTAGAAGCTGATCCCCCAGCTGCTGCCAAGGATCAAGGATGACTGAAGCCCCAGCCAATATCAGGAAAGACCCATGTTAGTGCCATTTGACTAAACTCCTCCCAAATTCCTGACCCAAATAAACTTGAGGTAATAAATACTTGCTGCTTTAAGCAAAGCAGCTCAGTATTGAGTTAATTTGTTTTGCAGCAGTAGAATCTAATACATCCATTTTTCTCCAGTAACATATTAATTCAGATTAGCTAACCACACAGGCACCAAAGAAATTAGGCCTAGGACTAAGGTGTTTTAAAGAGGGAAGGAGAGTCTGACATTTTTTATATTCTTTTATTATTAATCTATGCTGACAGAGAAGACAAGCTGGCATACAGCACAGTGGGAAACCTGTGACACCACAGCCAGCAGGCCCAAGAGGAGATAGGAGGGATCCAGGGAGGAACTGTCACCTTTTGCCAGCGTTACCGAGAACTTGTGTCTTCGTCATCACAGGTCTGGACCTACCTTCCGCCTCCCAATGATGGGAGTCACCTACACCCAATGGAGCAAGATGGCAAGTACAGAAAACCAGAAGCAGGAAGACAAATCATGGACAAGAAAGGCCTGAATATCTCCAGTTTGATTAACCTAAGATGGAAGAACTGACAGTTCAAAGATTCCCAATATTTTATAAAGGCCAGCCTGTGCCATGCACCACGTGGGTTTAAATTACCAGGCCAGTGAATGTGAACATAACAACGTTCCTATAGCAAGAGTTCCTAGACCTAGCTATACATTAACACGTGAGGAGCTTTGGGGAAATGCCTCATCTCAGAACCTATGGAATCAGAATCTCTGGAAGGGGGCCCAGGGCTCCAACTGAGAAATTATTAGCTTCTCAGAGTCAGAAAGCATCAGAAGATGTTGGATCAGTGGGTTTTGGTCACATGGTTGCCTCACTGGCCCCAGATTTCCCATCCACAAGAAGAAATAAAAACAACTTCCCCACAGTAATTTAGATACTGCCAGAACACCTTGAGCTCATCTGAAGAAAGTTACCACCCAAATACAGGGTTTGTTGTTGCTGTTATTCTGCTCAAGGAGCATAGTTGCTTGTAGTCCTCTTTGAGTTACTGCAGAAGCTTACTTTCCTTTGGAAATAAACTTTTGAAGCCGTTCAGTATACACCTGCAGTGAAAAACATGCAAAATGGGGCTTCTTCCAAGGACATGTACTCTGAAAGTGGCCTTCAAGGCAACCGGGTTTTGAAGTGTGTGTGTACGTGCGCGCGCGCGCACGTGCACACGTGCACACATATATTTGGTAGAGGGTCAGGGTCTCAAATCCATGACTTGCTGCTTTTTGCATTTGTGCCCATCATCCTGGGAACTGGCCTGATATTCTCAGGTAGCACAGGCTCTTATCACAGAAGCTTATCCACAAATTACAGCCCCGAGAAGCCACTAGTAGCATCTAAATGTTTCCCAAAACACAGGGAGGCAATACACGAATATGTTGATTATGGTCATTGCTGGATAGTGGGATTTCAGGTAATTCAACACTTTTCTTCTTATAGTTTTATGTTGTTTATGTTTCTTTACAATGGCCATGCATTATGTATAATCAGAAAATAATGTGTTGGGGTTTTGTTACTACAAGTGGGAGGGGGTAGCAGGAAGAGGTAGGTAGTACCAGAACCCAGACAGAGAAGCGCAGAAAAAGCTGGATCTAACAAGCTTGTGAGGGCGGGGTATGGGGGCACAATGGCAGAGCCTGTTTGGAAGTTAGAAACACTGCTGGAGATGCTACCTGAGGCAGAGAGTTGGCAGAATAGCCAGTATCTCCCCTCCTCCCTCTATGCAATTTCCTGCCTGTGCATCTCTATGGCTGACCCTGACTAGGCAGGGCAGAGGCTGAGAACAAGAAATCAGTCTGAGAGCAAACAGAGAAATGACTGGCACCATCACTTTTCATAATTATTTTCTATCTTATCTTTCAATGTTTGGGAGCAGGGAAAAGATAAGCCCACACTCTCCTACAGTGCTCCTGGCACCATGACACCAAAAAGAGAATGCATTTTTAAAGCACTGTGAAAACCACCTAGCTAGATTGCATAAGTTCATCTTTTTATGGAAAGGCCCTAAGGCACCAAAACCAGAGTGGGAGGAAGGAGTACAATTCACAAAACGAACTGTATTGCTCATTGGAAATGTTTTCTACACAGGTTTAGGTATTTAGGCCTATTTGTAAAATGTATAAACAGGTAGATAAGGTTTCATCACTTATTTGCAAGAGGCAGAAGATAGTTACACAGGCTAGGTTTTCTAGGTAAGTCATTCCTTTCCTCATGTTCTTTGTTCTGTGTGTAACCAGGCACAGCTCTGAACCATGGTGACTCCATTGCAACAGCAACAACAATAATAATCCACTTGAAAATAAGAGAGAAACAAATACTCACCAAACCACCTAAGAATGTGCAGACATTTTGTGGTTATACTAGTTCTGGAAGACAAGCATCATCAACTCCTCCAGTACCTAGTCATGCACTTCACCTTTTAAACATCAGATTTGATCGTGGTTTATGGAATATCCTGTAAGTATGGGTTAACTAGGTTTCCTTTTTAATTCTCTTTATACACACCTCCCATTCATTTATTAGAATATTTAGAACTGCAGTCTTTGCTAAAAGCCAGTCTGCAAACACAATAAAAGTTTTCATTAAAATATTTAAAACCCAGAACAGCAGCCGTAACATCAAAACGAAACACTAGCAGCCTGCAACAGCAAATCTCAAGTGGCCTTTCCATGATACAGCCCTGTTAAAAGTGCCAGTGTTTCACACTTTGTCCTAAAAGCTATGAAGCCCAGTTTTTTGAAGGCCAGGGAAGGTAAGCAGAGCCATCTGAAATCTTGAACTGTCCAGAGAAAATGTCTGAAAGGCTTCAAACCCTTCCCTCCATTCTCTTTATAATGAACAGTTAGACGATTGCTAGATTAGATGGATGGATGGATGGATGGATAGACAGACAGACAGACAGACAGAGAGACAGAATTACTGCATGGAGCTGAACCTGCTGTAAATGTGCTTAGCAAACTACAGCACCCTAACCATGAATGGCTGAAGAGGATCAGGAATCGTTGCTACCCCAAGGAAGGGCAAGAGGATCAACTTACGACCAGCAGATAGAGGCACTTACATACCCTGCCATCTAGCAAACCCATACAAATAAGAATTAAGTGCCTACTATGCACCAAACATAATTACATTTCCCAAACAGAACCCAGGAAACAACCCAAAAAATGGTGTGATGTATAGACCAGAATATCTGAAAGGAGGTCTGCCCTGGAAACATTGGCCTTGAGGTCTATGAGAGAGGCCCAGGGAACTCCCGGGATATGAGTGTGTGGTTTTCTTCCAGGATTCTGTCTATAAGACCTACCCGCATAGGTTCTTTTTCAGAAAGTTCTGGAATTGTCTGAAATCCCTTTAAGAGGGCCAGAGTGCCACAACTGGCCAAAAAAAAAAAAAAAACTCAAATTGCAAACACACCTGGGAAAGGTAATGTTACCCTGATTTCACACAAGGTCTAAATGGCTGCTTTCTTGAAAGTGGTTTCAGTGTAAGGGTGAGGACTGAGTGATAACAGGGAGGAGATACAAGACAACAATCTTGTGTACCTGAGAAGTTCTCCTGTGGAAGAAGAAAAGGGCAAAAAGGAATGCCTGAAATAACTTCAGTTATGCCACAGTTTAGCCCAGGGAAGAACTTCTGTAGCTCACTTTTACACCCCCCTACACACAACAAATACATCACAGCACCTGTCTCAAAAACCTCACTCCAGCTTGGCTTAGGCTTATGGTCACTCCCCCAGATGGAGGTCAGAGAATGGAGGTCAGAGCAGACTCTGGAGCATGGTGTCATGAGCTCGCCAAGTAGCAGCAGGCTGCCTGTTCTGCAGCCAGGAAGAGAGCATCACCAACATGAAATGCAGAGGGCTGCAGAGGGAAGGGATCACATTCTGAAGAAAAGAACAGAGAAACTCACATTCCTTTAGAATATGTTAGTTGTTTTGTTTGTTTGTTTAAGACCTTGTTTCCTGTTTGTTTTTGGAGGTCTGGTGATTCCAGCTCTACAATGCACTTGTTAGTTGTTTTGTAAGAGAGTCCCTACTTTCTCATAATAACCAAGTATTATTTACTACTACCAGCAATCCTGGAAGGCAAATACTATCATTGCCTATTAGAGATAGGGGGCTGAGGTTTAGCAAAGTTACAGGGCTTGCCCAAGGTCACAAAGCTAAGGGCAAGTACTAGAACTTCAGTCCAGGTCTGCCTCCTCTTTGGAATCTCTGAGTCCCTGAGAGCAACACTATCAGGATATAAATCTATCCATATTTCAACAGACTTAAAAATAGTTTCCTTATCAACACATATTCTGCAAACAAACATATTAATTCACAGAATATTTTTACATTGTTTTACGTCGTTTCTCTCCCTCTGTTCTTGTTGGATGACTTTCTTTCACTTTCTCTCCCTCCCTGCCATTTTGCATGCTCACTCCCTTCTCTCCACCCTCTACGCTTTTCTTTCCCACCTCTCCCTGATGTTTCTTCACCCTCTTTGCATGACCAAATGTTCTCAAAGCAAAGATAATTAAGCTAAATTGGTTGAACTTAACAAAAACAACTTCGAAACATTTCTCATGTAGCGGTTCCACATCTGAACCACAGAACATAGAGGGACTATTTTCCAAATCTTCCCAAAATGGTATGTTGATTATATTATTCTAAATGCATGCATGAAAGGTTCATTCGTTAAATACAGTGGACACTTAACTCTGCTGAAGATCCCTGAGAAAAACATATTCCTGTACCTAGAAAGTAAGAAATTTAAAGAAAATTATGATTTTTTACCATTCGTAATCATATAATCTAGGAGTAGTGAGAAGTCAAATTAGTCATAGATAATTCCAGTAAAAATATAGAAAGTGAAAACAATGGTTAAATTTAGGAATAAACCCAAGTAATAAGGGAATTCTGTCATTCTCATAAATCAATTTTTTGACATTTACACACACTGCCTGGGCTATTGTTTACTTAATATTTTTCTATAAATATTTTCATTTTTTTCTACCGAAATTTATTATAAAACAAACTGTATATCATTATGAAAAATGGATAACTAGGCCGGGCGCGGTGGCTCAAGCCTGTAATCCCAGCACTTTGGGAGGCCGAGACGGGCAGATCACGAGGTCAGGAGATCGAGACCATCCTGGCTAACATGATGAAACCCCGTCTCTACTAAAAAATACAAAAAACTAGCCGGGCGAGGTGGCGGGCACCTGTAGTCCCAGGTACTCGGGAGGCTGAGACAGGAGAATGGCAAACCCGGGAGGCCGAGCTTGCAGTGAGCTGAGATCTGGCCACTGCACTCCAGCCTGGGCGACAGAGCGAGACTCCGTCTCAAAAAAAAAAAAAAAAAAAAAAAAAAAAAAAATGGATAACTAGCATGCTTTACACCAAAACCTAAATAATTGAAGACATATCAATACCCAAATAAGGCTACCCCCATTAAATAATCAGAAAAAAAATGTAGAGAGAATCGAAAAACTAGTAACTTTCTATGTGATGGGTCTCAGCCCCATCTAAAATCATCTTGACCATCACCAAAGCTACTCCTATCCCTGTGGGAAACCCTATATTTAAAAAATCAGTCAACAAATGTCTACTGAGCCCAGGAATGTTCATTGCACTGTATGTGGAATTACAAAGTATCTTTGAATGAAGAGCTGATATTCTAATTTTAGAAGATCTACTCCACTACAATATGGCAGATGCTCAAAGTCAACTCCATCTGCCTCTTTAAAGGATGCATAAAACCTTGCTACATGGAACACATTTCAAGTCCCTAGGACCCCAGAAAAAGCAAGCAGTTGCCTAGACAAAACCCAGCTCTACAATAAACAATCAAGTCTTTGTCAACCAAGTGGTACAATAGGAGAACCTAAGCAAGGGCAGAAACAGCCCAGGGTGCACAGATTTAAAGATTACGTTCATACAACTTATCAGTCTCCGATGACATGGATCATTTGCATGATCCTTATTATTAACCAAAATTTCTAAAATCCCATCCCAGGGTACATTTCTTCTTCATATTTAAGACTCTTGTTTCAAGAGCTCCTCTATGAAATGATATCCTAATTGCTATGAAAATAATCAAGCCACCACTTAACACTCTTGTCACAAGATATTTATTTTTATCCTCTTACCCTTCGCCATGCTGTAGAAACTGCTACTTCCCCAGTCCGTTATTATTCAAAGATTATACATATTAGAGAAAAACAAGAAAATGCCCATAAATAAAAAAGTAAAATTTACTCACTCTCCTCACAATTATTCATAGAATAACTAGAAACACAAACACAGGGATCATTATATTTCAGCAATTGTCATGGGGACAAAGTAAGGCCAGACAGCTGCATATGATTTTTTTTTAATGTTTTCATTTGGTAAAATATTTTAAACATTGTTTGGATCCTTATACCAGCTGACTAGAAATGGATTTCAGTTCACTTTATGTTACAACTTCTCTAAGGCCACAGAGCCTCAGACTTTTTGAAGTCCCCACACTAACAGGGTGCACATGTGTAAATAAGGAAAGCCAGCTTACAGCTTGGAGATTTGTAGGCCTGGTTCTCACTCCCACAATGACTGAAAAATTCCCAACTTGATTAACTTTCAGAACCCATAAAGTGCTTTGAGTTCCTCCAAGAAAGACGTTATATAAATACAAAGTATTATTACTAGGTGGCACTGGAATTTATTAACAGTTTAGTTATTCCATCAGTTTCTTGGCATGTAGATTTTGTTCTGGCTTGCACAAATCCACCTGTAAGGGTAAAACAAAATTCAGCTCCATGATTAAAAAAGCCACTCTCTCTGAGGCAGTAAAGAAAGCAAAGATGTTCTCATTAGCCTGAAACAGTTAATTAACCTTGCAGCCTCATGTCTCAACTTTGTCTCAACTCCATAGGCAAAATCATGCTAAGCCATTCCCAGGGTCAGCCAAACCCTGTTATTCTGTTTTGGATGGCACTTTGGTGAGCCATCACAATTACCTTTCATGATATCATCTACCACAAAAATAAATGCATACAAAATATTCTTACGTTTTCTTTATTTTTTTCCTGAGACAGTGCCTCATTCTATCATCCTGGCTGAAGTGCAGTGGCACGATCATGGCTCACCGCAGCTCCACCTCAGCCTCCTGAGTAGCTGGGACTACAAGTGCATGCCAACATGCCCATCTAATTTTTGTATTTTTAGTAGAGACTGGTTTGCCATGTTGCCCAGGCTGGTCTCAAACTCCTGGGCTCAAGTGATCTGTGCGCCTTAGCCTCCCAAAGTGCTTAACTTGTTGTCTCACTCAATAATTTAGCTAAATGCCAGTGCTCTCCCTTTTTAATATACATTTCTGGATATAATGATTTTTATAAGTTTAGTATCAACTATCAGCATTTATTTGCCAATTATATAAGAAATATGTACTGATATACACGTGCCATGGTGGTTTGCTGTACCCATCAACCTGTCTTCTACATTAGGTTGATGCTACATGCATATCTAATGCTACATGTATATCTATGTAACAAACCTGCACGTTCTGCACATGTATTCCAGAACTTAAAGTATAATAAAAAAAGAAATATGTATTGATTTTCTATAATAATTTAAAGAAAAACTCACACTGTTCTATGGATAAGGCATTTTAGTAGGTTTTAGAGAGGAAGGAGTGAAGAATATAAAACACATCCAAAGGATTTAGGATTCAACTGAAATTATTAGACATACACACCCTGAAGGATGATGAATGACATACAGCAGATAGCTGGTTTTTGTTGACCGAATTATATCAGACATATTAATTACAAGTGAATGTCCCAGCAGGCAGTCAGAGGAACAAGTGAAACTGAGGAATGCGTCACCAAAGTCGAGTTAGAGCTAAACTGGTGGCCCAGGTCTATTAAAATCACATGGAGAGCTTTGAAATTATTCTGATGCTTGGATCCCACCCTGGATCAATTAAATTAGAACCTTTGGAAGTGGCGCCCATGCATAGAACTTTTAAAACCTGCCTAGGTAATTCTAATATGTAGCCAGGGGTGAAAAACACTGAGCAAGACTTAGAAGGATTCATTAGGAAGGAAATGCAGTGCAGACAAGAGTAAAGGGAAAGAGAGGCCCCCCCTCGTGACTAGGAAGGTGCATTTGGGGAACAGTGAACCAACCCAGGCTAGATAGACAGAGAATTCTGATAAGGGAGCAGTGAAGAACAGCATGAGGGGAAAGGGCTGGGGCAACCTACTAAGAGCCTTAAAGTCTAGAACCACAGCTTGACTGATCACCTCTTCCTAGGCCACAGTCATTCTAAGCCTAAACTCTTCTCCAGATTATAAGGCTTTTTAATATTTCAAAAATTGTTTTTTTTAATTTAAAAAAAAAGGCCTAAAGACATGGTCTCACTCTCACCCAGGCTGGAGTGCAGTGGCACAATTATGTCTTACTGCGACCTTAAACTCCTGGGCTCAAGCAATCCCCCTGCTTCAGCCTCCTGAGTAGCTTGGACTATACCACATCCAGCTAATTTTTAAATTCTTTGTAGAGACAGGGCAGGGTTTTGCTATGTTGCCCAGGCTAGTCTCAAACTCCTGGCCTCAAGCAATCCTCCTGCCTCAGCCTCCCAAAGCATTGGGATTACAGGCCTGAGCCACCATGCCCGGACTTTAATTTGAAATATTTTAAAACATCCATCATATTTCTAGAAACTTCACTTTTTTAAGGTTAAATCCCTTTCAGTTCAACCATTCCTAAAACACTCAAGTTTTCTCAAAATCTAAAGCCCAGAAAAACTTTGTTTTGAGAGTGGCCTTTGCAAGCCTGAGGAGCCCTCCTTCAGCCTTGGTGCTAGACACCTGCCACATAGAAGCCTCAGTGCCTGAGCACTTTGCATTCAGGTCATATCACTGCACATATATAAAGCTTTTAGTCAACAAAAGTCTCTAAATTTGGGTGGATGCTGTTTTGTCTTGCTTTGTTTTGATTTGTTTTGCTTTAATAAACTGCATAGTTATTCTATGGATATGCAGTCAAAAAAATTTTTTTTAACTGCGGGACTTTGCATACAGCCCTGTTCTATTTCAGCATATTTGTTTTGACCCACTCTCACAGCCTCCTTCCTTGAAAGTTAATTATGTTTGATTAACATGATCTGAATGTGTCTATTTCCAAGTGCCAAAGTGAAGTGTTCATTAGCCCTTCAGTGAGATGCACAAATTACTCCACCAAACAGTAAGGAACCAATTTGGACCCTTGGGAACAATTTACCTCAATTCCAAGACACTTCCATGCCACTTCCCTGGTATTTCTCCTACCTAACCAATTTACATGAAGGAAAGGCAGTAAGAAATCCACGAGTTAAACAAAGAAATAAGGAATCATGAGCCAGGAGTTTCCTACTGACTTTCCATGACCTTGGAGCACTCAAAGGTGATCTGCACTTGCTTCGTAGAAGTCTTGAGCCAGAAGGCAATGCAGGCTCTCAACTCTCCTGCCCCTGTGTCTCCACCAACACAGACTGACTTATTTCATTCCAAGATCCCAGAGTTTAACCTATTGTTCATTATAAGCCTCTTCAAAATTGAATCTATGAGGAAAGTTTATGTCAGGAAGACAGGTGGAGGAAGGCATTGCCTCCAATTAGCATTCCTTTCCAAAGAGTATCTCCACCCCACCTGGACTTAGCTCTGGCCAGGGTCCCCTTTCCTCCTGTGTAAATCAGAAATTATATTGACCTACTTTCTTCAGCATAGCTAATAAAAGGTTGTGTGAAGCACCGTCCAGATATAATGTGGCCTATAAACGTTCTGCAAGTGGCATGGGACAGCCATGTATTTCTAAAGCTTAGGAGCCATATGCCTCCAAAGTGTGCATTTTAATTACAACTAAGAGAATTCTATGTGTTTGCAAGTAAGAGATTCTACTTTTTACTTGGCAGGTTCATTTTTCTTAAATAAATTAGATATTCCAATTTGGGTTCTTTTGGTTCTTGTTATTTTCTACTGTTTTCTTCTGAGAAAGAAAGATGAAAGAAAATACAAAGAGTGGGAGCCTAAGGAATGTCTGAGTTCAGAAATAAACACGAGTCTGAGCTCACATTGATGGCTGATCTTTCTGTGTGTGAACACATATGCATATGAGAGTATGTTCTCCAGTACATCTATCTGGGAGGAATTGACTCACTCAACTCTTTGAGCAGTGACAGCGTATGACAGGGAAGGAGAAAGGGAGCTCTGGACACCCAAACAATGAAGACAAAAGCCTGCTTCACATTTCATCAGGAAGAATCGAGATGGTGGAACTGATGAGTCACATGGCACCAAGCACTGCATGTTCAAATTCTGCAGTTTCTAAAAGTGTTTGGCATGCTTAATTTTTCCACTTTGCTGATATTAATAATGATAGCACTTAGCATTTCTAAAACACTTTTCATCTTCAAAGTACTATGTGAACATTACCTAATTAACTGACATTAACTAATTATAATTAAACTTGCCCTGGGCTCACAAATCAGGAGAACTTTGAGAAGGGAGGGGAAAAGGAGGAGAAAAAAAGAACAGTTTTCTCACCAGACAGGTTTCCCAACTTTTCTCAGACTGAATTTTGATTCAAATTATCACAGATTTTTAAGCAATCCTTGAGCTAACCTAATGGGCCTCCCCTGCTTCCCAGTGGTTAAATATTGATGAGAATGATGGTAAACGGTCTCCAGAAAAGAAATTTGTCATTCTTATACCAACTTCTATTAATAAAAGAATTTAAGTGCCACTTATAGGGATTTCTCTGAAGCAACATGCTCTAAAATATTGACCCAAAGAAATTTCTTTCCCTAAAGCAACCTCCTTACTTCACACACACACACACACACACACACACACACACACACACGCATGCACACACACACACGCTGTTGAGTGGCATCGAATCCTGACTTCCAGGCTTTAAGTGCAGTGAGCTCACTGCTCTAACTCATGAGCCTATTTCAGACATTTTAATGCATCTATTAAATTTCCTTTTTATTAACCTTAGCAAAAACTTTCAGTAATATTATATCCCAACATCAAATAAAACATCCTGTTTCCATAATTCCTAGACAGAAAAGCCATATAATCAAATGAGCCTATTTGGATGCTTATGTTCTGTACATTACACTTATCTAAATTTATACTTGAAGGAGAGGGTGGGAAGATAGGGTTTAAGGCCTCTTAAAAGTTCCCTCTCGTTTTCATTCTTGAAATGTCCAAATGAAATACGTAGCTATGCTTCACTGGAAGCTGTTGCTAAGACTTTGTTTTAGTCAGTACTTGCTCAGACTTCATTCTAAAGTATCCGCTTTAGTAACCTGCAAGTTCTGTATGGTATCAAAATGTAATAGTCCTCCATTATTTAAACTCTTCAAATGGCAGTATTTAGTAGGGTGGTTACGGAAAAGCCTAGCAATATGGCATAATTTATCTTGGTTTTTGCTTTTGTTTTAATTCATGCTGCTTGCATTGGTAAAATTACTCTATTTCCATCAATAAAGCAGACATTTGTAATGTTATAGAAAAATCATCACAACATGCCTGTATCCCTATAGGTTTTCTGACTTTAAAGGCTTCCAGGCTTGAAAGAGATATAATCTTCGCTTCTCTGTGCGTCTTGGAGAGAGACTGATACAGCTGGCTGACAGTGGTTACACTCAGAAGCTGGTTATCGATCAGCTAAGAGGATGATGTGTGTCATTTATCTCTGCTGAATTTGATCTTTTTATTGTGCCCCTCTAGCCTCTATGTAATGAGAGGCCACGAGCCAGGGCCATCCACTGAAGTCACTTCCACCTTCTTATTGCCCGTGTGTCTCCCTATGAAGATGCACTTCATCTTTCTCCTCTGAAGACTGAATATCAGAGAAAATGGAGGGTATGGGCATCATGAAGGCTGGAAGCACCATTAAAACATCAACCAATAAGAGGTCAGACTCTCTCCAGAGCTAACATTTTTAGTTTTTCCAGTATGATCCTTAGGCTTCTGCTTTGAAAAGACACACAGGCATATTTGAGTTCTTTGCTCTCTTAAGAGAATTGGTGCTGCTTCTGGAGTTTTGTGGAGTTTTGTTTTGTTTTGTTTTTAGCAGCACAATGAATTCAATGCTTAGAAAGTATCCAATATCAAAGAAAAACTGTATGGATGTTACAGTTTTTTTACTTTTTGTAATGTTACAGTTACTTTTTGTAATGTGACAACATGTCATGACATGTCACATTACAAAAAGGATAATCCCTTGGGCACCCCAGTCACAGGTTTCTTTCAGAAATGTGAGACAAATAAAAAGGACCACAGAATAAATCAAAGGAGAACATAATTTTGAAGAAAGATATTTAAAATCCTCTCCCAGTAAGGCTAATGGCATGTGCCATTTTTACTTGATGGCCTGAAGTAAAGTCACCTAACAACCCATAATGCTCACAGAATTGCGTCTTTATTTTTAGCTTCTGCCTGGGAAGTTATATGGCTCCTTAAAGCATCTTATAAAATCTCAGTATACAGTACATACAAATCTGCAAAAGCTTGCTCTGCTACCTTAATCCTTTAGAGAGATTTATTCACTACTGATGAAAACCTAATTTTTGAGCCCCGCCTATTTGCTGAATCCAAAATCTCTGTTACACTCTTGATAATTGTTCTACATAATTTCAGTTTCAAATGGTGTAAAATCTGCCCAAGCAACAAACAGTTTTGTTTTTTTTTTTTTTTTTTTTTTTTGAGAGGGAGTCTGGCTGCTGGAGTGCAGTGGCCAGATCTCAGCTCACTGCAAAGTCCGCCTCCTGGGTTTACGCCATTCTCCTGGCTCAGCCTCCCCAGCAGCTGGGACTACAGGCGCCCACCACCTCGCCCGGCTAGTTTTTCGTATTTTTTAGTAGAGACAGGGTTTCACCTTGTTAGCCAGGATGGTCTTGATCTCCTGACCTCGTGATCCGCCCGTCTCGGCTTCCCAAAGTGCTGGGATTACAGGCTTGAGCCACCGCGCCCGGCCCGCAACAAACAGCTTTATACAGTGAGACCTTCCTCAAACATTGTTCTAAGTACAGAAAAAAGGAAATAGTTTGTACACCATGTGTACTAAGCTTGACAATACATAATAAGCAACAAAGATTTGGTGTGCAAAGGTAATGTAAACACAACACTAATATTTGGAGGTCAGAACTTGCTGCGCATAGGCTCAATACACACAGTCTGTTACATAATACTTTTAAATTATTTAAATGTATATGCTCAACACTGTAATTCCTGCTGAAAACTCATGAGGCTGTGATATGCAGAATCTCCACCTTCATTTCTTTGATCTGTTCTACTTGAGAGAGAATGAGGATTCTAATTAGAAGTTGAGTTTTTAATAACTTTTTCTGAATAAAGGTAAAATCACTTCAAAAGCTGAAACCATTATCTTTGAAAAAAGAAAGGTTTCAAGATCAAGGTTGTTTATTTGGGTAGTTTTGAAGCTAAGAAGTGTTTCACAAGTGAAGGGGTTGGGAATGAAAGAAGGATCATTTAGAAATTTAATTTTTCAGAGGGAACTATCTAAAATATTCAGAATAGCTGAATAACATACCCATGCCATATGCCAAGATCATCTGCATTTCTCCCCACATCCCCCCCAAACAAAAGGAGCCCCATGTGTCCTTCAACCTGAAATTTGCATCAAAGTAGGGGAGAGAAGCCAAGCCAGGAAGCCGTGAGCAGAAGAAGAGAAACTGAGGACATGAATTCATGTTTAGTAAATGAACTAAGACAATCTCTGTAATGACTGTTACATTTCATTTGTGTACCCCAAGCAAAATCTGTTAAAAATAAATTATATATGTTTAAACTGGAAGTGTTCCTAGCATAATGGTATAAGGTACCCAGGGCTAAATTGAAATGATCATTCTAAAACTACAAAAATCTCAGTAACATAAATTATAATTTCACGGTATGCCTTGAAATGGTGGTTTTGCAATAAAATTAAAATATATATTCTCAGTGTTTGTCTGGCAAATGCAAATACATGAAACAAACATGGTTAGTAAATGAACCAACAATTTGCTACATTTGAAGAAATCTGTTTTTACACTGAATACTTCAATTGGCAAAAAATCTAGAAATTTTGTCTTTCTAAAGGAATTACCACTGGTACAATTCATATGATAGTCCCTGAATAATCAGAGACGGTAATAAGATTTACTGTTTTAAAAAAAATTAAAAAGGAGAAGCTTAAGGAACAGAAGAAATATTCTTGCTACATTAAATTTGTTTGTTTTTTTCTACGTGCATTGACTGTAAGTAAGGGCAAACACAAACCAATTCAAGTACTCTTACTAAAAATCAAGTAGTGGTAAAACCAGAGGTTAGAATTACAAAATAAACAAAAACCAACCTACAATGAAGATATATTACCCAGATGGTTTTTGCTTGCTTCTACCTACGTTGCTTGCAAGTGTAAGTAGACAGCCCAGGGACTAAGAAACCTCAAAATGGAGCTGCTGGTGTTTTTACCACTCACCCATTCAACAAACCTGCCACCAAAGAGCTTATTGAATGCTCATCAATTCTATTTTTTAATGTAAACAAACATTCTTGATTTACTAATTTTCAGAGTAATGACACAAATTTAGCATTCTCCTTCAATGAAAAACTTGCTTAGAAGTTACTTCATTCTTTTTCCCTTTTTCAGAAGCACATCTTGTAGCACCAGCTGCTTTTCTCTGAAGGAAAGCTTATTTTTTGACCGGACATACTAGCTATACCGCACCATCATCAATTCTATTTTTTAAGAAAGATATGAGTTTATTTGAAAGATGCCAGTTTGTTGTTAGTGTTGATATTTACTGAGTTTTGCACCAAGCAAGTACAGATGCTGTAAAACAGACACTCTAGGAATCTGTAGTATTTGATCATGCAGCTCTGTATCTTCACAGATAAATAAAAGATCTGAATTACCATACCTGTTTAATCTTTTCTGTGAAACATCTTAAGAACATTGTGTTTAAAACTCTGTTTAAATCCTACCAACTGAAGCCCTTTTGTCAGGGGGCAATAACGCAGAGTGTAGAGACCAGAAAGCTGCTAATTTAGAGACCAGCATTCACTCTGGTCCTAGCTCTTCACCTGACCACCAGTGGAGCTTTGGCCAATAAGCTGCTAAAGCTGCCATCCTTTTAACTTCAGGATCTTCATCTATAAATGGAAGCTTTTGGGTTCAGTGTGAATTCTGAAGGCAATATCAGAGCCTCTGATCATACAGCGGAGTCCGTCAAGTGACTAAGCATTGTTTAAGAAGGTTGCTTAATTTTTTTTCAGAGCTCATGAATGTTCTAGCCTACTTAGAAATGCCAGTGGGTAATATGTTAAGCGGTGCCCTAACAGTCTGGAAGATTTTATGCCATCAGATGGGGAGTGGTTTACTCCTCGGGAGAACCATATTATTCAACATACGCTACATTTGCAAACTCAAATTTTGTAGTAGTGAGAGAGAACGACTTTCTGTTTTCATTCAATAGATCTTTCCTCGGGTTTCTACTGTCTGAATTAAATTTTAGCTTATTTAATAATAACATAATTTGCATTTTGTTGTGGTTTGAAGAAGAGAGGAGAGGTGTCATCCAGGACAACTGTACCAAAGCACCTACACTCTCCTCACCCCTTACCATGACCTGTTTTTCTGTAGAGCACTTATTTCCATCTGGCATGATTTTATGTATTTATTTACTATTTGGTAATTTTCCGCTTCTCCCAGTAGAATGAAAGCTCCATGAGTTGGGATTTTTGTTTGTCTTGTTTACCTTTATATGTCTGGTATGTAGAAAAATACCTAGCACATTTGTAAATGGTATCTTTTGATTATTTTAAAGAAACTATTATAAGGAATATCATCATACTAATAAAGTAACATTAAGTGTGCCATACTTTTATACATTAAGTATACACACACATATATATATATAAGCTTCATCTCAGGAAAAAGAGAGTCAAGAAGAGTCAAGGAAGAAGAATTAGAAGAACAGAATCTTCTAGACTCTTGCTACTCAAATCTAGGAACCAGCAACATCAGAGTAGCATTATATAGGCGGCTGTTAAAAATGTAGGACCTCAGGCCCTACCCCAAATCTACAAAATTGGAATCAATATGTTAACGAGATGTCATATAATTCAAATGCATGTTAAATTGGAGAATACTACCCTGGAGACCTACATAGGAGAGCTATATTTTGTGGAAGACATCAGAACATGTCTTTCCTCTCCTGGTACAGGTTTCCAGCATCCATATCTGAGTGGAGGGTGATTCCTAACGATTTTCTTTTGGATCTTTCCAGTATGATTAAATCAGGTTCACCTCCAGAGACTTACAAGAAGGTCTAGAATGAGATCACAAGACTGTCTAAACCAGTTCCAGAAAGACTCCCTTCCTGCTTAATGATGCTTGAAATTCCTTGAATAAGGGAGAAAACCCTATATCTCAGCCAGAAATAAAAAGCCTAAAGTGCAAATACCCAGAAAAGGTAAAATAGAGACAGAAACTTAATCATACTAAGGTAAAATCTAACAACAGAATAAAAGACTGAGATCATATTTCTGCAAGCTTTATTAGGGAAGGAGTTGTCAAGGGAGGAGGATGGTATTCAGTGCTTGTAGGTTATTTGCTAGGGACATAATATAACAGAAAGAGAATGTGAGAATCAGAACATAGAATTTAAAGTCATGTGAAAGTTTGTGGGGCATTCTTCATCTATTTTGAATAGAAAGAAAATAACATATTCTTGTCCAGATAAACTTATGTTTTTAAAATTCTAACTTCTTTATGCTTAAAGTGCTTTATTCCACAGTTATAATAATCCAATATTATCCAATAATCCAAAGTAAATGTACAGCCCAGTGAACTACAATCTTAGTATTAGCAATTCTACCTGTAGGAACACATCCAGCAAAAATAAGTGAGGGCCCCAGGAGGCCACGTTGAAGAGGAGTACCCTACCAGGTTTGCCATTTGGAGAAATGAGGACAATGAAAGTGTACTTTTTCTGGGAACTCAACCTGCTACCAGCTGATAGTCATCTTAAGAGTCATTTTTCTATAAATCACTATAATTTAAAAACCAAATGCTTTGAAACTCCTTCTGCCAGATCAAATCAAACTGACTCTCAGTTGGTGGAAGGCCCAGATGTGAGTTTCATAACACACATCAATTACTATCTAATCCATCACTTGTAATGGTTGAATGTGCTCAGTGCCATTCCCAGAACCAGTGTCATGGAAACAAATAACAGCATCTAGGTAAGAGTAGAATTTTAAAATGCTCTCATCACTATCTGCAAAGCATCATTTGAGCAAGTGTAAGCACATTCTCGATTTGGCCTTTTAATCTCAAGCCATAGCATCTCTTGGGCTTTTTAAAGTTCAAGCTGTAAGGGGCAAGAGATGTTGCCATGTAAAGATATCAGTTTCTCTAATGGCTCCTAGGATACTTTTTTGGTGATAGCCAAAACTTTTCAGGTAATGGTATGTCCCCTAACATGCTCATCAACCTCTGTGATAAGCACATGGGTGCCTTTCCACATAGAAAATGTTGGTTAATTTGTGTCCTTTACACTGTCATAGGTTGCTTTCAACAGAAAATAACATTGCTAGTCTACACAATGTAAATAAGCTGACATAAATATGAAATAGTACACAGTCTATCTGAACAACCAAACCGTCTTTACAGCTAAATTTCTAATCCATTATCTCCCTAGAAGAGTTGTGGCAGTCAAAACTTTATTTTCTACTTGGACTGGCTGACTGGACCATGGCCAATTATTAGAGTGAGAGATTATCATGATCATCATTGTCATCACCATCATCACCATCACTAAAATTTATTTAGTGCTTAGTATTGCCAGGTATTGCTCTGTACATGTTATATATACTGATTTATTTTATCCTCTTAAAATCATTATGTGGTAGGTATTATTATCCACATTTTGCAAATGAGAAAACTGAGGCCAGAGTGATTAAGAAACTTGTTCAGGGTCATACAAATAATCTTGGATGTGTTGAGTGCTTGACAGAATACAGAACCTGTCCTCTGTTGCTTTTTCCATTGTTCTAAATTTTCACATGCACAAACACACTGACCCCTAGTCTTTCTGACTAGCTAGAATATTATCGAAAAGAAAGCCAGATGGATAGAGGAGATGTGAAGGTACCACTGGGGAGATTTCCTTGCGCCAGTCATGTTAGCTGTTTAAAGAGAACATCCACGGGGTTGGTATTGTAGATGCCTGGTGTGTGGCTTTGGAGGTCCAATGTGTAACCTAGAACCTAGGAACTCCTTGAATATGCTGCTTGGGAGCATGGCCCAGGTGGCACAATCACATGGAAATCATCCCAATGTGAGTATCATTCCATCTCAGGTGTTACTCCTGTTGTCTGCTCCCTCTCGGCACCAGAATCTTAACTGTACCACTATAAGGGATCCACTAGGTTAAAGATTTCATGAAGACTACAGATGAGTAACTACAATGACAGATTTTTTTTTCCTATGGAATGAGAGCCAGAAGCAGTTTTCTATGCTTTTAAGCAAAAACCATACAAAAGAAAATGTAAAATTCACTGGACCTTAGACTACCTAACATTATATGTGGCCAATAGCACTCACTATACAAATGTTTTTCTTTCACCTCAATTCCACTCCTTAAAGAAGTGGTGAAGACTCAGCCACATAGAGCTAAGGGAAACGTCCCTATTCTAAAGCTCCTTTCTAGATCTCTCCTTACACTGTCCATCATACTCTGGTACCCCACACTACCCTTGTCATACCTGCACCCTGTGCTTTGATGTGTCATTTCCTCAAGTACGTTTCTTCATTACTAAGTCTAGGTAATTTTTAGTCTTCGGTTTTGCCCTTGCACAGGATGTGGTTTAAGTATAGCATTCATAGTAGTAGTATTTCTGAGGACGTTTGCTTTCTCCAGCACATTTTACAGTGCTTCAACCCATGCAAGACTCCTCTTTCAATGCACACGGACCCGCATGCTGCTCTCACCTGTATGGCCCTGCTTCAGGTCACTCCCAGTCTTGCCCCACGTTTGGCCACTCTAAGATCATTGGATAATATATTTTTATTTATTTATTTTTTTTGAGATGGAGTCTTGCTCTGTCCCCTAGACTGGAGTGCAATGATGCAATCTCAGCTTACTGCAACCTCTGCCTCCCGGGTTCAAGCGATTCTCCTGTCTCAGCCTCCCAAGTAGCTGGGACTACAGGTGTGCACCACCATGCCCAGCTAATTTTTTTATTTTTAGTACAGACAGAGTTTTGCCATGTTGACCAGGCTGGTCTCAAACTCCTGACTTCAGGTGATCTGCCTGCCTCAGCCTCCCAAAGTGTTGGGATTACTGGCGTGAGCCACCACGCCCAGCTGAAATGTTTTATTTTGTTTTGTTCCTTTCGTTGACAAAAATATTTCCTAGATTGGAGTCTCAACAAAGGTAACTGGCCTTCCCCAACTCTCTGGGGGAAAATATGCTGTGTTTCCCTACCCATCCTTATATTTTATTGCTGAAACAATTAAGTGTTCTTATTGACCTTTTTTTTTTTTTTTTTTTTTTGAGACGGAGTCTCACTCTGTCACCCAGGCTGGAGTGCAGTGGCGCGATCTCGGCTCACTGCAAGCTCTGCCTCCCAGGTTCACAGTACTCTGGGACTACAGGTGTCCGCCACCACGACCAGCTAATTTTTTATATTTTCAGTAGAGACGGGGTTTCGCCATGTTAGCCAGGATGGTCTCGATCTCCTGACCTCATGATCCGCCTGCCTCGGCTTCCCAAAGTACTGGGATGACAGGTGTGAGCCACCGCGCCCGGCCCTTATTGACTCTTCTAAGAGAGTTAGTACGTGATCTAGGCTCAGAAGAAAGAATATTAATTCCCCAAATCTGTTTTAGGTGCCTGAACCAGGACACAATAAAGGGCAAGCTGAGAAATCATTTGTGATTCGCACATGGTGCCCCAAAGGAGGATTCTGGTCTCGGTTGGTGCTGTCAGGAGCTCTTGCTGTATCCTCAGCCCCTAGAGCAGTATTTAATGTACCAGGGTAATAAGTTTCCATATGCTATTATCTAAAGAACTAAAAACATTTTAAAATTCCATGAAGTTGTTAACTTTGATAAATGAGGAAGGAAACTCAGATGCCAACATATGAAAACATACTAAACAAACTCAGTCAAAACACAAAAGACTAACTTTTTTTTTTTTTTTTTGAGGAAGTATTGGTCTGTTGCCCAGGCTGGAGTGCAGTGCCACAATGTTGGCCCACTGCAACCTCCACCTCCCAGGTACAAGCAATTTCTCCTGCCTCAGTCTGCTCAGCAGCTGGAACTACAGGCATGTGCCACATACTCAGCTGATTTTTGTATTTTTAGTAGAGACAAGGTTTAACCATTTTGGCCAGGCTGGTCTAGAACTCCTAACCTCAGGTGATCCACCTGCCTTGAACTCCCAAAGTCCTGTGATTACAGGCCTGAGCCATCATGCCCAGCCAAGAGTAACCTTTTATATTTGTTGAACTGCCAAAAAGAAGTTTATCCTTCAGCTCCTATGTTTGCCTGTTTGTTTGTTTTATATCTAATCAATACTTTGTATTAGAAATAGTCTTAAAAATAACTTTTAGTCCTTCAGTGAAACAAGCTCCTGAAAAAAATCATGTAAATAGTAATACAATAGAAAAATCAAAGCAATTTAAAACTTAAGGTATCATTTGGATGCAAGTAAAAAATGTTCAATTCAACATGGATGGAGTTAACAATGAGAGGGAGAAAAATGATTGGCTCACAAAATAAAAAGTTCAGAGAAACCTGAACCAGGAGTTCAAATGGTACCATCTGGACTCAGTTTCTCTCCACCGTTGGCTCTGCAAACTTCTAGGTTGACTTCATTCCCAGATGTACCCCTTCTTTATGGTGACCTTATAGCTCATGCTTACCTCAACCCAGAGCTAGCAATTACTGCAGAAAGGGATAGTCTCTTGCCCATAATTCTGATAAATGTGCCAGAATTGAGCACCATTGTCTTAGACTAGGTTATATGCCTGTCCTTGAACCAACCATATGCCAAGGGAATATAATATACCAGAGTCGGGGTTGGAGGGAGGTGCTGCATGAAAGGCTCATCTAAACCTCATTTACTGAAGGCCGGCTTCCAAAAGTAAAATCAAGGTGTCACTGCCAGAAAAAAAAGGGAAATGGATGTTATACAAGATAATAAAAAATAAAAATGTACAAACCACTTCTCAGATGAATTAACTTCCTAACTTGAGCTTGTACAATATTGATAAGAATTTTTTTAAAAGGAATTAAGCACAGTAATACAGTGTCACAATTCCAACTCTTGGCTAACTGGCAAAGGCAGGAATATGTACATAAATGTACCAGAACAGTAGCCCTTCCATTTCAACAACAAGAAAATATGTGGGTCACTCAGGTGGAAATTAACATCTGAATCCAGTCCGAAACAACTGCTAACTTGGTTCTAAAATTATGAGCATCCAAGTACATACTAATATGCTCTCATGTCAAAGAGGTCCTATTCCTCCTCACTTCAGTTTGCATCCTATTCTGACATTATACCATGTCGTGAGGGCCCACTGCTCTCGTTTGCAAAGCATGTTCAGAGTAAATGAGCTAAAAATGTCTTATATACATAATGGCTCTTGTTTCAACTTAGCTGTGAATACTAGATTGCTGCAAACACCAAAATAATAGTGCTGCTAATGAGGAGATTTGTTCATAACTTACTACACTGTCAACTTTAATGTTCAACCATAATGGTTATTATTTATTGATATATTGTGTGTATACAAAGCAGTGGCTGAAGCCAAAACCAGCCTCTTAAGAGAGTTCAAGCCTGATAGATTGTGAATAATCTCGTAAAAATAACTTTTTTTTTTTAATTTGGGGGCCCAAAATCTTTGTTGTTAAGACAGAGGTCTAGAAATAAAGTCAGAATACTAGGGCTCATTCTATAGGAGACTAGAATAAATTTACAAGTGACAACCTCTAGTGCTGGTGAGGATGCAGACAAACACGCACTTTCATACCTCATCAGTGGAAATGCCTTTGATCTACCCTTTTAGAAAGCAATCTGACATATATATTAGAATTTTAAAAGCACATATCCTTTGACTCAGCAATTTGACTTCTGGGAATCAATCCTGTAAAAATTGAAGTACCAGTACATAAAGATATATATAATAAGGATGTTTATTGCAATTGTGTTTGTAATGACAAAAACTTTAGACAATCTACATGTCTACAAAGGGTGGAAAGTTTGAATAAATAGCAATAGATCCATATGGTGCAGCTTATCATGCAACTATCAAAATAATGAGTCTGGCCAGGCTCAGTGGCTCACACCTGTTGTCCCAGCACTTTGGGAGGCCGAGGCGGGCGGATCACCTGAAGTCAGGAATTTGAGACCAGCTTTGCCAACATGGCAAAGCCCCATCTCTACTAAAAGTACAAATATTAGCCAGTCATGGTGGCATGCCTGTAATCCCAGTTACTTGGGAGGCTGAGGCAAGAGAATCGCTTGAACCAGAGAAGTGAAGGCTGCAGTGAGCCAAGATCACACCACTGCACTCCAACCTGGGCGACAGAGCCAGACTCCATCTCAAAAAAAAAAAAAAAAAAAAAAAGAGTCAGATTTACCTATTAACTTCAAGAGATGTCCATGATATAGTATTGAGAAAAGCAAATTGCAGGGAAGAAGAGAGAGAGATATAGAAATAGTATGATCACATTTTTGTTTAAAAGAACAGAATAGTAGGGTTTGAATTTGGGCTTTGCAATTTAAGTGATCTTTGAAGCTTAATTCTTTTTTTCTTCTTTCTTTTTTTCATTGTTTTGCTGCATTCAGGGTTTGCCTAGAAGAACCTTAATTCTTCATCTGCAAAATAAAGGCAATCTTTTTGTAAGATGATGATGAAAATGACTTGTGAACTGTCAATAACAACTAAATGTCACATAATATTCTTATAAAATGGTCTTGTGTGAGTCTGAAGTTTAGGCTCCACAATGTCCTCAAAGGGTAATATCAACTTGCAAAGTTTCATTTGGGTCTATCCATGCCAATATCAGGCACCTCTTCTGGTTTCCAGTTGTGTGCAACCAGATTCACAAGGGAGAAGACAAATGGTAAATTATACTTAAGACCACTGCAGATCACTCTTACAATGCCAAGAAAACAACTGCCCATGTTCCTCCAAGGAGTCACACAGTCCATTCAGTACTTTCAGGACTGACAAGATCATGTTTATTTCAATGACTGGGTAAGTAGAGTGTCATAGAAGATAATAGCTTTGTAGAAATATGGTTGTATATAAAAAGTGTTCTCACCTTTTAAACTCAATATATTCTCTCTCCACCTTATCCTAACAGACAGTTTTAATCATATAATAGACATAATTTTATATCCAGTCTCTGGGCCAGATGGCCTGCATTCCAATCCTGGACTCTACTTCTAGCTGTGTAACCTTGGAAAATTACTTAACGTCTCTATGTCTCAGTTTCTTCATTTGCAAAATGGGAGTAATAATAATATGTACCATGTATGATTATGATAATTAAATGAGTTAAAACATGTAAAGAATGTAAAATTGAGATATTAGCTAATAGGTACTAAACGTTAGTTTATTATTAAATGTTATTATTTTAATCTTTCCATTTAACATGAGTATATACACTTTTTCCATATTTATTATATAGTCTTCATAGCCAACATTTTATTGGTGCATAATAGTATATAAATAGCATACTCTGTTAAGTGGGTATGCTATAATTTATTTCAACATCATTCAAGACATGGGAATAATGCTTGCTTAATTTTCAAAATATTTTATATTTTACATTTATTAATAATATCTTAGTGTCTTTGTACAGTCACTTTTCCCATATTCTGGATTATTACTGTAAGCTAGATCCCTAGAAAGAGTTTAGAGGAGTAATTGGTATAGCAATCTTTAGGTATTTTGATACATCTTGAAAGTTGGACTTTAGATTTTGAATATTCTATCTTTGCTTATTCCTTTCTGAACCTCTACTCAGAACTTGACACGAGGCTCTTCATCCAGCCATTCAACATCTGCTGATATTTTTTCTCAAGGTTCATTTAAGAAAGGTCATTATAAGAAATTATCATATTAAAATTCATCTACAAAATTATTTGAGTTTCATCTTTGAAAGATAGTTTTCTAAGTATAATCACTTCCTATTAGAGCTTTGTTGCTAATAAGGCAAATTTGAACTCCAAAAAACACCACCAGAAAAACCCACTTACTCAGTGATATTTTTAGCACATGAAATTCCCACTATGAATCATATGCTCACAAACCACGCACCCCTAAATATTTAGCTCTTTCTGACTCATTCTGAAACATTCTGACAACTTCTCCAATGAAATTTAAAATTTCCCAATACTGTAAGATACTGTAAGATCCTCCTTTCCTCTAATTAATTAGTTCCCTTTACCATTGGCAAAATGCAGTAGTGATAATCTCTACACTTACAGATTGTGGAGTGGAGCACACAGCTGGAATCTTTCACTGCCCACGAGTCTACATTTTCCCATCTTCCTGGTATGTCTCTCTCGCCTAATACTGGATTTTCATTATCCTCTTTTCCTTCCACTGACTATGATTATAGAGGCTAAAACGTCCCAAGATTTGCAGTTGGCAATCAGCAAACTAGAGAACCAGGATAGCCAATGGCATAAGTTTCAGTCAGAAAGCTGACAAGCTTAAGAACCAAGAAGAACCAATGTTTGAGTCTGAAGGCAGGAAAAGACCAATGTTCCAGCTCAGGCAGTGAGCTGGGAGGCATCCCCCCTTACTCAAGGGAGGTTCAGCCTTTTTGTTCTATTCGGGCCTTCATCTGATTGGATGAGGCCCACCGATATGAGGGAGGACAATCTGCCTTGCTCAGTCTACAGATTAAAATGTGGATCTCATCCAAAGCACCCTCACAGACACACCCAGAAATAATGTTTGACCAAATATCAGGGCACCCCATGGTCCAGTAAAGTTGACCCATAAAGTTAACCATCACACCACCTGCAGACTCTATGGTTTCTGTGCTCCTCTGCACCGTTTTCTTAAGAAATCACACCCTCTTCACTAATGTCTGTGGATTGAGGTAGTCTTTCTCTCCCATAACAACCTTCTTACTTCCTACCCTACCAACAACACACTCCTGAGTGCTCTGTCTTAGGTAGGGGTCACTCCACACAGAAAACTCCCACCACACGTGAGAAAAATTGAATTCATAATGCTTGTTCTCAATGGCCCCTTCTCTTATTGCCAATGATTATAGTACCCAAAAAATAAACATGAAACTCATTCCTCAGGTATTTTTCTCTTCTGTTGCTACAAATCACACCAGGTTGCTGGTCTGGCCAGCTTTCAAGTTCCTTTGCCATCGATTATTGAATTAATTAATTTTCCAGCAAGCTTGCTCTTTGTTCTGTGTAGCACATAAGTGGTACTCAGGGATGGAAAGTTTATAGTAAGAAAGCAAGACAAGTGTTCATTTAAGTCACCACGAGAAGCATTTAAAACCCCCACACCTTCCAAGTAGACCCTTCCTGACCATTATCTACCTCTCAGGCACGACCAAGTGAGTGGTTTTAGAGACCTGAAAATTTCACCTCAGCGGCCTTGCATGAACCCAAACTAAATTTGAAATTAAAGTCATTCTTTGAAACCTCACTGGAAATGCTAGCAATATGTCTGGGTGATGCTTCTGGCTGGCAAAATGGCAAGTCATTTATCCTTTCTGCCCTTGTTTCCTCATATGTGAAATGAGGAACACTGACTCACTTCACAGGAAGGCTGCATGTGTTTAATTAGTTAACAACACACATCAAAAATACAAACTGCAGAATACCTTTGCTCAGCCGGAAGCTCAGTACATCTGCCAGGAGCATTTGTTGCTTAGTTGATCTAACCTAGATCTTTCCTTACATCATGGCTCTGGTTCTGCTATGACCCATAAACACGTTTTTGTCTACATGTACAGATTCTTACAGACATGTGGATTTTAGATTTCTATTTTAATGTTTTCTTTTCATGACTGCAATTGTTGAGGTTTTATGTTTTCTTTATCAAATGTTCACTAAGATCCCTATTTACTACAGAAAACTTTAGACACCCATGCCAAAAATATTGCATGTCCGACTAGCATACATCCAGCCAAATGAGCCCACATCAAACTCGGCTTTACTTTCCTTACTCCAAAGTACCTTCTGTGACTAGACAAAAGATGATGGAAACTTCATCCTAGAACATCAGACCCTGCCAGGCACATTTCCATCTGTCCTATTGAAGATTGCCAAAAGCATTTTCTGAAGACTTTTTTCCCCGTAAAATTCATCAATCAAAAATTCTTTCAGGCAGAAGTTATCTAAGGACTAGGAAATGTAGTGATTCCTTCCCTGACTGACCTTTTGGACTACAGGAGACACACCTAACCACAATGGAAGGAGGAAAACAACTGATGCACCTTCAGGATCTGTTTACTTCCTTCTTTCAGCCACACACTCCCCACCGCCACCAGCACACATACAGACATTTAGCCTAAGTGCTCAACAATCCTAGTCTTACAAAAAAAGAGGAAATCAGCTGTCTTGAACTCTAAAGGAAGTGGGAAACTTCACAGCTAGAGCCTGGAACCCAGAAGTTAGAAGATAAATCAAATTGATGCCAAGGAGGGAAGTTGAGGCCAACAGCTTGGATGTGAATGGATCAATGGCTGGCCAACCAAGTCAAAAAGTAGCCTGACTATTTTGACATTGGAGCAAGGGAAAGTCTTGCTGATAAGCAGTGGCAAAGATAGAAAACATTCATATTAAATGTATTTGTTCTCTTCTGCAGTGAAGACTAAATAGTTGAAGGGGAAAGCCTTCTTAGATTCCTCTCCCTGAACTAGCACTGTGTTAATTTGCTAACCTGTGCCAAATTACCGGTCACCTCTCATCAGTCATCTTTTGTCAGTCCTACTTCTCAACTTTTCCCAAAGATTCTTAGGACCACTAAATCTCCCCACAACCAGTTCTCTTCCTTTTAGGCCCTTATTGCTTCAGGCTCTTTTTTTTCATTTTTATCCTAAATAGCCATGACAAAATTATGCTGGGACATTGTAGTTTCTAGGTGCATTAGTATGTCAATTAGGCTTTATTTAAAGAAACTATGGCATGCTGATCCCCATATTGGGTACTATCAGAATGCTTTTAAAAAATGAAGTCATTTCTTCTACTAATAAAATTTTCTTTCTAATTAAAGAGTTCATACCACCACAAATACAACAGCACTAAAAAAATGCATTAACAAAATGAGGTATAGGCAAACAGAAGTCAAGATACTACAAAATAAGCAGAATACGGAGGTCCTAAAGGAGCACTCTCCAACCACAACCCCAGGAAATGAGGTCAGAGCTAACTGGGGAAAGTGATCACTCCAGCTGCCTTCACTTCTTACTTCGTATTCATTCCTTCACCCTCTGGCATCTGGCTTCCTTTCGCCATATGTTTGCTATCTAGCAGCTGATGGTTCTCAAATTTAGCATGCATGAGAATCACCTGGAGGGAGGGCTTGTTCAAACAGATTTCTGAGACCCATTCCTAGTGCATCCAATTCAGGAGGTCTGAGGTGTGGCCCCAAAATTTGCATTTCTGAAAAGTTCCCAGGTGATAATGATGATGTTGCTGTAGTCCTAAAGCTCTCCTCCTTGTGAAGCTGCTTAAAATACTGCTTTGGTCAAATCCCTTCAAACTCTAAAATCCACCCTGATTTTTGTGGCCTAAATAATGAATTCCCAAAGCTCACTCAGGTATTAGGTCTCTGCAATCTGCCCTGACCTTCAAACCGAGACCAGATGGACGGACACCTGTTAGGTCAGTGGTAGAATGGACTCCCACACTGAGCAAACTTCCAACTCTCCAATTGTATCAGGTATAGCCAAGTTTTAGTTTTACTATTTCTCAGATAAAATCATGGCTTCAACCAATCCATCCTACTAATTTTTTGCACCAAGATTCCATCTTAACTATCACATACGCACCTTTGCTAATAATGTTAACATTGATTTCTGTCTTCATAAATCCTATCACCCGTCGAAGTCAAAGCCCAATGCCTTCTACTGGTGTTCATAATACTATAGCTCTTGGGTACTTTGTATTTAGTCTTTCCTTTCTTCTTCCTCTTCCCCTTCTTTTATTCTTCCTTCTTCCTCCCTCCCTTCTTCCTCTTCCCCTTCTTTTATTCTTCCTTCTTCCTCCCTCCCTTCTTTCCTCTTTCCTCTCTCTCTTGTATTATTCCTCTAACTACAAAATATGATTTAGAACCTCTTATCCTTTAAAACTGGTTTTGATGAAAACAGTCACCACTGACATATATGATTCACATGCCTACCATCTACCAGTCGGTCCATTCCTTTATTGCTTTTACAATTTCTCTACACATAGCTTCTTTTTCACTGGGCATTCATTCCTTCTTCAATCCTCTGCAGTTTAGCATCTAACTCCACTAATTTGCTCATTTTAACTCACCCACAATCTCCTCTGCGCCCAAGTCAAAAAAAAAACACCTATCTTCTCATCTCATTCACCTCTCAGTAGTAGTCAATGTATTTACCAATTTCTCTCTTCTTAACTCTTTTCCTTCTCTTGGCTTCCAGGTCTCCACCCTCTTTTGCTTTTGTTCTTACCTCATTGGTCACTCATTCTCGGTCCTCTTCCATAAACTCTCTTTTACTCAGCCTCCAAATTTTGGAGTGCCCAGGAGCTCAGTGCTGGACTCTCCTCTTACTATCTACACCCATTCCCTACATGACCTCATCTATTCTCATTGCTTTAAATACTATCTGTCTGCCACTGACTCCTTGTTTTACCTCCAGGATTAACATCTACTTGAGACCCAAGACTCTGTCCTGATATCTTAATTTTGAAACGTAATATGAACATTAAACTTACATATACTGAACTACTAGCTGTCCTCCAAATCCCTCTCTTCATTCTACTCCAATTCCCCCTCTCTCAGTGAATGGCACTATCTATTAAACTCAGGCCAAAAATGTAGACATCATCTTAATATCCACCCACATTCAATCTGTCAGCAAATCCTCTACATTATATGAGCAAAACATAACTCAAATATATCCAATTCTCTCCACTACCATTGCTGCCACCCTAAACCAAGCCACCAAAATCTCAACCTTCATTTAACCAAAAACAAAGGGCCTCGATCCTCTGTATGGCCTGCATTCCATGGGATGGCCTGGGAGTTCAGATGTTCCTCATGGATAAGAATCTCTTATCCACCAAAATCTCTTCCCTAGAATATCCAAGCTTGGCCTTCTTTCATAGCAGTTATCTTTTAAAAACATAAATAACATCACATCACTCTCCTGATTAAAATATTGCAATGACCTCCTATTTTACCTAAAATAAAAATCAAGCTTCTTACTATAGCTATAACATGAAGTTTATTGCCTCTCTGATCTCAGTACCACAGCTGATTCCCTGCAAGCACCTTCCTCAGGCCATATTGGTTTCATTTTATTCCTCACACAAGCCAAGCTCCTTGATCTTAGGGCTTTTACTATGCCTTTTTCAGGATCACTGTCTCCTAGATTTTAATCTAGTTGACTCTTTCTCATTCTTCAGCTTTTTAGCTACAAATGTCACCTTCTCAGAGATGTCTTTTTTGACCACCCTGTCTAAAACACCCATGAATAAAAAAGCACCCTCTATCTTACCACCTTGGTAGGAATTATCGTAATCTAAAATGTTACTAATTTTGTTTTTATTTGTTTACTTGTTTGTTATTATCTGTCTCCAGCTTCACCTCCTAACCTTCCCTCAACCAGAACAGAAGCTTTAAAAGAATAAGAAACGTATCTGTATTTTTCTATGATTTATTCCTAGCATCCAAGAATAATGCTTAGCATTCTGCAAGAAACATTTGTCAAAAAAAAAAACTAAATCAATGGGAAACCCATCCATGAGACTGGATGGGTTACAGAAACGTACAACTCCAAAATCTCAGTGGGCTAAAGCCACAGTGATGTGCATCTTATAAATGCTTTAGGGCTCAGTTCATCGTGGTACTTCAGGGAAAGTGACTGACAGAAGCTTTCTCTCAATATTTGTGTCCATGAAGATCACCACACCAGTCAGAAAACAAAATGTCGCTAATTGGATGTGGCTGTTATGATTCCCAGCAAGAAGTGATGCATATCAAGTTTGCTTGCTTCAACCAAAACAAATTATTTGGCGAGGCCTAACTTGAAAGAGGGTGAGAAAGTATTACCTTACATGAACCCAGAAGAAGGAAGGATGGAAGTACTTGGTTAGCAGCATTTAGGACTTCCACATTTACTTTTGACTGGAAGATTTCTTCCATCAGGAAAAAAAAAAAAATGGAAATATTTGGTCATATGCACTTTTGGCTTCTACATGCTGTATGGTAGATGCACCTGACAGCAATAACTTAACTTAAGCACACCCCGAGAATGACCCTGTATGGCAGATGCACCTGGCAGCTATAACTTAAGCATACCCTGAGAACGACCCTATGGTCTAAGAAGAACATGTGTTTGGAGTTCCAAGCTAAGAAATCTGAGAGTGGTCAGCCCAGAGACTCATTTCTTATCCATGAGGAACATCTGAACTCCCAGGCCATCCCATGGAATGCAGGCCATACAGGGGATTGAGGCCCTTTGTTTTTGGTTAGATGAAGGTTGCCAGGTGGAGGTTGCTAGGGGGAGGGTGCTAAGTAAATATTCTATATAAATTGCACTTTTTTTATAAGTGATTGCAGTTCTTCTGTCCAGCTGGCTGCCACTACACCGCCTTGTATATAAATTCCCTCAGTTAACCCCATGTCTTGTTCGCTGGCTCTAGGTCTCTTCTTCAGTCTCTTGAACATGGTGCCATCCCTATTGAAGTAAATAGGGATTCACCCTGACATTCACCTTGTACTTCACACCTTCTTCTACTGAGCCAGTCTAATGTAACCTCTCTGAATACCTCTAGCACTTGTTTCTATAATCCTCACTTCGTGTAATTGTTCAATCATCTCTCTCCCTATCTGCCTGTAAATAAGGAAGGCAGAGACAAGATCTATTTTTTCCATTGTATTCTGAAAACCTAGCACAGTACGTTTCAGTTTTATTTTTATTTATTTATGTATTTTGAGACAGCGTCTCACTCTGTGGCCCAGGCTGGAGTGCAGTAGTATGATCTAGGCTCATTGCAACCTCACCTCCCAGGCTCAGCAATTCTTCTGTCTCAGCCTCCTGAGTAGGGACTACAGGTATGTGCCACCACATCCAGCTAATTTTTGTGTGTGTGTTTTTAGTAGAGATGGAGTTTCATAATTTTGACCACGCTGATCTTCATCTCCTGACCTCAGGTGATCCACCTACCTCTGCCTCCCAAAGTGCTAGGATTATAGGCATGAACCACCGCACCCAGCCTCAGTACCTTTCACATAGCAGATTCTGAACAAACATTTGTTGGAGGAATGTCTTGTAGCTTTGTGTGTGTGTGTGTGTGTTTATCTGCACAATTAGACTGGATATTCCTCTAACACAGTACATAAAGACAAGAATTTATATTCCACATATCTTCCAGCTGAGTCATCTGGGAGATATTCACATATTGGCAGGAATACGGTAAAGAATTGTTGAACTAAACTAATTAGTTGTACTGGGGCTACTCCTCTAGGTGTGAAATGCAAAACGCCCCTATGAGAAAGGTGCTCTCAAAGCCCCCAGCACCAACATCTTGTGAACGCAAACAGAAGACGCACGTTGCCATCCCTGGCTTCCAGCAATAGATCATTGTCAGTTTTCTTTAGCAGGGAAAAACCAACAGATGATCATGTGGATTTTCTTGGTTCTTTTGCTGGTCAGTCTGTGTCTGGAAGTGAAACTCCCCTTTCCACAGGATTTCATCATAGCAGTAACCACAAGGCTCAAATTTTGGTCATTGATAGTGCTGCAGCTCAGCTGTGTATCCTGATGTGGGGGTGGGGGGGAAAGCTTGTATTCCACTCCCTTATGCTCCCTTTTCTTATAGTGCCAAATCCTAAAATGATGTTAAGATTAAAAATTGGTTTCTTCTAGAGCAGGGTCATCCTGTGTGATGACAGATCTTTCTCTAAGACCTTTACTGCATGAGACAACACTACAATGTCATTGAGATTTCTACATTCAGAAAACATCCTTTGGCTACCAGGTGGTTTCTTTTTCTACTGACAAGTTCAAAGTACAAACATTCGGACATCTTCCCTGCTACAACACTGTTGAACTCATATACTTCTTTAGACAAAATGCAGTTTCACTTGACTGAGTACTTCCTTAATCTTCCAAATCACACAAGTAATATAAGAAATCAGCGTGGCATACTAGAAAGACAGAGGCCTTCTTGAATTCCATAGCTTATTATGGGCAAGTTACTTAACCTGAATTTCAGCTTCCTCATCAAAAAAATGAGGATAATAATACCTACCTCATAGCATAGGAAGTGTTCATCTGTGTTCCTGGCACCCAAGGGATATTCAATAAATGTTTGTTGTTTTCTAACAGCTGCTTTAACTGTTAAACAAGGTAGCAATTTAAAGTCCCTTCAAATAAAATCACCTCACAATCACAGAGTTGTTTTGAGCTAATGAACACAAGCTCCCACAGCAGGGATGGGCGACATTCATTCATTCTGCGCATGAATGTTGGCCATCAGCAGCTATGCTGGGACATGCAACTGTGCTACACTCTGATTTCTGCAACTTTCCCACGTTTTCATCTCAGATATATAGCTTTTCTAAAATGTGTCATTGTTCTACGTTGTGATTGGAAGTGTATATAGGTATAACTTGTTTCTATAAAGAACAATTTAGCAACATCTATCAAAATTTTTAATGCACAATTCTTTGAACCAGCAATTCTACTTCTAGGAATTTAGTCTATAGATATGCTACCACGTACACAATATGAAATATGTAGGAAAATACACACTCTATTGTTGTTTATAAATAGTGAAACATGGAGAACAATCTAATGCCCATGAATAGAGGAGTAGTCCAACAAATGATGGTATGCACATATAGAGGAATACTGTGAGTGAAGCAACTATAAATACTGCCAGAAAACAGTCTCCAAGGTGTCATTGAGAAAAAGAACAAGATGCAGAGCAATGTCTATGATATGCTGTCATTTGAAGTAAAAATTATGTGTACATATATGCTGTGTAAACATACAATATCCCTAGAAGGACACACAGGAGACTGATAATGTTGATTGCGTCTGGGAAGGAGAAACAGGTAGCTTTGGCAAAGGGTATAATAATAGTTATTTTTCACAGGATACCACCTTATAGCACTTTGAAATTTGTACCATGCACATGTAGTTTATTTTCAAAAAATACGTTACCAAAAGTTCTCCTTAATCCTATCATAAAGCAATGATTAATCCGGAAAGGGGATGATAGACAGAGGAAATGCTATAATGCTTTTTTTAAAGCAAGATATTCATAATACTTGCAATTATTTTAAAATAACAGAAAAAAGAAAAATGATGTGAGGAGTAAAAAGAAAGTAACTAGAAAGGAAAAGATAGCTGGTTAAATCAGTGTCATTTCCACACCACATTGACTGTCTGTCAATCAACAAACATTTATTGAGTAGTATTGACTCCTTGATGTTCTGTTGGACACAGCGAGGGGAAAAATGCAGCAAAGAAAGAGGGTCCCAGGGTCTCCCCTCAAGGGGTTCATAGTCTGATTGGATGAATGAGACTGACAGGTGAAATAGTGAACAGTGTCCAACAGCAAAGAAGTATCATGAAACAGGAAGGCTGATCTGTTAGAGGAGGCTTGATAAGAAGAAATTTGCTGAGTCTCTGCAACTGAGATACTGATGACTTTGGGGACAAGTTATGGGTCCTCTTCTCTCCATTTCCTTGTCTCTAAAATGGAATCTCCTTTCATAGGGATGCTGTCAGGATGAATGAGGTAAAGTTTGTGCTTATGTAGCGTCTTTCTTCTGGGAACTCAGAGTGCTTTGCAAAGTATTCTTATTAATATTCATAGGGTGGTTTATATGTTTTTCTACCTTCACTTTGGAAGTGGCACATCTATACCTAAACACTCCAGTTCTTCTCTCACTCTTTCTCAACATCAGTCTCCTTTTTTTGCACCAAAATAGTGCAGGTTCAAGCTTTAAAGTCTTGATGGTTTTATATATAGCTCAGGGTTAATGACATCACACAGCTTGTCTGCCTGAGAACCCACCTGTACATTCTAAAATTTCTACAGTATCCATTGTATCCATATGCATGATAAACCTGAGCACATGGTAAGAGATCGAACAAACATGTAAACGGGAAAAACTGTAACCAAGACTGTTCTCCAAGAAGGGTGACTCCCAATGTTACTAAAGGGCTTGTAAGTCTAGGAACAGAGGTTGAGCCCCACCTCCCTCTGCTGCCCTATTCTGCATAAAAGGGGTAATTTGGGGTTGGGGTGGAAGGCAGGAAATATGGAAAGAGAGAGCAGAGACGAGGGGAAGGAGAATGAAGCTAGGAGAGAGCAGGAGGCCACGCAGAGTAAGAGACAACTCTTTCCCAGATTCCTCCTCCCCAGGTATGGAAAAGTCCCACTACGGCTTACAAAACACCAGGACTACATGCATTTCATAGACAAGTGGGCTGAGTTTGCACCCAGAGAGATGGGAGCAGTAAAGCTGTGTAGGCTGGGAAATTACAGAAATCATCGGAGATCTCTGGACTTTCCATGTGTTGGGACTGACTAGGATCCAAGTTAATCAGACCAAATCTCTGATGGAGAAAGGGATTTGGCTGACAAGTGAACATACTGTAGATATAGGATGTCGATTTATGCCTGTTATTTAAGCATGTATGCAGAAATGAAAGTTTTTAAAAAGTAAAATTTTCACTTTGGAAAAGATGGCCCTGTTCAGCTCTTTTCTTGGACCAAGTGGAGAATGTGAGGCAGAGAAGTGAACAGACATCCTCCCAATACCACAGCCAAGATTGGAACCCAGTCTCCTATCTTCCAGGCAGATGCTGGCTCTGCGTTAACTAACCCAAGCATCCTCACAATGCAACTTTCTTATGTCTGCCCTGTTTGGATGTTAGAGAACAGTGCTAGCTGAAGCCTTCCACTGGAGAGGTAGTAGGAGGGCTGCCTACTCATATCACACTACCTGTTTGGCCCTAGGCCAGTATCATAAAACAAAACTTCTTGCAGCAACTGAGAAGAAACAATTTGCATAACTTAAAACTATGTTGGAGTGTTGTGCTTCACGTCTGAGCAGCATAAGTCTTGAGCTTTAAATAGCCCGACCCTAACATATATTTAAGAGCAATGTTCTAAAGACTGTGTTACACAAAGTAGAGCACTTAGTGACACCAAAGCAAGTGCAAGGTCCCCTTTCTTGCAAATTGACAGAAGGCAGTATCAGTGAGGCAGCTGGAAGGAAAACCTTCCTGTGATACGTAATGCAAAAGAGGTCAACCCTGCTTATAATTTGAAGAGTCCTACAGTATTCTACCAGCTCCAAATATCTCCTACCCTGGTCTGTGTTGGTCTTACCAGCCCTCTGACAGA
The DNA here is from genome assembly GCF_000951035.1 of Colobus angolensis palliatus. NCBI lineage: Eukaryota > Metazoa > Chordata > Mammalia > Primates > Cercopithecidae > Colobus > Colobus angolensis. Next base: position 10,414,306 of record NW_012114566.1, read on the forward strand.
GCCACCATAAGGTCACTCCTTTGGATTAGACAACAAAAGAACAGTCATAATTCCTGGAAGGACACTTATGAATGCCTAAATGTGCCATAGGTACAAAGGAAGAGCCTTAGTTGGTGGAGGGAAGTGGTAGACAACATTTTTCTCCTTTTGACCTCCTCCCCCTTAACATACAGACCCAGCTGAGTTTTCATTACTCTCTTGGATTTCCTATTAGTTGCTTCACAGTTTAGAAAGCATTGAAGACCAAGTTGTGCACCAGAATTATCTATGGAACTTTTATAAAATATGCATGCCTAAAGTCCACCCCAAACATATCCAGTCAGAATTTAGAAAGGGGTAGAGGTTTGAACATGTATTTTTGAAAATGCTTCCAAAGGCATTCTGATACAAGCTCCTGTCTACCAACCACTGGAGGCAGGGTGGAATGTAGGTCAAGGTCAGGGTTGGGACCCAGTTATCCTGAAGACCTGGTGATTGGAGAAATAAGGCAGCTGGGAAGAATAGGTCCCAACCACTGTTCCCCAGGGCAAGTCCCTGATACGAAGGAGCACAGTGCTGAAAGACAATCCCTGTAGAAAGAGGCTGACAATTCCAGACCATGGTAAGAATTAGTGCCCCAGAGTGGACTGCCTGAATCAAATGAGAAACTTTATCAGTGCGTACTGCCTTATGTGTCTGCATTTGTTTCTGTATTCAATTTAATATTTGTTAGATACTGAATACTAGGCACAAAGTTAGCTGCTGGGGATAGAATATTGAGCAAAACCAGACACAATTCCTGTCCTCATGGAGCTTCCATTCTAACAGGGAAGGCAAAGGATTAAGTAACTAATTATAACTAAATGCAACGAGTGGTTTGTTAAGGGAAGTGGAGCATGAATAGGAACACATAATGAGCGAACTAACCTTGTCTAAGGGTAATCAAAGAGGGCTTCTGGAGCAAGTCTTCCTTAAGTGGAGACCAGAGGGGTAAGTGAATATTGACTCCATCTACAGAACAGAGGATGAATCCAGAAGCCTCAGTTGTTCTCAGCCTACTCTGGACATTAGAATCACCTGGGAAAATTTCTAAACTTCCAGCTGCATCCCACACAAGTTGAATAACAATCTCTAGGGTGGGACCGAAACATCAATAATTTTTAAAGTTCTCCAGGTGACTCTAGCGTGCAGCCAAGGAGAAGAACTATTGGTTTAGAGAAAGGAATTTCCATAAAAGGGACTAAGAGAAATTCAGAGCACTGAATGCCAGTGAGAGAATGACAGGGATGAAGCGGAGAGACCAGGTCATGTAAGCCCTGCTCAAGCATTCATATTTTATCTTAAAGTTGTAGGACTCTTTTCAGCAGGGGAATATGAAGTGACTCATATTTAGTATGGGCACTCTGGCTGTGGTTGTGAGATAGGAATAAAGGGGTAGAGATGAAAGTAGTGACATCATTAGGAGACTGTTGCAATAATCTAGGCAAGAGATGGTGGCAGCTTGGACTAGGGTGCTAACGGAGAGTTGGAGAGATGTGGAGAAGTGTGCATCCACTTGCAAAAGGAAGAATCAATAAGATATGGTGATTGATTGGATATGAGGTGTGAGGGAGAATGAAGAGTCAAGAGCGACTTCCAGCTTTTCACTTGAACAGCTGGGTGAACTTGGAACTCTACCAAGATAGGGATTCATAGTCCTGCAAAGATCACCGTCCTGCAAAGAGAACACGTGTGCTTTTCCAAGCAGGTGGGTATTCCAACTGGATTTCACCAGTCCCTAAGGAAGTCTCACCTGCTTCCAAGGTAAGGCCAAACTGAAAAGATCTGAGGGTGAAGAAATTATGAAGAAGGGCTGGAAAGTCAAATAAATGGAGAATAAATGTGCTTGGACTGAAGGGAAACTGATCCTAAAACTTTGTCTTTAGAAACACAAAATGTGCCCTTTTGTTTCTGATCATAAAGCTGTGGTTCTATTTACTAGCAAACTGAAGGAGTTTTGGACCATACCCAGACATTAGTGGCAATAGGATGCTTTTGCCTAGAATGCCACTCTGGGAGATGCAGCCAGCTTGGTTACCCACATATCATGTCTTCTAAGGCAGAGGCCTCAGTCAGATGGCCAGCAAGCCCTCTCATATCCAGAATGACCTTCTATTCAGATTATCTGCAGCCCCTCCCCTGCCTCCAACAAGAAGCATGGGCCCTCCAAGTGTAGACAGCAAGACCACACCCATCAGCTCCATCATTCTTCTACATGAGGGGTGGCGTAGGGTTAGTTACGGACACAGGGGCAAAGGGGTACTGTACAATTGGGAAACACTGTGGGCCCTGGGCCATATTTTAGCCACAGAAAACCTAGAAGTACCAGGTCCTCCTTTGTGAAACTCTTTTTGTAGGTGGTTCCCCTAAATTCAACAGTGGCTTGAATGATTAACCTCAGTAAACAGCTGTGTTTGGTATCATAAAGCACCTAAAGCTATGGTTATTAACTATTAGAATGAAATTGTTAAGCCATTATGTTCATTTCCTAGGGTTGTTATAATAAATTACCACAAACTTGGTAGCTAAAAATAACAGAAATGTATTTCCTCACAGAAATACTTTCTGTGAGGCCAAAAGTCCAAAATCAAGGTGCCAGCAGGGTTAGTTCCTTCTGGAGACTCTGAGAGAGAATCTGACCATGACGCTCCTAGTCTGATGGTTGCAGGCAATCCTTGGGCTTCCTTGGTTTGAAGATGGATTATTCCAATCTCTGACTCTGTCTTCACATGGCATACTTCTCTGTGTGTCTGTGTCCCCTCCTCTTCTAAAAGGATATCAATTATTGGACTTGGGGCCCACTCTAAGCCAGTATGATCTTAGCTCAATTCTTAACTAATTACATCAGAAAAGACTCAATTTCCAAACAAATGCTCAGTTTGAGTTTCCAGATGGATATGAATTTTGAGGGGACACTATTCAACCTGCTAGGGCAACATATCAACTTTTTACGTTACTGAATGGACAGTAACCAACTACAATATATAGTTTAGCTAATGGCTAAACCCAACTGCATATGCAAGGTCTAAACATTTTTCTAAATATGTGTCATTCCTTCTCATGCCAGGAATCAAACATGCAATTTCAAATGGCCTGTAGTGTTTACTTCTAGGACTGGGGCAACCCCCACCCCTCCCCTGGCCTCCTGTCCTCTTCCCAATTAGTCCTTTTTAATGAATTACCCCAGCCATCACCACTTTTCTTTCCTTGCCCTAAATCCCAACCCCAAATAAGCAAAACACAGCTGAGGTTGGGTCCTAAACATTAGTAAACAGATTTGATGACTTGTAGGGGTCATGGGACCTCTTGGGTAAGAAGAGTATTCAGGGTTAAAGAGTTTGAGAATCTGCTTTAGAAATTGTGACCCCGCTGTGGTAAGATATTTGGATACAGATAACAATATTATCTGAAGCTATTCTGGTTTAAGATGTTTAAGTAGCCTAATATATCAGTCTGTTTTAAATGTAATACATTAAAACACACCTCAACACAAGACTATAAATGAAACAAAGATGTCTTAGCGGAATCGTTTAGCTGTGCTTCTTGCAGCCTAAATGTAAACTCTGCTTTAGTCTGAAAGCATTAAAATCATAATAATGAAATTTTGCCATTAAGAGCCAGAAAGCACTTTTCTCTTTAAAAAGACAGATGCATTAAAATTTAATTATTGTCTCCCTACCTGATTATCAGACAAGAATAAAGCATGTTTGGGGGGAAAATATACATTTGTTCACCCAGCACAGGAATATTTTTAAAGACTCTTCCAAGAGATGTTCCCCAATACCCACCACAAGTGGAAAAAACCATAATTGACTAGATACAGATGGGCAAAAATCGGAGAGCCAGTGTACCAGGAGCAAACAGATACAAATCAGGTGCTTAGGAAAGGATTGTGGGTTTTTAATCCTGTGTCTGTGCTCACTGTCTGAATAGCCTGAATCGTGTATGTGCATTTCACTCAGTACTGCCCCATCAGAGGGTTCCTTAATCCACATTTTTAACTTCTTCAACATAGGTAAGTGGAGATTCATTCCTGGAGTGTGAAAGCTCGCAGCAGCAGGAACACAGCATATCTCATCTCTAATTTATGACTGACTAACTGAAACTCCTCACTGTCAGCAAACTCTGCCGTGTTTACTGGTTTGACAGCATACACACATATGGCAGAAGCCAGATGGACCTTCTCCCCCAGCTTCGAGCTAAGGGTGCTTCATTAGGAAAGAGATGCAGCCAGTCTTTGAGATCTTTGAACAAGGCTTTCCAGCATGACAAGAAAGAAGTCAGTCAGCAATCAGGAAAGAAAAGACCCTCCCCTAGGCGAGAGATTAGGACAGAAGAGAATTTGTAGTTGCCCAGTTGAAACTCATCAAGTTTTAAAGAACAAATGGCCTGTCCTCCCATCCACAGAAGTTGGGCAGCTGCTTCCAAAGAAATAGTTGATACGAAATTTGCATTTATCTACCCAGACAAGGATATATAGAACAATAAATCTACTTCCTAAGCTCTGATTAATCGTTTACAGTGTCAAAAAGTTCTGGAAACTCCAAGAAAATAGCAGTGTTCTTTACACTTACAAATATTACAGCAAAGAACTTTCCTGATACAACAAAATAGTATTCATAAGTTATAAAATAAAATACAACCTACTGAACCCAGCTGCTTTATTCTAAAACTTCAAGAAAAAAAAAAAATCCCCACCCATTTTCTTCAGTTTCTCAAACTGTTTTGTTTCTGTTTTTTTTCTTGGCATGTGATATCCTCTGCACCTTTTCTGATTTCTTAGCCTGAGTCCCTTTTCTCACTATTCTCTGGACTCCAAATTTTAGGATGTGTCTCAGGAGCGTGGGTCTAGATTCCCATCAGAGTCTTTATTATTCACATTTAAACCATCTGGAACAGAGATCTCTGCAAAGTGAGATCTTTCCCTTCCCCAAATCCAGAAAAAAGGATTTCTTGGGTGGTAAAGGATGGTAAGAAGAATTGAGGGAGAATGAATCCTTACCAAGGGAACACATTGCCTTAGTCTCTAAACCATCAAACTAAGATGGGCAGAGCCGCACAAGTTTGTAATCCTAGCTACTAAGGAGACTGCAGTGGGAGGATCATTCGAGACCAGAAGTTCAAGACCACCCTGGGCAACATAGTGAGACTCCTCTCTGTAAAAAAAAAAAGTTTAAAAATGTTAAAAAAATTAATAAACTATCAAACTGACCTTCTGATTCCAATGAATCCATTAATTCCACTTGTCTCAGGACATAGTTCTAAACTGAAAAAGGTCTGTCCCAGGGAGTAGTGTGAGGGAGGTTCATGGCTTAGGGGAATAGCCCTTTTTCCATAATACTGTAGATTTTTTTGGAAATCTAGAAGCCCCTCCACCACCTCCAAGGCCTTTCTGGTGATTAAGCTCTAATGAATGGAAGCAGTGAGGAGAAATCGCCAGACTGTTGAGAACTACCTCTATATACACCCTACAATTAGTTCAAACTGACCCAAAATTTTCCCTTCTCTCAGAGGGGCAAAAAATTACATATTGCTACAGAATGGGCTACAGAAGCAACTAACAATTTTCTCAATATTCTACAATGTAGTAAAAAAAGTTTATTCTTCAAGAACAGTCTTGTAATTGAATGTTGGAGTATATAGGGCCACATCTGGCCTCTGCCATTCTAGGAAGAGTGATTAGATCTAATGCTTTTTGCAGGCACATCAGGACTCCAGGTTGAGTGTAAGGCATTCACCTCCTTTTTGAATGTTATTTCACAGCACTAAAGAGAAGCACCAAGCTGTGAGTGGATTTTAGCCTGGTTCTCTTCCCCTTGCTAATGGGAAACTTTGATATGATTTGAAACACCGTAGTCATTGTTGGTGAAACTCCATGGAACCAAAGCTCCTTCAACAACCAAGCAGCAGCTGAACAGAGTGCTCCGGGGCAGGACGGCATGGGGTCCTCAGGGCACTGTATTTTACACTGGGCCAGAATACCATACTCCTCAAAGGGTTCCACAACCACCCATTGGCACCTCAGAAAAAATGGTGAAATAGCCATTTTTTGAAAGTCGTTATTAGTCCCCTTTTACAGTTAAAAACATTGAGGACCAGCGAGTTACATGATGATATGCACCCAACTGGTTAGTGGTAGGCACAGAATAAATTCTATGGTTTTTATACCCAAGAATCTAATATCCTTTTACAGAGGATTTCTCCTGATTAAGTGAATACCACTGTTGTTTAAAGGCCTAATATTCATTGAATGGGATTAAGAAACCAATGGATTGGAAAACATAGGCTACATTTGATTACAGTTTAGAGTGTCTGAATGTAATAAAAACAACTCAGAATAAGGGGAGGGGGAAATAAAATAAAGCCAGAAGCGCCAAGTTTACCACTCAGCAAACACTCCTGAATCTCTCCATGGTTTGCACCTCAGACAGCCCCAGTCCATGAGAGTGGATGTGAAAAGAAAATGCAAATTCAGCTGCATGTTACACCCACAGTAAATGCAAAGACAAATTAACAATTAAAGACAAATGCAAATCACCCTGCTCATAAAAGAAACCTATACAAAAGACAGGGAATGAAAAGGCTCTGACAGTTATGGATGAATCTCTGAAGAGGCGCACAGCAACCGTATTTCGAAATTCAAGTCTTTTAAAAACTGGTGAGAAGAATGAGAACAGCTGCTGCAAAGAAGGGAGGGAAACTGCTGCTAACAGTAAACCAAGCTAGAGAGTAAAACTGGGAATTGTGTCCTTATTGTCAAGGTGAGGATAAAAAGCAACAAAGGGCTGAAGCCAAAAGAATTCTCACACCAGAAACTCAATGGCAGACTTTAAAAGCTAAGCCCCTGGCAAGCCTTAGGCTGGGAGAGATGGAGATGGGAAGAGAACAAAATAAAGAGGCAAGGTAGAAAAAGAGGCGAGTGTTGGAAGACAGAGGAAAACCACAGGATGTCAGATGGGGGAAAGGGCTATAGAGGTCAGGGGTCATTTATGAACTCAAATGATGGACAGGTCAGACAGGTATTTAAGATCTTGATGACTCGGCCTGGGGAGACAGGGACTGTGGGAAACTGCCTAAAGGCATTCAAATTCACTCTTTTTAAAAAAGATTTAGATATCAGCATAGAATGTGTCTATACATCATCAGTTTATGTCCTTTATAATTGAGTCCTTTGGTGCATCTTCTGTTTTAAATGTTAGTTGAATGAGTCAATTGAATAAACAAACTCCTCATTTTACAGATGAAGAAACTGAGACTCCAAAAGATTAGGTGGCTTTTCTGAATTCACTCAATTAGATAAAAGGAGTTATCACTCAGGACTAGTCCCTGACCCTCAATTCAGAGATCCTTCATCTATGCTACAATGTCTCCACAAGAAGAAAAAGAATGTCTCCACCAGAGAGCAGAAGAGAGAGATTAACGGCTGCCACAGGTAGAACCTGGGAGACTTCATGGGCAGCCTGCCACCCCTGTGCTGGAGTGAAGCATTCAGCCTTTGGCTTTTTGTCAAAGGCCTGCAGGCCCCAAGGAGACAACATATATGAACAAAGTGGTCCTCAGCAAACCTATGGTAATCTGGAGAGTACATGTTCTACCTGAGGATCAACTCTACTAGTTCCAGCCAATCAAGAACAAGCGGGGATGTGCACTAATCCTTTCTAGAACCTGTCTATTTTTCAAGAGAGTCCAGAAATCTGTATTTTTATTTGAAACATTCTCATTTTAAAATGTGGCAACTAATTCATTTTTAAACACAGTGAGAGCCAAACAAAATATCACTTTCAGGTCAAAGGTGGCCTGATCACTGCCATGTTGACAAACTCTGACTGTAGTCATGCCTGCCATTTTACAACAAGGTGTAGTATATTTGTTCTAAAACACTTCCCCGTTCAGCTGTTTAGAACCTTGAGATCTAAAAATGTTATTTTTATTAAAGGATCAAATATATAAAGCCTGTATTATTGTTGAAACAAGTGCCTTCAATGAGGCCACAGCATTTATATGCTTGTCTATCACATTTCCTGAAGGTTCATGTTCTCTTGATCTCTGGGTGGCATAGACTTGTGTTTATTTTTCTTATCTACATGCAGTTAGGAAGGTTATCAAAATGAGACGTTATGACTTTTTCCTTTCTAGAATTTATAAAATACTTACCAGACTTCACATGGCAACTTATTCAGTCAGGTTTAGGCCTTGAGTAGTTACACAACCAAGACAATGAAACCTTGAGTCCAGTCTTCGTAAAAGTACAATTTTATATAATAAGATTGGGTTAGAAAATGAAAATTTGTAGCATTTACTATGACCCAGACTGAAAGAGTTTCAAAGCTTCCATCCAACAGATAGCAACTTGTCTTTCAGGGCAGCTTATTTATTTAATTTTGGGAAAAAACATTCTCTTATGAAGCTATTAGAAAACTAGTTCCATGAATTATCTAAGAAGTAGAATTCAAGTTGTTTATAAGGCAAAATCAGCCCCTGAAGAATGATGTCCATACAATGAGCTTTGCCCTCAGAAACGAAAAACTGTAATTTAAACCTGTAGAAATGCAGTTTAGCTTAAGGTACCTGCCCCTTTCTCCTCACAAAATCCCAGGCTGTGAAAAATAAAAGTGGTAAATGTTATGTAAATAGTGCATGACATTTGCAAAGGTTAAGAAGAGTCTCTTTACCCCTTTTCTTCTTTTACCAAGTATTATATTTGAGCAGTGAACCCCAAGGTTTCAGTATTCAGGTACAAGCCTGCAGGTTGGATTACTGGTGATACAGAGCTAGATCAGGAATTTCCACCCTGTTTGTTCCTTGGAAGAAAGCAAGGAAGACTGTTCACAAACACTGCCCAAGCAAGGGCAAGGTGGCATTCTGCCAAGGGGTCCTAGTGCTGCTGAATTTGCACAAAGCAAACTTGGCTTTGCCTTTAGTTTCCATAAGGAATACAGGCACAATTTAGAGGCACCGCTTTACAAAACAATCTCCATGCCATCTATTTGTGGCTAATCTCTGATTTTTTTTTCTTTAATCCTCCTTTTCAAGTGGCTAAACAAAGAACTAGGGTATTCCTGCTACCAAATCTGTGACAAAACATTGCGTGTCTAGGATATTTGAGCAGTGAAGGTGTTGGGTTTTTTTTTTTTTTTTTTTTTTTTGAGACAGAGTCTCGCTCTGCCCCCAGGCTGGAGTGCAGTGGCCGGATCTCAGCTCACTGCAAGCTTCACCTCCCGGGTTCACGCCATTCTCCTGCCTCAGCCTCCCGAGTAGCTGGGACTACAGACGCCCGCCACCTCGCCCGGCTAATTTTTTTGTATTTTTAGTAGAGACGGGGTTTCACCGTGTTAGCCAGGATGGTTTCGATCTCCTGACCTTGTGATCCGCCCGTCTCGGCCTCCCAAAGTGCTGGGATTACAGGCTTGAGCCACAGCGCCCAGCCAGGTGTTGGGTTTTTCAATCCATAAACAGAACGAAACTTGGGGCTGGAAGGCCATACTGAGAGGCCATCTGAGTCCCGCCCTACCTACAGCCCAAGCAGAATAGAAGCCTGAAAGAAAACTTTGAAATTTGCAGAGAATAAGGTTTTGAAGTTCTTTCCTAAGTGAAATGATCGGAGGCTCCTCAAATCTGGGGGAGGAAATTCTCCTGCATGCCTAATTTACCTAAATTTGCTCCTTTCTTACTGCCTGTAAAGAACAACTGTCCCTCTCATTGGTAATATGAACACTGGACATTCTAAACTGCATCTTCGTCTGTCCAGCAGCATGCACATGGAGTTTTAGTGGACTACTTGACCAAGGCATAACAAATGTCCATCTATAAATCATTCATGGGTCTTTGGGGTGAAGTGGTTTTGTTGGTTGACTAGGGACTCAGTGTCTGGCTCTAGGAAAACAGCAGGGCTTCTGCAAGCCAGGTTTCTTCTCTGACTCACAGGCATTTACACAAGTCATTCATCCCCCGCACTCCCTGCCACATGACACCCACCTGGTTTAGGATTGGGAGGTAGTAAACAGACAGCGAAAAGCTGCATATTGATTAATTAATGATTGTTGACAGGTTGGCCTCATGGGAAGCCATCTTGGCCCTCTTAAGCCCTTGGCTAAACTTTAACAGTCTCTCATCCCCTGGCTTCAATCACCTTGCCCAATTAACGCACCCTTACTGTACTATCTTTAGATCCTAACCAACCAGACAATTTGGCACTAAACAAAGACCAGGCTAGCCACACCCTCCACTGTGGTTCATGCTGGATTCCCAATTGCTTTGGTTGGTACTACTTGCTGCCCTGATTGTCTGCACAAGGTTCTTTTTTAATTGTGCCCCAAGCTAGGTATTCTCCTACCTGGCTTCCTCACCTGTGGAAACCTATCAAGAGATAAGCCAGAGCCGATTGCCAGACCTTGTCAGGGCCACTGAGGGCTGAAGACTATAAATCCACAGAAACTGAATTGAATAGGTAAGAGCAAGTGCATTTGTCTAAAGAGAGGAGATGTCAGCCAGCACTATCTTTGTTTTGGTAATTTAGATTGGTCATTTAGGGTGCAGGCTTTCTACTCTAGATCTTGCTACTTGAAGTGTGGTGTGAAAACCAGCAGCAAGAGCCACACCTGAAGCCAGTTAGAAATGCAGCATCTAGAGCCCCACCTTGAACCTACTGAGTTGGAATTTTCATTTTAGAAGATCCTCAGGTGAGTTACAGGCACATTAAAGTTTAAGAAGTACTGAGCTGGAACACTGCTTCTTAATTCTGGCTGTATGTTAGAATCTTCTGGGGATATTTGAAAAAATCCTGATGTCCGGGTACCACCCCACACCAATATCAGAATCTTTGGGTGTGAAAACAACACGCAAGTAGTTTATAAAGGCTTTGCAGATACTACTTTCTTAGTACTCACTCCCTGGTTACACATTAGACTTACCTGCAAAGCCTTTATACTACTTTCTTAGAGTTTAATTTGCTTTACAGAAGTGAAAATCTGACTTTAAGTAGTTAAATGAACTGCTTTTGGTCCCATGGCTTATAAGCAGCAGAGGAAGGCTTTAGATTCACAGAGATTCTGTAGTTAAAAGAACACTGACTTTAGAGACAGGTTCAAATCCTAGTTGTCACTTTCTAGAAGCGTGTTTTGGGGCAAGTTTTTTGACCTCTCTGAGATACAGTTCCTCATTTGTAAAGTGGGATGAATGATAAAAATCTCATGGAGCTGCTGAGGGATTAAAAGAAATAATGCCTGTAAAGCCTCTTTTATAGTATATCCTCTCCTTTTTCCTTTTTACTCTAATCCACTGTACCTTCTGATAGGCAACATTTGCAGGAGTCCAAGTTGAAATTATTCATTTATTCTTTTAATAAACATTTTTCAAGCACCTAGGAGGTAGAAATAACTGAGACGGAAGCAAAGGAAACAGTTCTTGCCCTCAAGGAGCTAGTTCCTGCCTCTCCTCTAGGAGGAGAAATAGGCATGTAAGCAAATTATGGTGCAACTTTGTAGAAGCAAAGCTGGGGTGCTTCAAGGTACAATGGGTACAAACAGAATAAAGTCTCCATTTGAGCTTTCAAAGAAATCTGCCCAAAAGATGTGACATCTGAGCAGAAGAAAGGAAGGGAAGGGATCCAAGCAGACAAGGGAGAAGAGCATCGCAGAAGGAAGGAACAGCATGTACAAATGCAAGTGAGTGTGAGATGCCATGGTGTGTTACAGAACTGCAAACAATTCCTTGTTACTGTAGCGCAAAGTGGAAGGGGAGAGGGGCAGGGATGAGCCAGCAAGTAGGTAGAGCCAGGGCACAGAGGGCTTTCTCTCCTGTGCTAGGTGGCATGGGCTCGATCCAGTGAGTGCCAAGAGCCAAAGAAAGGCTCTAAGAAGTTGGTTTAGGTGGTGTCTTGTGGAAAGAAAGGAACCTACAAAATTCACTCTGATGTCTCCCAGAGTGGGGCAAGTCAGGGAATAGATTGAACTCAGGGCCTCAACTTTATATGTGGGATTCTGTAGGACCAATTGAATCTCACATAACACAGTTGATAGTTGCACAAGTAAGGCGAGAAGGAACTGGAGAGAAAATCCAGAGATCTAATGAGCATCAGTAATCATTGTTGACAAATTCCATTCCTGTGATGGTACTGACAGCTATCTGAGAGGGTTTTCTTGGAAACAAATACATTTAGAAATAAAGAGCCAGCCACTCTGGGTGTGTGTGTGAAGTCTCTCCTGCCATATTCCCTAGTGATTTAAGCCCTCCCTCCCTATACCCAAGACCTGGCACGTACCTGCTCCATTCTTGGGTTTAGTCCTAGACTACTGGGATTTACCATATGTATTTTACCTTTACTTTTTCTTCAATAATTTTTTCACAATTACAAATATAGAATATGCTAATGATGGAAAAGTACACATATACTCAAATAAAAGCATTTAAATCACCCATAATCCCATCACTTAGAGATAACTATTAAAAACACTTTAGTGCATTTTGCTGTAGATTTTCTTCTAAGCATACGTACACATATTAAAATTGTTTATAGAGGAGGATTATACTATGTATATTTATTTATAACTTGCTTTTCACACATATTTATTCACTGAGCAGGACTAGTTCTAGTGAGTCTCTTTTTAAGAATGAACAAGGAAGTAACGTAAAGACAGAAGCAGGAGTAACCCTGTGCTCAGAAAAATATAGAAAACCACTCTCCAGAGTCACACAAATGAAGAGGATAAGCAGAGAGAGGCAGAAACAAGAGACCACAAGATTCCGAGATGTGGAGAAAATAACTTCCTTCTTTATGACTTTCTAGTTAAAGCTCCAGCATCCTGTGAGCCCCAACTGACTTTCTCCCCTTGGGTTTCATGCTATTGCCTTGTATCTTCCTAATAAATTTATCCAGTTTTTCTTAAGAAGGGATTCTCTTTCTTGCAGACAAATAATTCCTCATCAAGGCAAAATTCTGAAATATACTAAAGAAGATGTGGGTATAAGACAGCCTGGGCAACAGAGCGAGACTCCATCTCAAAAAAAAAAATGGCGTTAAGTATATAAGTAATTTTGTCCTAAAGGTAAAACTTCCCCCAGAATAGCCTTACCTGTCCTTGCTGAAGTTTCTGTCCCATGTTATTTCTCACCCTCAGATGTTAGATGAGAAATTTTATTTAACACACCCTGACAACGTGTCAAAAAGAATGACTACTGTGCATTGTGTGGTCCAAGCATCTCGATTTGGTTTTCCCTGGAGTTGGATAATTGCCTGGCTTGTTCCTGTCATCACTGGGGACAAGGTACAATAATAAACTGAATCAGTGTCCAAACTGGACTTGTTCAGTGGTCCTTACTATCACAGATTTATATTACCAGCAAAACTAGAACTCTACATAGTTTCAAGCCAAGGGAATGATAACTGTCTGGCAATGTGACCCTATGAGAGCTCAAGGTCTTTTTCTAAATATTAGTTTAATGGTAAAGCCAAAGGAATGATGAAATTCCAAAGAAATTCTGGTGAACTGTCTCTCTTAGTCACCCTATGCCCCAGGCTTATAGTACATTGTACTTGCTATTTTTTGCTCCATTGAATTTTGGTACAAACTGGTCCTTTGTTCAAGCAGTATGATCTGAGAGTGTCCTTTCCAAATCACTCTGTATACAAAAGCATTCCTTCCATCAACATCTATCACCCCTACCTCTTTTTTAAAAAAAATGTCACTCAGCACCTTCTGACATAGTACCATATTTACTTGTTGGTTGTCCGTCTATCTTACAAGAATGTCAGTTTCTTGAGGACAAAAATTCTGCTTGATTCATCACTGAATGCCCACTGTGAAACACAGAGCCTGGTACATAATAGAGAAAATTAACATTTATCCTGGAGGAAAGGAGCCTGGATTCAAATACAGGTCTTTGGATACCCTGGTCATTTTGACACCAGAGCCTATGTTTTCCTATTCCCTCATGCTGCCTCTCATAATTTACAAATTGTATAGCATAGGATCAATAGCTTTGTCTGCAATAACATGAGTCTGATTTGCATTTATGTATTTGTTTGTTTATTATTTATTTACTATTATTGCCTTTGGAATGCAGCAGAATCTGGCTGACTGATTAAGGAAAATTTCAGACTTGTTTCCCAATTGCCCAGGATGGGAACAGCCAAAGAGCTGAATTCTATTTGGATGCCTGAGTGTCTCTTTCTCTACAATTTGTAGCCGGAATCTATCCTTAATTAGAACATCCCTGGGATTTTATGAGGAGGGAAAAATGCACTGATGAGATTACAGATCAATAGCTCTTCCACAGGACACATAGATATAGAGCAAGCAATAGTTCAGAGATTAGAAATTGCAATCCAGGCATGAATGCACCTTGGAAAAACACATATTTTATCCCACCCCCCCTTTGGGATCATTGAGTGTCACTGAAGCCAATAAGTTAAACCTTAATATGTGAAGCTTAACGGGCAAAACAGCAGACTAACGGAGGAAAACGAGAGGAATTTCTTGACCTGGTAATTTGGAAGGAGAGTAGGTGAAGTGTGTAAATTACAGAAAATTCAAGGGTGAGTCATTTTGGAAATGTATAGTAGGCATATATCACACTAACTGCAGCTCGGAATTATGAGCCTCACCTCTAAAATCCATTAAAACAGGGCTTCCTAACATTTTTACCACTTTAATACTTGCATCGTTTGCTTGATTTTGTCATATGTGGTCTATGTTTATTTAAAACTTCAAATGAATTATAATGATTCTTTCTCTGAAGTTTTAATGATGCTCCCTTGAGGTAATTAGAGGCACTTTGTGGTGGGAAGCATCCCAGGGCTGGGAATTATGGCATTATGGAAATGAAACCCATGTGCTACCTCCTTCCATTTGTAATTCAGAAGGAACAGTTGGACGTAGTGTTTAAGAGCTGAGGCAATAAAGAAAGGAAACTTAGTGTTCCAATGGACTGGCTGGAAAAGACATGAAAAGAGTAGGCTTTGACTTTCTTGCCCAAGTCTAAGTAGGAATTAGTGTTGTCGTTGCAAGAAAGGAAATGACTATGGCATCCTGTTCTATCAGGAATTTAATCCCTGCCCAAGTTTTGGGACATTATGTCTAGGAGTTCATTCATTCAATAAATATTAATATTTATGAGCTTCAGTTTCCTTATCTACATAATAAAAATAGTGTGCATCATACCTCACGGATTTTTCATGGTGAAAATTGATTACTCTGTATAAAGTACCACAATGTGGGCTCAATAGATGATAGTTAACACCCCCATTTTAGATTTCCATATTCTAGACTACAAGTCAGAGACTACATATAAAAGCACTTATGTCCTTATTATTCAAAGGAATAGGGAAAAAGAATTGAAACAGTGGAGTTGGCCATAGGAACGTGCTAATGTAAAGATGAGGGGAGGAATGAGATTTGGCCCCAAGAATGAGTAGATTATTTGAGGGCATGTTTGATAAAGGGTGAGAGTCTCTTCCTTCAGGCCAAGATTATCTGGGCAGGGAAGAAGTAGCTCAATAAACCAAAAGTGCACAGCTCTTCAATGCCAAGCATTGGGTACTGAATAGACTCCACTGGATATGTCCAGCAAGGTCACTGGCAACCTTGACCAAGGGAAAGGCTGGGAGTCAGGCTGCCTTAGGCTGAAAGACTAGAAGAGAAAGTGAAGACAGCAAGTGGAGACTATTGTTTCTGACAGCTTAGTTGCAAAGGGAAAGTAATTCTCATCTGCCTCATTTTAAGGACCGGAAATTTTAATGCTCAAAATAGTGCAAGTGAGAGAACTAAGCTATTTAGAAAGTCTCAGTTATTAGGACAATCCTCTCCCCCTTCTCCGTATCCCCCCAACCTCCCATCCCTAGTTCCTCAGCTATGTTTCTCTGGATGCCACAAGTGCCTGCTTGGATCTTCCCTGACTCTCTGGAAATTTTTATGCCACGCTTGCCTGACTTTGTCTCCTGCCCTTGGATCTTCCCACAGAATAGAGAGTGTACTAGGAGCTTGGAGTGAGTGATGAGTCAGGCCTGTCTGATATTTTGGCTCCACCACTCATGAGCTGTGGGGCCTTGGGCAAGAGGCTAAAAAATCTCTGTGTGCCTCAATTTCCCCATATATGAAATGGGAATAACAGTACTACCCAGATGAGATCTTATGAGGATTGGGTTAATATTGTAAAGAACTTAGAATAGCATCTAGCACATTGTAAGTGCTCAATAAATGTAAATTATTACTATTGTTGTTAGATTTGTGCTCACCTGCATGACTACAGCTAAGAGAGTCCATAGTTCGTCTGACCCTGGATTCTGCCTTGCCCTAGTCCAATATATAATCTTGTGATAAAGCTTTCTTCTCTGTGCCAAGCTGAGCCAACCACTCTCTGGCTCATCTATGGTCCTGGTAAATCCTGTCTCCAATTCAGGCTATGCCACAGCAGTATCCTATTGTAACCACAACTACAACAACTGTTTTTTTGTTATCACTTAGTGCCTGCTGGGCACTGTGCTAAGAGTTTTACTTATATATAATTCTCACAGGCCCAGCAGGTAGTTATCATAAATAAAGTACTCAGCTAGTCAACAACACAGTCAGGATTTGAATCCAGGTCTGCCTGGTTGCACAGTCACACATCTAAGCCCAGAGTTACATTTCCTACACAGGGTATCAGATCTATTACTCCTGCTAGAGCCTTGACTCCCTTATCATTTCTTCTTTAAATTAGGTATTTAGGTGTTTGTGTAGTAAATTGCAAAAACAACCAATCATTTTCCCACACACTCTGGAAATTCATCAAGAAATACAATTTATTTTTTCACTCCTTCCATCTGGGGTGGTCTTGTAACTTGCTTTGCCCAAAAGATGGGTACAGAAATAACCTTGTACTAGTTACAAGCCTGGGCCTTAAGAAGTCTTGTACACTTCCCCTCACTCTTCTGAGACCCTTACCACTATCACCATATAAACAAGTCCTGAAGAACAAGAGGCTGCGTAGAAGTAAACCAAAGCACCCCAATCAAAGCCTGGCACTCAGTTGTGGATACATAAATGAGATCCAGCCAAGAGCAGCCATGTCTGGCTCAGATCATCAGAGTGCTCCAGCTGAGCCCAGCCCAAGTTACCAATTTGTGAAGGTATCACTTAAATAAATAGTTATTGTTTTAAGTCACTGTCTTAGTTCAGCCTGCTAAAACGGAAAAAAATAAACAACCATGGTCTGAGTGGCTACAAACATTCACTTCTCACAGTTCTAGAGGGTGGGAAGTCCAAGATCAAAGTCCAGCAGATTTGATGGCTCATGAGGGCTCCCTTTCTGGTTTACAGATGGCTGCCTTCTTTTTGTGTCTTTTCATGGCATACAGACAGAGAGTTCTAGTTTCTCTTCCTCTCCTTATAAGGGCACTAGTGACTCGTGCCCTTATAAGGAGGCCATAGAGCTCCACCTTCATGACCTAATCTAAACCAACTTACCTCCCAAAGACCCCTCCCTCAAATACTATCACTTTAGGGACTAGGACGTTAACATGAATTTTGGGGGGAATGCAAACATTCAGTTCATAGTAGCCACTATGTTTTGGGGTGATTTTCAATGCAGCCAAAGCTCACTGATGCAATCTGAAAGTTTTTTTTTTATTATTATTAACTAATTCATTTTGTTTTCCTCTGTTGGAGTTCCTGTTTACCATTTAATTTCAGTTGCTGGCCATCCTGATCCTTGCTTTATACTGTTTTTGATCATGCCTTGGGCAAGAAATAAACAATATTAAACAAGATCCCACTAGCATTCCAGTAATAAACTTTCTTGGGTGAGAAGCAAACCTATTCTCTTTACACCAAATTTCATGCCTTGATAACTTGCATTATAGCAAAGTACCCAGGAAATTGCCAAACAGAGTAGAAGAATTGAATTCAACCACGAATAATAGAGATCCAACTATGACTTTAATGCCCATTGATTCCCAAACCATTTACAGGTAAAGGAAGACATACTTTAGTCAACCTAAGGCTAATATTGGGGCTCCACAAAGTCATCAAGGACCCAGGCTTTTTCTTTCTGTTCTGCCACGCACAACTTTCATAGTTCAAGATGGCAGTTTTCCATCTATTACATCTGGATTCTAAGCGATAAGAAGAAAGACATAAACTTCTTCCCACCCCGTTAATAACTCTGCCCACACAGCACTACTTACTCTTCATATCTCACTGGCAAGCACTTTAGTCACAGGGCCACACATCACTCCAAAAGAGGCTGGGAATAGTAGCCCAGGTTCTGTTGCTAAGGAGGAAAGGTCAATGGATGTTTCAAGGTCATTCACTATTATCTGCAATAGATGATATTTCACTATCGTCATAACAGGGTATCAGGTTGTTGGCAATGCAGACCAACTTGGTGTCCTGCATCATAAAAGTCTAATAATCTCTCAAGAGGCACTGGAAATAATATTAATTGGAAGATTTATTTCACAGAGAGGGCTGAGAGAGCCCTTTTGCCAACAATCAAGATCTGAAGTATTGGTTCCAATACCTGAAATGTTTACCCAACCATGATTCAGGCAGTTACTGGCAGCAATTTGCAACCCAAACTGTACTGCTACCTCCAGACTTGTATATCCAGCTACCTACTCAATATCTCCTCTTGGATGTTTTAAAGTCAATGCAAATCCAATGTGTTAAAAAATAATTTTGCTCAAAAAACCTGGTCCTCTTCCAGTATGTCTCATCACAGTGAGCAATACCACCATTCACCCAGAAGCTTAAGCCAGAGTCCTGGGTGCCATCCTCGGCCTTCCCATTTCCTTAGCACTAATAACTACTCAGGCACCACCTCCTGCCAATTTTCACTCCCTAATGCCTATTAACTCTACTTATTTTTATCCATCTCCAAAGCTACTGCTCTAATCCAAGCTGACTTCATCTCTTGCCCGGACAGCAGAAAGTTTCCCAATTGGTCTCCCCACATCCATTCTTGCCATACCTCCAAACCCACTGTCTACATGGCAGCCAAAACGTTTACTTAAAAACATAGATGAAATCATATAACATCTCCTCATAAAACACTTCAATAGTTTTCCATTACTTTTAGCATACACACTTAAATTCTTCACATGGCCTGCAAGGCCAAGTACTTCTGTTCCCCAGTTCCACTTATTCACGATGATCTAGTCACACAACCTTCTTCAGTTCCTCAAATAAATCAGTTTCTTTTTCACCTCAGAGGCTTTACACACACTGTTCCTTTGCATTGAAGGTTCTACTTTTTTCCCTTACCTGGTTAACACCCCCTATGCTCCAGAACTCAGTTCAAATGTCACTTCAAGGAGTGAGCTAATCAGGCTAGTCCAGTGCGTGTTATCAGAGATCCTGATAGTACACCACACTTTTCCTCTGTTGTCCTCTTCACAACTGTAGCTGAGCATTCAACCATGTCCACTGCCTTCTCTGCCTGAAAGGAGGCTCTATGAAGATAGCATTGTTCTGTCTTGCTCAGAGCTCTATCCTCAGTTCCTGACAGCGGTGAGCATTGTGGTCTCAATAAATATTAGCTGAAGGGAAAGTGAATGAATAAAGAAATACTGTACCATGCAAGCAGAAAGTCTCCTTATCTGAGGATGTTGGCAGTAGATTTGACCCAATCAAGAGAGAAGATTCAGTCATTGGGGAGGGTAGTATGAGGAGGACACCCAGAAATAGGGTGAATAACGAATACTTTTACTCACCGTAAGATTAGAGTTGGACAGCAATTATGACTGGCAAGCAACTGAAACAGGGGGTTTTATACTCATCCCAGCTAGGACTGGTTAGGTTCCAGGTCCTTGGACTAAAGCTGATGGGTATTTGATAGGCTTAAATTTGATAGGACCCTCATGGTCCCTGCTATGGCAAGTTGTCCTCATCAAAATATAAACTCCATGGTGACAGGGGTCTGATCTAGTCACTGAGTATCCCAAACACCTAGAATGGTGCCTGCTAGAAAGTCAGTGCTCAGCAAATATTTGTTGCATAAATTTCAACATTCATAGCCACAAGTAAGAAAGAGGTAAGTATTAACAGTCACAAATTTTAAACAGACACAAGAGGCAGGGAATGATTTAAAAGTACAAGCTTGCATTAAGAAAACAAAAAACAAAAAACAAAAAAACCCAACCTTTTTAACAAGGGGACCCTGTGCAGTCCTTTTTTTACCCAAGCACAGAAGCTGCAGACCATCTCACTGTAGTCACATTCTTGGTACCTTTCAATTTCCTCTTAGAGCTTTGCCACTTTGCCTTAAATGTGGTGTTTCAATACCAGTTAGTTCCTTTATAGAGCATATTCTTATACCATTTGAACCACACCACAAACCAATGAGTTAAGGTGTTTTCAGTTCCACTTGGCATATGAAAAAAAAAAAAATGAGCATCAGGAATGTTAAGGCATTTGCCCACGTTAGCACAGCTCACAAAGTGGCATAGGTGAGATGTAAAGAAAACTAGTTTTTTTCTCCCTACTCACACTCAATGAAGAACACTTCTATTGCCAGAAGTGGCGGGAGTGGTGGTTCCCTATACACTAAGCAATTCTCCAGCAGACACCAACTGCATGTCCTCTAATTCAATTCCATTCTGACACTATCTACCAGAAGATAGTGTCAGATTCCACAGGGTGAGGGCTCAGTTCCACAAGACTGCTTCCCATTGCAGATGTGAATTGCAAGTAGAAGGTTGTCCGCTATGCTTGTGACTGACTGGCTATAAATCAGGGTTCCCACTAAACCCTCCTTGGATTCTATTAATTTGCTAGGATGACTCACAGAACTCAAGGAAACACTTACTTGCATTTACTGGTTTATGATAAACGATATTTTAAAGGATATAGATGAACAGCTAGATAAAGAGATGCGTAGGGCAAAGTATGGGGAACGATGTGGAAACACTCCTATCACTCAGGAAATTTCAATGGTTTTAAGAGCTCTTTGACAGGAACTGGTGACAATTATCAAATATATTCCATGTTACACCACTCTACATGGTATATATAACAAGGGGACTTAACATGGTCTTTTACTTCTAGAGTCTATTCTTCTTCTGCCACACTCACTACTGGGTGATGATTGTGGAGAATGGAATAACACATTGAAAGTCAATGTTTAGGTCACCAGACCTATATGTTTAGGGGTCTGGTGACCTAAACATAGAGAAACTATTAAAAGTTTAAGGAGATCATCATTAAAACCCTGCTTATAACAGTCCCCTTTTCTTACCTTCAAATGCACAATTTCTGTGTCTCTGACAGCTTCTTCTATTATGGTTTAAAAAACAATGCATGTGAGTCTCACCTGAAGTCTACCAGTGTGGAAAGCATATGATGATCAAATGTCCTGCATTGACTGATACAAGATATGGTCACATGGGAATAGATATTTGCTTTCCCACAACATACTTTAATACATTTTAAAGACATTTCTAGAACTCATCTTCCAGCTATTCTGAAACAGTCAGCAGAGAAGCAGTTTTCAGCCTCTTCTTCTGAAATTATTCCAACTGTCACCCTAATCTCCACTCTCTATCTTGCATTTGCTTCAGAGTCTGGCCTGCAGTGTTTGCTCAGGCAGAATCCAGAACCAGACATTGCAAGCTTTTCTCATTGGAATGGAGCTGTGATTCAGGGCCCCCACTGATTCTACACAATCCTGGTAGACTGGAGCTGGAAGGTCTGAGCCACAATAATCAGATTGAAAGTAGATGCTCTCATGGGATCGCTCTTCTGAGGTGCGGAGCTTATTAAAATGCAGACTCTGAATCAGTTGTAACTGTGGTAGGATCTTCATTTCCAATAAGCTCCCAAGAGATAGCAATGTTGCAGGTGAGGGACCTCATTTGGCATAGTAAGACCCTAGACTAGATCAACACATCCCCCTCCCAGTTCCACGTTCTCATTGTACATGTACTTCATAGTATATTTCAGTGTGTCATTACATGTTTATGAGACTATTTGAATAATATCTGTTCCCATTTTCAAAAACTTTAAAGTATTGAGATTGTATCCCATATTAGTCTGTTCTCACACTGCTATAAAGAACTATCTGAGACTGGATAATTTGCAAAGAAAAGAGGTTTAATTGACTCACAGTTCTGCATGGCTGTGGAGGCCTTGGGAAAATTATAGTCATGGCAGAAGGCAAAGGGGAAGCAAAGCACATCTTACATGGCAGCAGGAGAGATAGAGGAAAATGTCACACTTTTAAGCCATCAGATCTTGTGAGAACTCACTTGCTATCAGGAGAACAGCATGAGGGAAACTGCCCCCATGATCCTATTACCTCCCACCAGGTCCCTCTCTCAACACCTGGGGATTACAATTCTAGATGAGATTTGGGTGGGGATGCAGAGCCAAACCATATCATACCCCTCAAAGCCTAGTCAGGTAAAGAAAGACCACAGCAGATAGATAGTTTAATGGAAGGAATTTAATTTAGGAAACTAGTTTGTATCTCAGTTGGAGATACTGAGAGTGAAACAACCCAAATTTAAGCAAGAGCAAAAAACTGCTACCATTTTTCGGACTGGAGGAACAAAGAAAGAAAGGACTCACACAAATCCGAAGGCCTGGGTTGCCTGTGGAAGTGGGATTCATGGCGGAAGCTACCATGGGAGCTGGAACACAGAGAAGATGTAGCCACTTCCCAAAGTGGTAGGTGGGGGACAGAGTAAGAAATACAATTGCTCCTCCTCTTCCTCCTGCTCTATTATCTCCTTCTAGTGTCTCCTATTGGTCAAATATACCAAGAAACCACTTGGCAAGAGTACCTGGAAATAGAATTTGCAGGTAAAGATTAGGAAATGAATCTGCTTGCAAATAACAGTAAGAGCATGTCTACACCACTTGCATTTAGAGCATAGTGCCTAGCATACAGTGGGCACAGTCAGTAAATATTTGCTGAAAGACTGAACAATTAAAGGAGGAGTAAAAGCCAGATACCCTATATAGTGTGTATAGTATACACACACTATATAGACACATACTTATTAAAACCATGGTAATCATCATTGGTGACCACTAGCCTTGAAATTCTCAGCCTCTACATCATCCAAAGTTTACCATCATGCCCAGACTACAGCCAATTGGAATGAATGGTTATCCTGGAGCAGTGAATGTGGCAAGCAGCTACTAGAGTTGAACAAATTTCTTCTTCAGTAGACTGTGATTCAGCCTTGAGAGAATAGGGACAGGTGAGCACAAAGGACTCTCAGGACAATTCGGTTTCACTATGGCATTATCTACAGCCAGTGCAAGCCTGATAGTGGAACAAGCAGAAATTTAATTCCCCCTAAAGATTCATCTTTTGTCAATACAGCATCCAACCAGCCATTCCGTTATAGGACAAGCTCGAGTATTACTGCTTACTACCTGGTCTTGAGGATCAACACGGACTACAGAAATCACTCGTAACAGCAGCCACCATTTACCCAGATCTCATTATGCATTCAGTGCTTCATCAAAAAGCTTTCATGTTTTGTCTCACGTAGTCCTCACCACAACTCTGCGAGGTTGGCACTATTATCACTTCCATCTTACAAGACAGGAAGCTAAGCTCACCAACTAAGTTTTCCTGCTTGAGATCATGCACCAGGTAAATAACAGAGCTGGACTCAAATCCAGGCAATGTGACTTCAAAGCTACTTTCCACCTCTGATTCATCAGGGAAGATTCCCATCATAAGGACAGGGATTCCCTCATGTGGGCTTTGGCATATGACTTCCTTCTTCAGAGCACAGCACTGCGCTGACTACAAAGTGAAACTGATATTCCTCACATTTGCTTGTGTTGCCTTTCTCAGTGTCTGTATATCACCTTGACTTATTGTCTTAAAAAAGGACTTAGATGTTCAGTACCTCTTCATAATCTCAGAAAGTTTTCCAAGAGATCTGAACAGAGACTAACAGCCCTTCTTAGATTTCTAGCAGCATTCTAAAGCATAGCTATGCAAGACAGAGCAAAATGAATCTTTGGAGCAGTCCTTCCTCACTCCTTTGATGATGGAAAATGACTATGACACAATGCCATCAACTCTGACCCACCTGACCAACATCCACGAAGCTCAGCGATTTTCTCTGGCAGTCTACTTAGCATTTGTCAGGGCAAGCATTACTAGGAAGGACAGGCTTTCTAGAAAAACTGTCAAATGAGATTTAGACTCCAGAACGTATAATCGGTGTTTGTCCTCTGTCAACTCCTCTTTAAAGAGAACTGTGTTTAGGAGGCCGAGATGGGCGGATCACGAGGTCAGGAGATCGAGACCATCCTGGCTAACACGGTGAAACCCCGTCTCTACTAAAAACTAC
>NW_012114566.1:10438975-10444776 GCF_000951035.1 Colobus angolensis palliatus
TAGAAAAGTCATCAGCATTTGTTCAAGAAAGTTCCCATTTTTCATGACTATGTTTATAGTACAGGCTGAGCATCCCTTACATGACATGCTTGGGACCAAAAGTTTCAGATTTTTAATTTTTTTCAAATTTTGGAATGTTTGCATATACATAATGGCATATCTTGAAGATGGGGACCCAAGTCTAAAGATGAAATTCATTTGTTTCATATATACCTAATACATGTAGCTTGAAGATAATATCATACAATATTCTTAATAATTTTTTGCATGAAACAAAGCTTGTATACCTGAGGTCAGGTGTGGGATTTTTCTACTTGTGATACCATGTTGACATTCATAAATTTTCAAATTTCAGAGAATTTTGGATTTCAAATTTTCAGATTAGGGACGCTCAATCTGTATTAAAATCCCTGACAGTATCTATTAACCTATATCTATCAATTACAAATTATTTATTCAACACTGGTTAAAAAAACAAAGGAGAAAAGATGTGGTCCTGCCCTCAAGGAGGATACAATCTATTTGGGTAGTGTTTAAGTTCTACATTTCCGTAATAACACTGAATAACAAAAAAATCACACGCAAAATAAGTGCTTAGTGCTTGCCTATTGGAGGTTGTTAGGTGGATCTACTGACTATGACTGAGTTGTGTCACATGTCTGGGGCTTGGCTGGCTATAGGCTGGTCTAGCATGGCCTTGGCTAGGTTGACCAGGGTGACTCGGCTCCCCTCACGTGTCGTTCGTTCTTCTTCTGGAACTAGTAGGCTAGCCTAGGTGCATCCCTCTCATGACAGCAGCAGAGTGCAAAAACGCAGTCAAAATGCACAAGCACTTTTTAAAATAGGTCTGCAAACATCTTATTAGCCAAAGCAGGTCACATGCCCAAATCCAGATCAAGGGAGAATAATAGACTCTGCCTGTCTAGGAAGAGGAACTGCAATGCCACATGGCAAAGAGGAAGGTCACAGAAAGGGGTGAGAATTGGGTCTACGGATAGAATCAATCTACAGCAGATAGCTGAGAGAGAAAAAGCAGGAGGGAATCTATGACCAAGCTCCTTGGGCATGGCCTTCATGATCTGGCCAGTTCTGACCTACCGCTCAAGCTTCCTGGTCTCCTCTCCACCCACTCTGTCCCCTTCCCACCCATATCACTCCGTTCCTCTCACTAAGTGACCTAAGTGTTCTCTCGCTTCTTGCTTGGCTTGGGTCCATTTCTGTCTGCCTGAAAGGTCCTTCCTTCCTTCCTCATCTCACCTGACATTTGCCCAGTAAGCTCCTAGTCATTCCTCCGGCCTCAGCTTGGCCATCAGTTCCTCTGGCAAGTCTTTTCTAAACTCTAGAACCTGAGTTAGAGGCCTATCTGTAAGCCCTCCAGCAGCCTGTTCCCACTCCATCGTAGGTATTGTCATTTTTTGTTTACCTGTCTCTAGCTTCCACTAGACTTCACATTAAGCTGTGTGTTCAAAGAGGGTCAGTACTGCAGCCCCAGGGCCTCACACAGAGCTCTAAAATCAATAAATGCTTGATTAATGAAACTCCTTAGTGCCTTGGGAAGGGAAAGGGGCCAGGTGCAGTGGCTCACACCTGTAATCCCAGCACTTTGTGAAGCCAAGGCAAGTGGATCACTTGAGGTGAGGAGTTCAAGACCAGCCTAGCCAACATGGTGAAACCCTGTCTCTACTGAAAATACAAAACTTAGCCAGGCGTGGTGGCAAGCACCTATAATCCCAGCTACTCAAGAGGCTGAGGCAGGAGAATCGCTTGAACCTGGGAGGTGGGGGTTGCAGTGAGCCGAGATTATACCACTACACTCCAGCCTGGGTAACAAAGCGAGACTCCATCTAAAAAAAAAAAAAAAAAAAAGGAAAGTGTGGATTCTTCCCAAAACACAAGAGTAGGAATGGTGCAGGTTAGAGAAGGCCCTGAAAACTAAAATGAACGTGTAGACCATGGATGGAAATAAAGTTTCCAAGAAAAGGCAGGTGGGATAGATCAGTTTTCAGCAGATACTTGGAAGGTGCACTGTTCAACAGAAACATAATGTGAGCCACAAATGTGGGCCCACTTATGTAATTTTACATTTTCTGGAAGCCACATTTTTAAAAAGTAAAAATAAACAGGCAAAATTGATTTTAATAACATTTATCCCAATGTATCCAAAAGATTATCATTTCAACATGTAATCAATACAAAAAAAGAGCAATAAGATATTTTACATTTTTTATACTACATCCTTAAAATCTAATGTGTGTTTTACACTTAAAGCACATCTCAGTTTGAACCACCCACGTTTTCAGGGCTAAATAGCCACAGTAACTAGTGACTACCGTGTTGAACAGTGCAGCTCTAGGGCCAAGAAATCATCTGGGACTAATCCAGGATGATAATAGTAATGAAAATGATGACAGTATTGAGAATGGAGAGAAAGGCAAGTGCATGACATTCCACTGGCAGAATTAGTGTGTCAGCTTATCTGAGAGCCGGAGCACTGGTAATGTATATTTACACATTTGGCGTTCACTCTGTATTGGAAAGGAGAATCGGTTCACATACAAGCTGTGATTCTGTTCACATTTCTGTTCTCAGAGATAACTATTTGTTAGTGAAATCTACCACCTTTATCCAAGCCATGAAAATAGTGAAAATACTTTCTGAGGCTGATTCCTAGTGGAACGCAAGATTTGTGAAATTCGAGCATACTTGCTATAATTCAAACCCATTTTTATGTACTATGGATCACAATCAATTCAATTCAACAACCATTGAATGAGTTCCTGCTAATTGGAAGCCTGAGCTACTGAGCAATTATCCTTGGGAGAAAAGTAAACAAAAGCATAATTTATTAATATACTTGTTATTCTCCCAGTTACACAATTAGTTAACTGTTGTAGACTTATTTGTGATGTGTCTATATAAGCATGTGCAGATATATTTTATTAGACTTTATGTTAAACCATACTTAGAAGTTATCTATTCTAAGTGTATCTCTAGCTTTAATTTCTTCATTTTGCAAGTGAAAAAACTGAAGAAGAATAAAGAACTTGCCTAAATGTAGTTGCTGAAAGATCTGAAGAGAGAATGCTGGTTTCTTTCTCTTTCCAGGAAAATGCTTCTTTTGGGGTATATTTTACATAATGCGATGAGCTTTATAGAAAAAATTAAATAAGCATTCACACACATTAGGTTATTTTTAAAGATTTCTATGGCTATGTGTGTGTATAATAAACAAAAAATATTAATTGATTAAACAATTTCATGTTTATGGAAGCATTTTAAGTGTACATGTTTCTAATAAAATGGATTTTAAGCAAAGACCTCAAGGCTCTTACCACTAAATTTGATTTGTCCCCAAACAGTATCTTCATATTAGCTGATAACTCTCTTACTGTTACGAGCATCTTTAACATATCTTTTTAAATGATCTGGATTGACTGTCTAGACTGTTTCAAGTTCCCTGGATAATTTTGCAACTCCCTCTTTACTCTGACAGTGTGCATGTGACCTTGAGTTAAATTACAGAGATTTCTTCTAAGTGCTTCATATGCACTACATACATTACTTAATATTGAAGATTTTTGCTTTATAAGTATAAGGGGAAAATTTCCTGTTGAGAAATATTAAATACCACTTATCTGAGGTTATCAGGTTATGTGACTGCACATTTCCAGCTCTTTCTTTCGGAAAATGAATCCATTGTTATTGAAATTTAAAGAAATTAATGCATTTTTAATCAGATCAACATACATTTACTATAACAAGCACACAATCCATTTTGAGTTGAACACTATGTTTTTTGAAACAAAATTATTGTAGGTCAAGAGACAAATATATGGGAACTTAAAGGTATATATCATTGTTACCAATAATAATGTGATTTCATCAGGAGCATCTGATAAATCTCAAGGATGTGATAAAGTCAGGAACACCTTGCAATAGAAAGCAGATATTGAGAACATTCTCTTCTGCTTTTTCACTTGACAGTGTGGGCAATTAAGACTTCATAAATTGGCCAGGGGTGGTGGCTCACACCTGTAATCCCAGCACTTTGGGTGGCTGAGGAGTGCAGATCACCTGAGGTCAGGGGTTTGAGACCAGCCTAGCCAACATGACGAAACCCTGTCTCTGCTAAAAATACAAAAATTAGCCAGGTGTGGTGGTGGGTGCATGTAATCCCAGCTACTTGGGAGGTTGAGGCAGGAGAATTACTTGAACCTGGGAGGCGGAGTTTGCAGTGAGCTGAGGTCACTCCATTGCTCTCCAGCCTGGGCAACAAGAGTGAAACTCTGCCTCAAAAACAAAACAAACAAACAAAAAAAGACTTCACAAATTAGTTTAAAGGACATTCATTTCAGGATAAACTCATCTCATGAAAATATGAGGATCCTGAAGGCTTTGGATACCTTTGGATTCAACAGGTAGTTTCCAAATTGGACACAAAGATTATTTTTTTCTTACAAGATTTCGACCCCTTAGAGGAAGGAGGAAGGGGTATACCCCGAGGCATCTCATAACTTTCACTAATTATATATAGAACCACAGAATATCAGAGACTCTTGGAATTATTCTAATCCAAGTTTTTCAATTGCAGATTCAGTGTGAAACATAAACAAATCACAGGTCCAGCTGTTAGCATCTCTTGAGGTAAACATACACAAATTTGTTGAGCAGCCTCTTAGAATTCTACAGCATTTCCTTTGTATCACTAAACTAACGTTTGTAAAGTTGCAGCTAAGTGCAATGAGTTAGCCCTTTAAGCTTCAAGGCATTGACCAGGGCTTTAGCTTTCAGAGATTTGGTGAGCAAGTCTGTATGCATTCTTCCAGACCTTTTGTGACTTTATAGACTTCAATCACACCCCTGCCAGCCTTCATCTTTCATATTAGTCCATCCAAACTAAAGACATCTAAGGATTCAAAACATTTGGAAGCATTCCCTTTCATTTCCAGCCAAAACAAAAATAAAGGGTTCCCTTGAGCTCTCAAGGAAAGAAGTCTATGTTTTTGGTACTTAGGGCTGTCTCCAAAAATGGGATCTTACAAAGTATAATTCTGTAGAAGGCACAGCAATGGGAGCCACTTAGACCTAGAAGAGACCCAAATATAAATATCTATATCCACTTTCACCTTGAAAACACTACTCTTGCTAACAGCAACCTTTCAGAAGTGGGGATGCTGCCTCATTTCCTTCTTTGGTATATGTTGAGAGAAACATGTTACCAGAGAAGGAAAGGTACACTGTTTCAAGATATTTCTTCCACAAAATATTTCTTCTTTACCTTTACCTTACATATAGATATTGCTGATGTCTTTGATTTAACAAATTCTATGGGTTTTTTTCAAGTAAGAATATTTCTCCTAGCATGAGTTATAAAATGCAACTGCCTCTGCATTAATTTAGCCATTATCTAGTCTCATTGTGAATTGCTTTAATCAGGTTGCTTTCCTGACTGATATCCACATATAATGAACACTAAGAACCATGAGTTCTGACTGCGAGAATAAAAAAAGAAGTCCCAGGCACTGACAAAAATATAAGGTTTGAATTGGCACACCAAGAAGCAGCATTGGATCACCAGTGGATAGTCTGAGGTTCATGACTTTTGGGTAGAGAGAACTAAGCAGAGGGCGGAGCAAGATGGCCGAATAGGAACAGCTCCAGTCTCCAACTCCCAGCGCGAGCGACACAGAAGACTGGTGATTTCTACATTTTCAACTGAGGTACTGGGGTCATCTCACTCGGGAGTGCCGGACAATCGGTGCTGGTCAGCTGCTGCAGCCTGACCAGCGAGAGCTGAAGCA
>NW_012114567.1:0-508 GCF_000951035.1 Colobus angolensis palliatus
GATGGTCTCGATCTCCTGACCTCGTGATCCGCCCGTCTCGGCCTCCCAAAGTGCTGGGATTACAGGCTTGAGCCACCGCGCCCGGCCTGACCATATTTTCTTATTTCTGGTTCTCCTCATGGTTTTCTTGCCCCCTTTATGGAAGGTATATGAAATAATGTAAAGATTAGTAGTCAAGTAAATTATCTCACAGGCATGATGCAGCATTCTGAAGGATGTACTGCGCCAGGCACGGTGGCTCACGCCTGTAATCCCAGCAGTTTGGGAGCCTGTGACAGGCGGATCATGAGATCAGGAGTTTGAGACCAGCCTGGCCAATATGGTGAAACCCCATCTCTACTAAAAATACAAAAATTAGCCAGGCATGGTGCTGCGCGCCTGTAATCCCAGCTACTCAGGAGGCTGAGGCAGACGAATTGCTTGAACCTGGGAGGCGGAGTTGCAGTGAACTGAGATAGTGCCACTGCACTCCAGCCTGGGCAACAGAGTGAGACTTTGTCTCAAAAAA
>NW_012114567.1:3766-4262 GCF_000951035.1 Colobus angolensis palliatus
CAGGATGGTCTCGATCTCCTGACCTCGTGATCCGCCCGTCTCGGCCTCCCAAAGTGCTGGGATTACAGGCTTGAGCCACCGCGCCTGGCCCAGTTATGTATTTATTAAGCACCTACTATATAGTAGACACTGGGAATAGAGCAAAGGTGACAAGAAAAATAAAACAAAGAAATAAATCCTCCTGGGGTTTACAATCAAGTGAGCAGACAGTTGTTAATCAAATCGTCAGAAAAAATAAACATGTGATTGCAGATGTGACAACTGTATGAGGAAAAACTTATAGTGCTGTGAAAAAGTGCACTTTTCACAGACAGGGACACTGCCTTAGAACAGAGAGTCACGCCAGGCTTTTCAACATAAGTGGAAGTCATGCCAACATCTAAAACTGGAAAAGGAAATACCGGCCGGGCGCGGTGGCTCAAGCCTGTAATCCCAGCACTTTGGGAGGCCGAGACGGGAGGATCACAAGGTCAGGAGATCGAGACCATCCTGGCTA
>NW_012114567.1:9547-10808 GCF_000951035.1 Colobus angolensis palliatus
TGAGCCAGGAGAATCGCTTGAACCCAGGAGGCGGAGGTTGCAGTGAGCCGAGATCACGCCATTATACTCCGGCCTGGCAACAACCAAAACTCCCACTCGGGAAAAGAAAAAAAACTGTAGAGGTGGAGTCTGACTATGTTGCCCCCACTGATCTCAGATTCTTGGGCTCAAGCAGTTCACCTGCCTCAACTTCCCAAAGTGCTGGGTTTATAGGCATGAGCCACTGCACCTGGCCCATGTTACAGTTAGGTTCACTTGTTATAATTTATATTCCATTTTAGGTTTATTTCATATTCTCATTGAAATTTTTAAAAATTGTTATTAAAGTATGGTTTTATTTTATTTTATTTTAAAATGAGAAATGGGGTCTTGCTATGTTGCCTAGGCTGGTTTCAAACTCCTGGCCTCAAGTGATACTCTCATTTCGGCTTCCCAAAGGATTACAGGCCCGAGCCATCATGCCCCACCAAGTTGTGTTTTTGGACAAAGTATATTCTCTTTAGAATAAAGATTTTAGGCTGGCGCGGTGGCTCACGCCTATAATCCAAGCACTTTGGGAGGCCAAGGTGGGCGGATCATGAGGTCAGGAGATCGCAACCATCCTGGCTAACACGGTGAAAACAAGTCTCTACTAAAAAAATTTTTTAAATTAGCCGGGCATGGTGGCGGGCGCCTGTAGTCCCAGCTACTGGGGAGGCTGAGGCAGGAGAATGGTGTGAACTCAGGAGGCAGAGCTTGCAGTGAACCGAGATCGTGCCACTGGACTCCAACCTGGGCGGCAGAGACTCTATCTCAAAAATAAAAAAATAAAAAAATAAAAAAAATAAATATAGGAACTTCTTTTACAGCAGAGTTAAAAGAACCTAGTTCTTTTATCTAAGTTAAGCCCAAGGATGTAATTCATTCGTCCACACAAAGGTTTAACCTAAGTAACTTTGGAAAATAGTATTTTGACAGTGTGCTATAAGACTAAAGAAGAAAAGGACTGTACATGTAAAGTTCTGTACACTAGTTAGTAAACTTTACATATTGACATCATATACTCCCTGATATGACATACTGAAAAGAACATCACTTAGTTAATAGTATTGTACAGATGTTAATTTCCTGATTTTGATAAATGCACTGTAGTTATGTAATATGCTAATACCAGGGAAACTGGGTGATATGTATTCAAGAACTCTTTGTATTATTTTTGCAACTTTAGAGTAAGCCTAAAATTATTTCAAAATAAAAAGTTCACACACACACAGCACACACA
>NW_012114567.1:15342-16656 GCF_000951035.1 Colobus angolensis palliatus
TTTTTTTTGAGAGAGAATCTCCCTTTGTTGCCCAGGCTGGAGTGCAGTGGTGCAATCTCGGCTCACTGCAACCTCCACCTCCCGGGTTCAAGCGATTATCCTGCCTCAGCCTCCTGAGTAATTGGGATACAGTCTGGTGCCACCATGCCCAGCTAATTTTTGTATTTTTTAGTAGAGACAGGATTTCACCATGTTGGCAAGGCTGGTCTCAAACTCTTGGCCTCAAGTGATCCTCCTGCCTTGGCCTCCCAAAGTGTTGGGATTACAGGCGTGAGCCATTGTGCCCAGCCTAAGAGTAGCATTAATTCAACATTCATCAATTCAATGAGTAAACATTAAACAGGTATTGTGTATCAGGCACTAGGCCAAATGGTAATACTCTGTATAAAGACAGGCCTAAAAGCATTATTCCATCCCTAGTAGTACTTTCACTGCTTGAAATTTTAGAAGATATGCTCATTTAGCGTTCTTTGATGTAGGCAGCTGTCCTGAGCATTGTAGTATATTTAGTAGTATTCCTGGTTCCTACCACTAGATGCCAGTAACCTCTCCTCCCCCCTTACCCACCCTCCCCAGTTGTGACACTGTCTCCAGACATTTTGAAATAGCCCAAGGGTAGGCTGGGCGCGGCGGCTCACATCTATAATCCCAGCACTTTGGGAGGCCGAGGTGGGCGGATCTCGAGGTCAGGAAATCGAGACCATCCTGGCTAAAACGGTGATTCCATCTCAAAAAAAAAAAAAAAAAAATCCCAAGAGTAAAAACCGTCCCTGGTTGAGAATCATTGTGATCACATTTTTAAAGAACTAAAGTGTATTTAATTTTAGAGATACTACTACTATACCAATCTTGCCTATTTCTTATGTGATGAATTTGTCTTATATGTCATTGAACATTTGAACTTGAGAAATATAAACCACAATGGAGTCTGATTCTCAGATAAGTGGGATTTTAAGTTGAGTGTCATTTCCAAATAACTTATGAATTGCAGAATAAATACAGTTGTGTATTTTTAGGTTATGGAAGTTTATCTTAAATCATACACGGCTGATAAAAATATGAAATATAAGCCCTTGGCCGGGCATAGTGGCTCACGCTTGTAATCCTAGCACTTTGGAAGGCTGAGACAGGCAGATCACTTGAGGTCAGGAGTTCGAGACCAGCCTGGCCAACATGGTAAAACTCTGTCTTTACTAAAAATGCAAAAATTAGCCGGGCATGGTGGTGCACAGCTATAATCCCAGCTACTAGGGAGGCTGAGGCACAAGAATCGCTTGAACCCGGGAGGTGGAGGTTGCAGTGAGCCGAGATCAC
>NW_012114567.1:18743-20118 GCF_000951035.1 Colobus angolensis palliatus
CCCGCCTCGGCCTCCCAAAGTGCTGGGATTACAGGCGTGAGCCACCGCACCGGGCCCCCAAAGTGTAATTTTTGTATTTTTAGTAGAGATGAGGTTTCACTATGGTGGCCAGGCTGGCCTTGAACTCCTGACTTTGTGATTCGCCCACCTCAGCCTTCCAAAGTGCTGGGATTACAGGTGTGAGCCACCGCATCCGGCCTCAAGTAAACAGTTTTATTGTTCTCATGTGCTCAGTTTTGAGGCTCAGAAGAAGTTACTTTCTGACTGAAATTAAGCTAAAATAAACATTTAACAATTTTAAATATAGGTGAAAGAGCTTACAGTGCTGCCTGGCAAATAACTTGGCAAAGGTCTCCTGGTTAAGTGGTAAGGCTGAGATTGGAAGATGGGCAGTCTAGCTCCAGGCTCCCCTCTTAGCATTAATATTTGAAGATAAAAGGGTTGAGAAGGAAGTTTATCCTATATGACCTAAGAATCCTATTGAGTTCTTTAGCTTAATGTCTTATTCCGTGGTCTACCTGGAGAGAAGAAGGGGCTGAGGGTGTACTGCTGGCCTGGATATAAAATCCAAGTAACAGACTTCACACAGAATTGCTTTTCCCTTTGGAAGACTAAAGGTTTGCAACTGCACCAGACTTGCTGTGCCTGCTTCTATTCCCTAAGGATGAGTTTAGTCCCATAAGGATTTTTGGTCTATTTTCAGGAAATAGGCTTCTGGTGGGTCTGCCCCACAATCCACTGTATGTGCTCATTGTTCACCTCAGGCTAAGCTGAGGCTCTCCCTCCTGCTGCTTATTCAAACTTCAACCTACTCATGCAAAGCAAGGGAATTGGTATATTATTTTAAGTGGAAGATAAACAGGATCATGGATTTTTAGATAAGGCCAAAGAAAATTTATTACTTTAAAATTAATTAAGAAATACTTCATGGTAAATATTGGGAAGTTTTTAATATTATCTGTACGGAAGACACTTGTCTTGCTCAAGACTGCATTGCTCTGATACCAGTGTTAATTTATCTTTGGAAGGTTTTGTAATAGCAGAAAGAAGTAGCTGAACACAAATGAGACGTAATTTTTTGTATTTTTAGTACAGATGGGGCTTCACCATGTTGGCCAGGCTGTTCTTAAACTCCTGACCTCAAGTGATCCGCCTGCCTCAGCATCCCAAAGTGCTGAGAGTACAGGTGTGATCCACTGTACCTGGCCTGAGACATATATTCATATATTCTTTTTCCTTTTTTTCTTTTCTTTTCTTTTCTTTTTTTTTTTTGACATGGAGTTTCGCTTTTGTTGCCCAGGCTGGAGTGCAATGGTGTGATCTTGGCTCACTGCAACCTCCGCCTCCTGGGTTCAAGCGATTCTCCTGCCTCAGC
>NW_012114568.1:0-480 GCF_000951035.1 Colobus angolensis palliatus
CAACACTATGCCCAGATACTTTTTTTTTGTATTTTTAGCAGAGACGAGGTTTCACCGTGACGGCCAGGATGGTCTCGATCACATGACCTCATCATCC
The DNA here is from genome assembly GCF_000951035.1 of Colobus angolensis palliatus. Lineage (NCBI taxonomy): Eukaryota > Metazoa > Chordata > Mammalia > Primates > Cercopithecidae > Colobus > Colobus angolensis. The sequence continues at coordinate 98 of NW_012114568.1, forward strand.
GCCCGCCTCGGCCTCCCAAAGTGTTGTAATTACAGGTAAGCCACCATGCCCAGCCCAACAGCATCATTTTTATCTAAAGCTGTAATTTAGCAAATGTTGTAAGGTGAATAGCTAAATATTATTTACTACAGACCCAAGCAGTCTACTATGGTTTTATTACCCTTAATACAAATTTATTTCTTGAATGAAATAATTATTCCATTCTATTTTAGTTGAATTTTCTTTGGTCTGTTGCTAAGTTTTGCTAAAATACTGCCATTTTACTTAAACTTGCCCTGCAAATAGCTTTTTATTTTTTAAAAAAACTTCAAAAATACAATATTGTAAACATTACAGCTTGCATTGGTAGTCCCAACTACTCAGCAGGCTGAGGAAGGAGAATC
>NW_012114568.1:5544-6428 GCF_000951035.1 Colobus angolensis palliatus
AGGAGGTGGAGACCACCCTTGCCAACATGGTGAAACCCTGTCTCTACTAAAAATACAAAAATTAGCCAGGCGTGGTTGGTGGCTGGTGCTTGTAATCCCAGCTACTAGGCAGGAGAATTGATTGAACCCAAGAGACGGAGGTTGCAGTGAGCCCAGATCGTATCATTTCGCTAAGCCTGGGTGACAAGAGTGAGACTCTGTCTCAAAAACAAACAAACAAAATCTTGGCTGCTGGCAACCAGGCACAGCCAAGTAAGGTGAGGGCAGAAGGCAGAAACTTGCAATCCATGGTGCATCAGCTTTTATAACATATTTTTTCTCCCCAATTACATAGAAGATATCCTGTGTTTGATCTTATGCATCTTTGAATCCAAACATCTCATTTTTTGCCTTATACATATTATAAACTTATTCACAATTTATCATACATAATCAATCTATTGGAAAATATTCAAAACAAATGCATTCATGGAACCAAGTAGTACACCTGAATTAAAATTTGTATTGAGAATTATTAGCGGCCAGGCGCGGTGGCTCAAGCCTGTAATCCCAGCACTTTGGGAGGTCGAGATGGGCGGATCATGAGGTCAGGAGATCGAGACCATCCTGGCTAACACGGTGAAACCCTGTCTCTACTAAAAATAAAAAAACCAGCTAGGCTTGTTAGCGGCCAGGCGCGGTGGCTCAAGCCTGTAATCCCAGCACTTTGGGAGGTCGAGATGGGCGGATCATGAGGTCAGGAGATCAAGACCATCCTGGCTAACACGATGAAACCCCGTCTCTACTAAAAAATACAAAAATCTAGCTGGGCAAGATAGAGGGCGCCTGTAGTCCCAGCTACTCGGGAGGCTGAGGCAGGAGAATGGCATGAACCCGGGAGGCGG
>NW_012114568.1:6478-6946 GCF_000951035.1 Colobus angolensis palliatus
AAAGATATGCATGGTCCAAACAGTTCTTTTCTTCCCAACACTGAGGAATGGCATACAAGGCTGTCTCCAAGAGGTCACATCTCTTCCAGACCTTAATGAGCCCTAAAAATAATTTTTCATGTGCAGTGACTAGCAAGCAATCAAAGATGACAAAGCTCACAATAAATAAGAAAGTGTGAAATACACCAGAAAAAAAAATAACTGAAGCACATTTGTAAAGACATCTAATATTAGAATTTTGAAAACAACTATACCTACCATATTAAAAGAAGATAAAGTATTGGCAGGAGAAAAATATTAAAACTTTAAAAATAACTAAGCTGTGGTTGGGCGTGGTGGTTCATGCCTGTAATTCCAGCACTTCAGTAGGCTGAGGCAGCTGGATCACCTGAGGTCAGGGGTTCAAAACCAACCTGGCCAACATAATAAAACACCATCTGAGGATGGGCATGGTGGCTCACGCCTGTA
>NW_012114568.1:13156-14712 GCF_000951035.1 Colobus angolensis palliatus
AATCTTAGTCACAGAAAGGACAGCAGTGACCACGGCAAGGTGCTGACGATTCTGGTCCACTGGATCCCACCATTCCTAGGACAGTAAATACCATCACAGTCACCACCAAGCAAGATACAACCGCATCATTTTCTGTTTTGTTTTTCAAAATGAATAAAGGTGATCTTCATCATAAGTGGAAATAAAAAGTCATTTATCATCTTTTTATACTAAACTGTCACGGTTTAGTTTACATTTTCTTAAGTTCTTATAATTTTAAAAGGGCAGTTGACACTTGTGTGGCTTATAAAGTTTTTGATAGTCTTACATTACTTGAAATGTTCAAAGTGCAGTATATTTTTAATTAAAAAGAGTAAACTGTATGTATTTGTTTTATATATTTAAGGCTTACTCACAAATAATGCTCCTGTTTATGATTCAAAAACTTCAAAGTTTGATTTTCAATCTGTACATACACAGAACAGTGTATCATGCTGATGGATTTTTTTGTGTTTTGTTTTTTAAGTGACAACCACAGTTTCTGTTTGTCTGAATGTATTTTGGACTTTTGTATATTAAATATAACATTAAAAAGACATTTCATCATGTTTTAGGTAATATAAGATTGGTATACACAAACAAACTTTACAAATTTCTGTAGGGTTTAGCAAACTATGTGTGCAATATTACAATATTTCTATATTTTGATTTCTAAATCTTTTTAAGAAAAGATTAGTTTTTTAAAGAAATGCCTCCACAAATTCAGGTTTATTTTATAAAATGGTAAAATGAAATGAGTGGTTTTTCATGCTATAGGAATACTGGCATTTAAATAAAATACTGAATGTTTTAATCAAAATTATTTAGACAGTAGATTTAAATAATTTATTGATTTAAAACTACAGTGATACACATTCACTAATATTTTACAAATCAAACCTATTGGTATTAGGTTTTATTTAGTAGTAATATACATATGAGATCAAATATCTGTTCAAAATGAACATTTTTCATCAATAATTTGGTATGTTGTGTTTGTTTGTTTTTGAGACCGAGTTTCGCTCTTGTTGCCCAGACTGGAGTGCAATAGTGAGATCTCGGCTCACCGCAACCTCTACCTTCCAGGTTCAAGCAATTCTCCTGCCTCAACCTCCTGAGTAGACAAGTAGATGAGATTACAGGCATGTGCCACCAGGTGCAGCTTTTTTTTTTTTTTTTTTTGTATATTTAGTAGAGACAGGGTTTCTCCATCTTGGTCAGGCTGGTCTCCAACTCCCCACCTCAGGTGATCCCCCAACTCGGTCTCCCAAAGTGCTGGGATTATAGGTGTGAGCCACCGCACCTGGCCCAGTTTGATGTTTTCAAGCAGTAAGAAGTCTTGCTTTAATCAAATTTTTTGGAAAATAGTTGACTAACCTTATATTATTTTGTGTATGGTGCGTTCAAAATGTTCTAGTGTAACCTAATATTGATTGATGACGGGCAAGCAAACTTTTCGAAAATCTTATAGGCCTATTAAATTGTTGAAGTTTTTTGGTTTTTTTTTTTTTGAGATTAGTCTCACTCATGTCCCCCAG
>NW_012114568.1:19602-19966 GCF_000951035.1 Colobus angolensis palliatus
TATAGCCTGGGCAACACATCGAGACTCCATCTCTGGGAAGAAAAAATGAATAAAATAAAATAAAATAAAATAAATCTTTGGCGGGGCGCGGTGGCTCATGCCTGTAATCCCAGCACTTTGGGAGGCCGAGGCGGGTGAATCACCTGAGGTGGAGATCGAGACCATCCTGGCTAAAATAAAATAAAATAAATCTTTGGCGGGGCGCGGTGGCTCATGCCTGTAATCCCAGCACTTTGGGAGGCCGAGGCGGGTGAATCACCTGAGGTCGGGAGTTTGAGACCAGCCTGACCAACATGGATAAACCCTGTCTCTACTAAAAATACAAAATTAGCGGGGTGTGGTGGCACATGCCTGTAATCCCAGC
>NW_012114569.1:0-665 GCF_000951035.1 Colobus angolensis palliatus
AACGTGGGAGCGGAGGTTGTAGTGAGCCAAGATTGCGCCACTGCACTCCAGCCTGGGCAACAGAGCAAGACTCCGACTCAAAAAAGTAAAATAAAGTAGTAGGAAAGGCTAGGTGTGGTGGACTCACACCTGTAATCCCAGCACTTTGGGAGGCCAACATGGGTGGATCACCTGGGCTCAGGAGTTCGAGACCACCCTGGCCAAGATGCTGAAACCCCGTCTCTGCTAAAATACAAAAATTAGCCACGTATGATGGTGGGTGCCTGTAATCCCAGCTACTCGGGAGGCTGAGGCAGGAGAATCGCTTCAATCCGGGAGGCGGAGGTGGCAGTGAGCCAAGATTGCACCATTGCGCTCCAGCCTGGATGACAGAGCAAGACTCCATCTCAAAAAGAAAAGAAAATAACAAAAAATAGTGGGAAAAAACTAAAAAGAGATAGGAAGAAAAGAAAATTGGATTTATGAAAAAGTGTGTGGCAGGGCCAGGTGATGGGCAGCTGCACGGAGACGTTCCCTAAGAGCTGGCTGCCTCTCACGACCACATGGCGAGCCTGTGCATTTCGACGAGTAAATGCTTTTTTTCTCACAGGCTGTGGCTCTGCTTGGAGAACATGCTCACATTCATCATCTCCGTGGCACTGCTCTGGTTTGTCTTGTTTTTTTTT
>NW_012114569.1:5400-6444 GCF_000951035.1 Colobus angolensis palliatus
GGGGCTTGGCTGACACCTGGTTTCCATGTCTCCACCTGGAAAGTGACTGTGTGTCTCTGCTTGGGAATTCTGTTCTCTCAGACTCTTCTGTGTCTGGGCCCTTGTGCAAACCTTTGCAGAGAAATCCTGTCCCCAGCCCACAAAGTTCTATCTGCCCTGCAGTGGTTTGTACGGGGGCACAGAGGCCCCCTCCTCTCTTCTCCTGCCCCAGGGACCCCAAGAATCTTGCTACTTCAGCCTGCCGCTGAGAGGTAGGGGTATTCGTGACCGACAGTGGGGACCACTCTGGGCTTCCCAGGGACACTGGCCTGACCCCTGGGCATGCTGACTCCCCCAGTACCGTCTGCCCTTGACTCAGCGGCACGCCTGCCAGGGTTGCGCCAGTTCCTTCCTGCACAGGATCCCGTTTGCATCACCAGATGTGGGAAGGGGACCCTGGTACCAGGAGGTCCTCAGATGCCCCGCCGAGGTCCACCTGCCGGCCACCCAGGCAGAGAGGCCCCTGTCTGTCTGCCTTTGGGGCCAGAGCCCGCTTCCAGCCTGCTGACCACCCCTTGTGCCCAGCCTTTCCATGTGGCAGTGCCAGGGGGCGTCTCAGGTCCCCAGAGACACTGGATGAGGAATGAGCTCTTCGCAATGTGGGCAGTGGAGGGTGTCTGGCTGTGACAGGGGCGTCCCCAGGACAGCCTGTTGTGGAAATAGCCCCTGTTCTGGGAGGATCTGGGCGGCTTCCCAGAGGGGGCATCCCCGGTGGCAGAGCACAAAGGAGGTCTGGGGGAATGGGCAGTGAGCTGCCGGGGCTGCTGAGGAGTAAGATGAGGGGAGCATTGGGATCAGGGGGAGCCCTAGGAGGGGGTGGGGAGCACTAGGTTGAGGGAGCCCTAGGAATAGGGGGAGCGCTAAGATGGGGAGGGGCACCTGTCCCCACCCCGCATTGACACACGGATATCAAACTGCTCACTTAAAATGTACTGGGGCCGGGTGCAGTGGCTCACGCTTGTAATCCCAGCACTTTGGGAGGCCGAGGCGGGCGGATCACGAGGT
>NW_012114569.1:12199-12526 GCF_000951035.1 Colobus angolensis palliatus
TGTGTGCGCAAGTGTGTGCCAGTGTGTGTGTGCATGTGTGTGAGAGCACGTCTGTGTGTGTGCAAGTGTGTGTGTGCATGTGTGTGAGAGCACGTCTGTGTGTGCGTGTGTGTATGTGTGCAAGTTTGTACCAGTGTCTGTGTGTATACATGTGTGTGAGAGCACGTGTCTGTGCGTGTGTGTGCAAGTGTGTGTGTGTGCAAGTGTGTGCCTGTGTGTGTGTGCGCCTGTGTGTGTGAGAGCACGTCTGTGTGTGTGTGTGCAGGTGTGTGTGTGTGTGTGTGTGTGTGTGTGTGTGTACATATGTGTGAGATGCACACAGATCCA
>NW_012114569.1:13006-13567 GCF_000951035.1 Colobus angolensis palliatus
ATTTTAATCTGTTATCCTACAAGAGCAAAATTTGTCACCTCTGCCTGCTTCCATTTCTGGCCTATGGGGAATTTTTATCTCATTTTTTAGTCCATGTGTGAGAGTGTGTGTGTGTGCGTGTGTGTGTGTGTGTGTGTGTGCACACGTGTGTGTGTGTGTGTGTATGTCTGTGCCTGTGAGAGCACGTCTGTGTGTGTGTGCGCACGTCTGTGTGTGTGTGTGCAAGTGTGTGCCACTGTGTCTGTGACAGTGTGTCTGTGCCAGTGTCTGTGTGGGCCAGTGTGTGTGTCTGTGTGTGCATGCGTGTGAGAGCACGTGTCTGTGTGTATGCGTGTGCCAGTGTGTCTGAGTCTGTGGATGTGTGTGAGAGCACGTGTCTGTGTGAGAGCACGTGTCTGTGTGTGTGTGCCAGTGTGTGTGTCTGTGTGTGTGTGTCTGTGTGCGTGTGTGTCTGTGTGTGTGTCTGCGTGTGTATGTGTGTCTGTGTGTGCCAGTGTGTCTGTGTGCTCCTTCCCTCCCTTGCCCCAGGTGCGCCACAGGCACCTCAGGGCATTGGTGTCC
>NW_012114569.1:19652-20817 GCF_000951035.1 Colobus angolensis palliatus
GGTACAGGGCGCCTATAGTCCCAGCTACTCGGGAGGCTGAGGCAGGAGAATGGCATGAACCCAGGAGGCGGAGCTTGCAGTGAGCCGAGATCGCGACCATCCTGGCTAATACAGTGAAATCCCGTCTCTACTAAAAAATACAAAAAATTAGCCGGGCGTGGTGGCGGCGCCTGTAGTCCCACCTACGCGGGAGGCTGAGGCAGGAGAATGGCGGGAACCCGGGAAGTGGAGCTTGCAGTGAGCCGAGATGGAGCCACTGCACTCCAGCCTGGGCGACAGAGCGAGGCTCCGTCTCAAAAAAAAAAAAGAAAAGAAAAGAAAACAAAAGAAAAGATAGAGCGGGCCCAGTGGCTCATGCCTGTAATCCCAGCACTTTGGGAGGCCAAGGCAGGTGGATCACCTGAAGTCAGGAGTTCGAGACCAGCCTGGCTAACATAGTGAAACCCCATCTCTACTAAAAATACAAAAGTTCTCCAGGAGTGGTGGTGGCAGGTGCCTGTAATCCCAGCTACTTGGGGGGCTGAGGTGGGAGAATCACTTGGAATGAGGAGGCGGAGGTTGCAGTGAGCTGAGATCATGCCACTGCACTCTAGCCTGGGTGACAGAGTGAGACTCTGTCAAAAAAGAAAGAGAGAGAGAGAGGGAGGGAGAGGGAAGGAGGGGGGAGAGAGAGGAGAGAGAGAGAGAAAGAAGGAGAAAGGAAGGAAGGAAAGGAGAGGAGAGGAGGAAAAGCTGGTGCCAGAGGCCTCTAGGGTTAGCCTGGGCAGAGTCCTTGAAGCCGACCTGGACCTGCCCCCTGCACGTCCAGCCACGTGTGCACAGCAGATGTGCACAGCAGATGTGCCCTCGCCACCCCCACCTTGGGACCAGCTGGTGCCAGGCCTGAGCCACTGCATCTGAGTATGGCTTTGAGGATTGATGGTGGCCCTCTGGGGACCGGCCCAGCCACCAAGCTTTCTGGAGCACCCACCCTCGCTGGGCCTGTCCTGGGTCCCAGGAGGCACAGGGGTTGGGGGCGGATACCACAAAGGCTTTGCTGGGGAGCCGCTCAGAAGGGCCGTTGGGTGAGTTTCCTGTGGTCGCTGTGGCCGCTGACTACAGATGTCGTGGAGTTGATTATTGTAGGTTCTAGAGATCAGAAATTGAAAGTCGCTCGCTTTCTTTT
>NW_012114570.1:0-1061 GCF_000951035.1 Colobus angolensis palliatus
TTTTTCTTTTTCTTTTTCTTTTTTTTGAGTCTCACTCTGTCGCCCAGATTGGAGTGCAATGGATCCATCTCGGCTCACTAAAATCTCCGCCTCCTGGGTTCAAGTGATTCTTCTGCCTCAGCCTCCCAAGTAGCTGGGACCACAGGTGTGCGCCACCACATCAGGCTAATTTTTTTTTTTTTCTTTTTCAGTATTTTTGGGAGAGACAGGCTTTCACCATATTGATCAGGCTGGTCTGGAACTCCTGACCTCGTGATCTGCCCGCCTTGGCCTCCCAAAGTGTTGGAATTACAGGTGTGAGCCAGAGCCCAGCCATATTTAGATATATTTATATATGGATGAAAAGGAGCCAATGGAGAGAGAAGTTAAAGATACGTGGGTAAGGACAACAAAGAGTGGGAGAGAATATGGAGTCACTGACCTTTAGAAGTGAATCAAACTGGCCGGGTGCGGTGGCTCAAGCCTGTAATCCCAGCACTTTGGGAGGCCGAGACGGGCGGATCACGAGGTCAGGAAATCGAGACCATCCTGGCTAACACAGTGAAACCCTGTCTCTACTAAAAACTACAAAAAACCAGCCAGGCGAGGTGGCGGCGCCTGTAGTCCCAGCTACCCGGGAGGCTGAGGCAGGAGAATGGCCTGAACCCAGGAGGCGGAGCCTGCAGTGAGCTGAGATCTGGCCACAGCACCCCAGCCTGGGTGACAGAGCGAGACTCCGTCTCAAAAAAAAAAAAAAAAAAAAAGTGAATCAAACTGTGCTTCTGTTGTCAGAGGAGGAAAGCAGGGAAGGAAGGATTGGTGCAGATGCAGGAATGTTTGGTACTGGAAGTTGAAGAAGTTCTTTCTATAGTTTCTATTTTTTCCTATGAAACGAGAATGAGAATTATGGGGAAGTGGTAGGTAGATTTGAGGAAATTGAAGAAGGCCTTGAGTAGTCTCAAAATTCAGAGAACTGATTTTAAAAGTTAGAATAGTTTGTCAGGTAAGGCTGGAAGCTTGAATTTACTATTATCTATCTGTCTGCACAATTTAGCTATTTTCTTCCCCCAATACTATTTAGC
>NW_012114570.1:1846-3056 GCF_000951035.1 Colobus angolensis palliatus
GTCTCGATCTCCTGACCTCGTGATCCACCCGTCTCGGCCTCCCAAAGTGCTGGGATTACAGGCTTGAGCCACCGCGCCCGGCCTAATTTAGCTATTTTCTTCCCCCAATACTATTTAGCGGCCAGGATTGTGTGACATACAGTATATACTAGAGACATACTAGAATGACAAAAGATCAAGAGAATGTTTTTTATGTTGCTAGTAGTGATGGTAGTGGTGTTAGCTACCATACATTGAGCATTTCTCTCTGCCAGTGCTTTACCTACATTATCTCCCTGAATTCTCTAGAGATAATTGAGTTGAGAATATTTGAAAGAGAGTAAAGTCTGAGTTTGGTTGAAGTGTAAGTGAAGAGAGTAGAAGCTAATAGGGAAGGAGTAGAGAGATGTCAAGAAACTTACATCCTGATGAGCTGTAAGGTAAAGATGAAAGGATTTGCCTGAGCAAGGGATCTAGAAAAATAGAAATGTTTGGATTTAAGATTTCAAAGAGACCAGCCTGGCCAATACGGTGACACCCCATCTCTACTAAAAATACAAAAATTAGCCTGGCATGGTGGCATGCACCTGTAGTGCACTCAGGAGGCTGAGGCAGAAGAATTGCTTGAACCCGGGAGGCAGAGGTTGCAGTGAGCTGAGATCACACCATTGCATTCCAACCTGGCGACAGACTGAGACTCTGTCTCAAAAAAAAAAAAAAAAAAGATTTCAAAGAAGCAGTCCCAGATGACGTTGAACTCCCTAGAAACAAACATCTGAATTGGAAAAGTTGAGGAAATTAGGGGAGCAAGCAAAGTAAGGTCTCTTCCTGTTATTCTGAATAAAGTTTCACAGAAAACACTATCGAAATGCTTCCCAGTGACAAAGTTAGAAGACCTTTCTTTCGGGGACCTGGTCTGCTCATTACTGGAGACAGTAACCCAAAGTCTGGGGTGGATTTTCTCTTCTCAGTCCAACTTGTCATCTCTTGAAGGTCAGGAGACTCTGCCAAAGGATAACAGCACATTATCCTTTTGAGGCTGGGCTGGGTGGCTCACACCTATAATCCCAGCACTTTGGAAGGACAAGGCAGGTGGATCACGAGGTCAGGAGATCAAGAGCATCCTGGCTAACACGCTGAAACCCCGTCTCTACTAAAAATACAAAAAATTAGCCAGGCGTGGTGGCACATGCCTGTAGTCCCAGCTACTTGGGCGGCTGAGACAGGAGAA
>NW_012114570.1:4028-5184 GCF_000951035.1 Colobus angolensis palliatus
ATGTTGCCCAGGCAGGTGTTGAACTCCTGGGCTCAAGCAGTCTGCCTGCCTCAGCCTACCAAAGTGCTGGGATCACAGGGGTTAGCCACCACACCTGGCCAGAAACATAATCTTTAGAAATATTTGAATTAGAATGATTCATTGCAATGTAATTACATATCCAGGCTTCTGCTGAATTGCAGTTATTAAAGGAACAAGAATGTTAGATCTGAGGATTTGGGAGGAAAAAAAGAATATTAGATCTGAGAAATGCTGACAAGTTTTTTCTAGTTCCTGTAGGATTTTTAAGTTTTGAATTTTTCATTGAAAAATCATTTTCATCCAGCCATTGTATCCACTTCACTTAATTTGAACTAGAGTATATGTGGAGTTCAGTTTCTCATAAGGTAAATCACAGCTAAAGGAATGAATTTTTCTCTCATTATTTTAGGCATTTGTTAGGCTTTCTGTCATTTCACTAAAATGTAGTTAGATGTGGGCTTCTTATTTATTTATTTTTCGGGGGATTTGTATTTCTTGAGTCAAAAGATTCATCTTCATCAATTATGCAAAGTTTTCACTATTATCTTTTTGTGATTTCTTTGTACTCCTCTCCTTGTAGAATTCCTATTAGACATTTGTTGTACCTTCTCATTCTAATATCCATATTTCTTTTCTTTCTTTTTTTTTTTGAGACAGAGTCTCTGTCGCCCAGGCTGGTGTGTAGTGGCGTGATCTGGGCTCACTGCAACCTCCACCTTCTGGGTTCAAGCGATTCTTCTGCCTCAGTTTCCCAAGTAGCTGGGACTACAGGCACACGACACCATGCCCAGCTAATTTTTGTTTGTTTTTTTTTTTCAAGTACAGATGGGGTTTCACCATACTGGCCAGGCTGATCTCAAACTCCTGACCCCATGATCCACCCACCTCAGCCTCCCAAAGTGCTGGGATTACAGGCGTGAGCCACCGCGCTCAGCCCCATATTTCTTATAGTTTGCAAGCCTTTGACTTTCTACCTCATTCTGGATGGCATTATCAGATCAGTTTCTAGTTCTTGAATTCTTTATTCATCTGTCTGTGATCTGCTGCTTAACCTGACCATTGAGCTTTTCATTTCTGTATTTTTCATTTTATTTATTTATTTGTGTGTGTGTATGTGTATGTGTGGCAAAGTCTC
>NW_012114570.1:7378-8044 GCF_000951035.1 Colobus angolensis palliatus
TGTTTTTGTTTTTGTTTTTAGACGTTGTCTCAGTCTGTGGCCCAGGCTGGAGTGCAGTGGCGTGATCTTGGCTCCCTGAAACCTCCACCTCAAGGGATCCTCCCACCTCAGCCTCCCTAGTCACTGGGATTAGAGGCTTGTGCCACCCCGCCTGGCTGTTTTGTATTTCTAGTGGAGACAAGGTTTCACCATGTTGGCCAGGCTGGTCTGGAGCTTCTGACCTCAAGTGATTCACCCACCTTGGCCTCCCAAAGTGCTGGGATTATAGGCTGGAGCCACCACACCTGGCCAAATGTGTTTGTTTTTTAAGTTAAGTGTTATTATGAAAGAGTCAAAAAGTTAAAATTTAGAAGTTCATAGCTGGGACCATGGCTCACATCTATAATCCTAGCACTTTGTGAGGTCAAGGCAGGAGGATCACTTAAGCCCAGGAATTCAAGACCAGCCCTGGCAACATAGCAAGACTCCATTTCTACAAAAAATTTAAAAATTAGCCAGGTGTGATGGAATGTGCCTGTAGTCCCAGCTACCTGGAAGGCTGAAGTGGGAGGACTGCTTAAACCTGGGAGGTGGAGGCTGCAGTAAGCCATGATCTCACTGCTGTATTCCAGCCTGGGAGACAGAGTGAGACCCTGTCTCAAAAAAAAAATTTTTTTTTTTTTTTGA
>NW_012114571.1:0-301 GCF_000951035.1 Colobus angolensis palliatus
GATTGAACACTTTGAAATCTCTGTTTTTGTGGAACCTGAGAAAGGACATTTGGGAGCGCTCTTTAGCATATGTTCAAAAATAAATACCCTCCAATAAAAACACGAAAAATACTTTCTGAGAAACTGGTCTGGGTCACGTGAATTCCACTCGCACAGTTAAGCTTCTGATTCATTGAACAGTATTCTCACACCAGTTTAGGTTAGTCAGCAAAGGTATACTCGGGAGTGATTTGAGGCTTACAGTGAAAACGGAAATATCTTCAGATAGATATTGGTGAGAAGATTTCTGAAGAGCTGCTTT
>NW_012114571.1:6436-6751 GCF_000951035.1 Colobus angolensis palliatus
TTGCAGGGGGAGATGCGCTCTTATTTTTTGAATTCCCAGCTTTTCTGCCCTGCTTTTTCCCCATCTTTGTGGTTTTATCTGTCTCTGGTCTTAAAGTAATACCCGCCAATAAAAACCAGAAGGAAACTTTCTGTGAAACTACTCTGGGTCACCTGAAATCCAGTCGAACAGTTAATCTTCTGTTTTCATTGAGCAGAATTCTAACACTGTTTTAGGTTATTCAGCTAAGGGATACTCGGGAGCCCTTTGAGGCTTGTGGTGAAAACGGATATATCTTAAGATAGATACTGGAGAGAAAGTTTCTGAGGTGGTTCT
>NW_012114571.1:11526-13321 GCF_000951035.1 Colobus angolensis palliatus
TGATGTGTGTATTCATCTCATAGAGATAAATCATTCTTTGAATTGAGGACTTTGAAATCTCTGTTTCTGTGGAACCTGAGAAAGGACATTTGGGAACACTCTTTAGAATATTTTGAAAAAGAAATACCCTCCGATAAAAACAAGAAGGAAAATTCCTGTGAAAATGGTGTAGGTCACGTGAATTCCACTTGCACAGTTAAGCTTCTGTTTTCATTGAGCAGTATTCTAACACCGGTTTAGGTTAGTCAGCAAAGGGATACTCCGGAGTGCTTTGAGACTTACAGTGAAAATGGAAATATCTTCAGATAGATATTGTTGAGAAGATTTCTGAAAAGCTGGTTTGTGACATGCATTCCACTCACAGAGTTATACTTTTCTTCTTATAGGGAATTGGGAAATCATGTTTGAAGAAAAATCTATCAGGGGACATTCAGGAGTATATGGATGGCTATGGTGAAAAAGGAAATATGCTCAGACAAAAACTGGAAAGACGCTTTCTGTGAAACTTCTTTGGCATAGATACGTCTATTTATCTCACATAGATAAAATTTTCTTTCTGTTACACAGTTTTCAAACCACGTCAAGGACGGATTCGTGAAGGGACATTCAGGAGCACAATCAGGCCTGTGGGGTAATAGGGAATAACTTCAGATAAACCTGGAGATAAGTTTTCTGAGAAACTGCTTTGTGTTGTGTGCATTCCACTCAGGTAGTTATACCTCTTTCCTCATAAGGCAGTGTTTGGACACTGTTCCTCTAAAACTGAAAAAGTGATATTTGGCAGTGCATTGAAGACTATGGCGAAAAGTGAAATATCCTGAAATAAAACCCAGAATGGAGCATTCCACAAAACTGCTCTCTGACCTGTGCATTCATTTCAGATAGTTAAAGATTACACTACGTAGTCTAGTTTGGAAACTGTCTTTGTGGAATCTGTGAAGGGATATTAAGTGGTTCCCCTGGGCTTGTGGTGGAAAATGAAACGTCTTCCGAAGAAAACTGGAGAGTTTTCGGAGCAACTGCTTCATGATGTGTGTATTCATCTCATAGTGATAAATCGTTCTTTGGATTGAGCAGTTTGATATCTCTGTTTCTGTGGTACCTGAGAAAGGACATTTGGGAACGCACTTGAGAATCTGCTGAAAAAGTAATACCCGCCAATAAAAACCAAAAGGAAACTTTCTGTGAAACAGCTCTAGGTCACCTGAAGTCCACTCGCACAGTTAAGCTTCTGTTTTCATTGAGCAGTATTCTAACACTCTTTTAGGTTAGTCAGCTAAGGGATACTCGGAAGCCCTTTGAGGCTTATGGTGAAAACGGAAATATCTTCAGATAGATACTGGAGAGAAGATTTCTGAGGAGCTGCTTTGTGACGTGTGAATTTCACTGACAGAGTTTTACTTTTCTTCTCATAGAGGATTGGGGAATCCCGTTTAGAGAAACACCTAAAGGGGACATTCGGGGGTATATGGACAGCTAGGGTGAAAAAGGAAATATCCAGACAAAAACTGGAAAGAAGATTTCTGTGAAACCGCTTTGTGATAGATATGTCTATTGATCTCACATAGATAAAACTTTCTTTCTATGAAACAGTTTTGAAATTGTGTCATGGACAGACTCGCGAAGGGACATTCGAGAGTATATTAAGGCGTACAGTGAAAAAGGAGATATCTTCAGATAAATACTGGAGGGAAGCTACTGAGAAACTGCTTTGTGATGTAAGCATTCCATTCAGGGAGATATACCTCTTTTCTCATAAGGCAGTGTTTGAACATTCTTCCTGTAAAAGTGAAAA
>NW_012114571.1:15001-15736 GCF_000951035.1 Colobus angolensis palliatus
AGGAGCTGCTTTGTGACATGTGCATTCCATTCACAGAAATACACTTTTCTTCTCATAGAGGATTGGAGAATCATGCTTGGAGAAAAAGCTAAAAGGTGACATTCAGGAGTATATTTACAGCTATGGTGAAAAAGGAAATATCCTCAGACAAAAACTGGAAAGAAGCTTTCTGTGAAACTTCTTTGGGATAGATATGTCTACTCACCTCACATAGATAAAACTTTCCTTCTATTACACAGGTTTGAAACGGCATCATGGGCGAATTTGCAAAGGGACATTCAGAACACCTTTAGACCTGCGGGGAAATAGGAGATAAATTCAGATAAAAACTGGAGAGAAGCTTTCTGACAAACTGCTTTGTGATGTGTGCATTCCACTCAGGAAGTTATACCTCTTTTTTCATTAGGCAGTGTTTTAACACTGTTCCTGTAAAACTGAAAACCTGATACTTTGAAGCACATTGAAGTCTTCAGCGAAAAGTGAAATATCCTGAAATAAAACCTAGAAAGAAGCGTTTCAAGAAAATGCTCTCTGACGTGTACATTCATTTCAGAGAGTTAAAGCTCATCCTTTGTTGCTCTGTTTGGAATCGATGTCTTTGAGGAATCTGTGAAGGGATATTAAGGGGTGCACGGAGACTTGTGGTGAGAAAGGAAATGTCTTCCAATGAAAACTGCAGAGAAGCTTTCGAAACAACTGAATTGTGATGTGGGTATTCATCTCATAGAGTTGAAT
>NW_012114571.1:21582-21906 GCF_000951035.1 Colobus angolensis palliatus
TCTGTGAAACTGCTCTAGGTCACGTGAAGTCCACTTCCACAGTTAAGCTTCTGTTTTCATTGAGCAGTATTCTAACAGTGTTTCTGGTGAGTCAGCTAACGGATACTCAGGAGCACTTTGAGGCTTACAGTGAAAACGAAAATATCTTCAGATGGATAGTAGAGAAAGATTCCGAGGAGCTGCTTTGTGACGTGAGCATTCCACTCACTGAGTTTTACTTTTCTTCCCATATAGGTTTTGGAAATCCCGTTTGGAGACAAAGCCACCAGGGAACATTCGGGAGTGTATTGACAGCTATGGAGAAAAAGGAAATATCCTCAGAAA
>NW_012114572.1:0-1426 GCF_000951035.1 Colobus angolensis palliatus
ATTTTTTTGTATTTTTAGTAGAGACGGGGTTTCTCCATGTTGGCCAGGCTGGTCTCGAACTCCTGACCTCAGGTGATCCACCTGCCTTGGCCTCCCGAAGTGCTGGGATTATAGGCGTGAGCCACCGTGCCTGGCCCCCTCTAATATTATTATTGTTACTAACAACAGACACTTGTATGATCTTTGCCTTGAGCTAGGGGATGTTCTAAACACTTCATGCTTATTAATTAATAGCTATCTCTGGAAGGATATTCAAGAAATGATCATCATGGTTCCTCTGGAAAGGGAAGCTTGGGCAACTGGAGTCTGGCCTAGGAACTTAGTTTTCATTGTATCCCTTTATATTTGTTTGAAATGAGCACAGATGTTATATTGAATTTAATAATAAAATAATTTTAAAGTAATTTATTAATTTTAAAATAATAAGACCATAAAAGTTGAAGTAGGTAAATGGAAAATAAACAGCAAGCAGTGCATGAATACATGTGCACCGTGGCTGTAAATTTAACAGCAAAAATATATCATGGCCAATACTAAGAGACACACTTAAAGTCTCCCTTCAAGAAAAGATTCACTAGTTTTCATTTCTACCCACAGTGTACCAGCATCCCGCTTCCTCCACATCCTCCCCAGCATATGTTATTTGTTTGTCGTTTTGATGATAGCCATTTTAACTGGGGTGAGATGATATCTACTTGTGGCTTTGATTTGCATTTTCCTAATTAGTGATGTTGAGCATTTTTAATATACCTGTTGGCCATTTGTATGTCTTCTTTTGAGAAATGTCAGGTGTGGGGCATGAGGGGATGTAGGTCAATGGGTATAAAAATACAGTTAGAAGGAATAAGTTCTAGGTTTGATAGCGTGGAAGGGTGACAATAGTTAACGATAACTTATTGTATATTGTGAAATAGCTAGAAGATTTGGAATGTTTCCAACACAAAAGAATGATACATGTTTAAGGTGGTGGATATCTTAATTACCCTAATTTGATCATTCCATAGTTCATACATATATCAAAATTTCACATGTACCACATAAATATGTACAATTATTATGTATCAATTTTTAAAAAGGAAGAAAGGACTGGCTGCCCAGCTTCCAGAAGTGGTGAGTTGATAGCCTCCAGCTAGATATTCAAACCAAGGCCCTTCTCTTTTCCAAATGTCTGAGCTAGGTGGTGAAACAATGGCCTGCCCAATCCTCTCCACTGTGAAATTCCTTTAATGTTTGCTTCAGAACTCTGCACCGTGCTGGGGAGGTTGTCAGTTCCCCGTGGCAGTCTGACAGCTCCCCCTGCTGTTATGTGCTTGCCTTTTCTTTTCTCCTTTTTCTTTTTCCTTTTCTCTTCATTTCTTTTTTCTTTCCTTTCATTTTCTTTTCTCTTTTCTTTTTTCTTCTTCTTTTCTTTTCTTTTTTTTTTTTT
>NW_012114572.1:7761-8726 GCF_000951035.1 Colobus angolensis palliatus
TTCCCTTCCCTTCCCTTCCTTCTTCTTTACTTTCTTCTCTCTCTCTCTCTTTCTTTTTTTGAAACTGAATTTCACTCTGTCCCCCAGGCTGGAGTACAGTGATGCAATCATGGCTCACTGTAGCCTTGACCTCCTGGGTTCAGGTGATCCTCCCACCTCAGCCTCCCTAAAAAGCTGGGACTACAGGAATGCACCACCACACCCAGCTAATTTTTGTATTTTTTTGTAGATATATGGTTTTGTTATGTGACCAGGCTGGAATAATAAAATTTGATGATGATGTATATTTACATTTAAAATGTGTTGTGGGTTTCTTCTATAAATTATAACTCATTTTATGCAATGTTCTCCTTCTTGCTTTTTTTTCTAAGTGTATCTTCAGATCTTAGCTTACCAGCTAGCCTCCTGGAAGATCTGCCTCACGAAGCACAATATGCAGAGATGGCAACGCATCTGTAGGACAAGCTCATCATAAATTATGGTGTTTTTAAAAATCTTTAAATAATAAAGTAATTAAAGAATATATTTAGTAAAAAAAGAATGATAAAGATCTTATGGGTATATGCACTAAACTTTTTGGTTATTTTAGAATTTTTGGCTGACATCAGGTTAGGCTTGATTTGATTGTCATTGTTTTTGTCTGGAATGTGACTAATAAAGAGCCTGCTTAAGGACTATGACTGGCCAGGTGTGGTGGCTCATGCCTGTATCCCAGCACCTTGGGAGGCTGAGCCAAGAGGATCGCTTGAACTCAGGAGTTCAAGACCAGTCTGGGCAACATAGTGAAACTTCATTTCTTCAAAAAATACAACAATTTAGCTGGGTGTGATGTTCTCAGCTACTTAAGGGGCTGATGAGGGAGGATCACTCGAGCCCAGGAGGAGGAGGTTACAGTGAGCTGAGATTTCGCTACTCGCCACTGCACTCCAGCCTGGGCGACAGACCAAGACCCTGTCTCAAAAAAA
>NW_012114572.1:14021-15218 GCF_000951035.1 Colobus angolensis palliatus
TGTCACATTTAACGGAGTGATTAAAATATAGGCTTCTAACTCTAATTAATTATTGAACATTGATTGAGTAATGACTTTGTAAATGCACTCTATTTGGCCTTCTGGGGAATCAAAGAGGCCGAAGAGCTGATTCCCATCTTCACAGAACTCATATTACAGTTATTCTGATAATACAACATTTTTTGAAAAGTTCACGATAAGCAAGTCTTCTTCCCCTTTTTGATTCTGGTAGCTAGGAAAAGTGACTGGCATATAGTAAGTGACCAAAATGTGTTTGTAAAAATGACTATGAAACAAAGAAAGTAAGCAATGGTTTAGGCAATAATGAACACTCACAAGACACCAAAAAACTAATTTTATTTTATTTTATTTATTTATTTTTTTTGAGACGGAGTCTCGCTCTGTCACCCAAACTGGAGTGCAGTGGCCGCATCTCAGCTCACTGAAAGCTCCGCCTTTCGGGTTGACGCCATTCTCCTGCCTCAGCCTCCCGAGTAGCTGGGACTACAGGCGCCCGCCACCTACGCCCAGCTAATGTTTTGTATTTTTAGTGGAGACAGGGTTTCACCCTGTTAGCCAGGATGGTCTCCATCTCCTGACCTCGTGATCCGCCCGCCTCGGTCTCCCAAAGTGCTGGGATTACAGACGGGTGCCACCGCACCCGGCCTGAAGGTATTTTTTAATGCAGATCCTGACTCCGTATGGCAGGGAGGGGCCTGTGAAGCTGCATTTCTCATAAGCTCCCAGGTAGTGGTGATGATGATGATAATGATGATGTTGGCCTATAAAGATGCTTTGAGTTGCACAGTTGGGGTTTAAAAACATGCATAATCTGGTCTCCGAGTTTAAGGGATTTATCCTTTAGTCAGGGATGAGCATGAACCTAAGTAAGCACCCCAGATTTATGAAATTGGGATATAGCGAGGGGCGCGGTGGCTCACACCTGTAACCCCAGCACTTTAGGAGGCCAAGGTGGGCGGATCATGAGGTCAGGAGATCAAGACCGTCCTGGCTAACACAGTGAAACCCCGTCTCTACTAAAAATACAAAAAATTAGCCGGGCGTGATAGTGGGTGCCTGTAGTCCCAGCTACTCGGGAGGCTGAGGCAGGAGAATGGCGTGAATCCGGGAGGCAGAGCTTGCAGTGAGCCGAGATCGCACCACTGCACTCCAGCCTGGGCAACGGAGTGAGACTCC
>NW_012114572.1:17524-17835 GCF_000951035.1 Colobus angolensis palliatus
GTTGTATTTTTCAATGAATTTGTACCTTTTATACATGTTGTTACATTTATTGGTACAAAGCTGATCATTACATTCTCTCATTATTTGTTTGATATTTGTAGCCCCTCATTTTATTCATAATATTGACAATATGTATTTTTTTCTTATTTTAAATCTGTCTTTAGGGATTTTTCTATTGTATTACTCTTTTTAAAGATTCAACTTTTATTGAGTTAATTTTCCTTATTGTCTATTTGATATTTTACTTGTTTCTGCTCTTATGACCATCTATTTTGGGTTTAATTTGCTCTTCTTTCCCTAGCTTCTTTTTT
>NW_012114573.1:0-353 GCF_000951035.1 Colobus angolensis palliatus
AAAAAAGGAGTGAAAGCAGGGACTCAGATATTGGTACACCCATGTTTATAGCAGCATTATTCACAATAGTCAAAAGATAGACGTGACCCAAGCGTCCACCGATGGATGAATGGATAAACAAAATGTGGCATAAGCGTGTGATGGAATATTACTCAGCCTTAAAAAGGAAGGCGGTTCTGGCACATGCTACAACATGGGTGAACCTTGAAGACACTATGCTAAGTGATATAAGCCCGTGACAAAATTTTTGTATGATTTCACTTATATGAGGTACTTAGAGTAGTCACATTCATAGACACACAAAGTATAAGGGTGATCGCCAGGGGCTAGGGAGAAGGGAAAGAAGAGTATTC
>NW_012114573.1:6803-7863 GCF_000951035.1 Colobus angolensis palliatus
CTCCCAACCTCAGGTGTTCTGCCCACCTCAGCCTCCCAAAATGCTGGGATTACAGGCCTGAGCCACCAAGCCCGGCCTGCCACCAAGCTGTTTAGTTGTTTGCCTGGCCATGTCTGTTTCCCAGAGACAGAAGGGCTCAGACTGCGCTGGGTTCATTATCTTCCCTTTCCTCTTTTCAGCACTATGAACAGAATTTTATTTTTTCAAACCTAAACCAATCATCCTGCACTGGGATGGATGGATTGAGGGAAAGATCATGGTACCAGATCTGCAGGCAGCTGGGGACAGAAGTCTTCATTTGCATGGGTGAGTGAGGGGCTGTAGCATCTCTCCTTGTTGCAGCTCCTTCCCTGCACCATTAAAAATGCTGAAGAGCTCAGGGAAAAAGACTGATGAGTCCTCGTTTTCTCTCTTGGTCTCTAAGAAACCGACCATTTTTTGTTTTTGTGGTTTTATTTTATTTTATTTTATTTCGAGGCGGAGTTTTGCTCTTGTCACGTATGCTGGAGTGCAACGGCGCGATCTTAGCTCGCTGCAACTTCCGCCTCCTGGGTTCAAGCAATTCTCCTGCCTCAGCCTTCCAAGCAGCTGAGATTACAGGTGCCTGCCACCATGCCCAGATAATTTTTGTATTTTTAGTAGAGATGGGGTTTCATCACGTTGACCAGGCTGGTCTCAAACTCCTGACCTCAGGTGATCCGCCTGCCTCAGCCTCCCAAAGTGCAGGGCCAATCCCTACTCTTACTATTAAGAGTTGTGAAGATAAGTGTCACACCGTAACTGTCCTCTTTTTGCTGTACTTGATTATTCTGTTCTTTGAAAAAAATTTTTTTAAATTTATATTGAGACAGGGTCTCACTCTGTTGCCCAGGCTGGAGTGCAGTGGTGCGATCACTGCTCACTGCAACCTCGACTTGCCAGGCTTAGGTGATTCTCCCACCTCAGCCTCCCAGGTAGTTGGCACTACAGACGTGTGCCACCATGCATAGCTAATTTTTTTTTTTTTTAATTTTTTTGTAGAGATAGGGTTTCACCATGTTAGCCAAGCTGGTCTCGAATT
>NW_012114573.1:9718-11030 GCF_000951035.1 Colobus angolensis palliatus
GTTGCGGTGAGCCAAGATCGCACTATTGCACTCCAGCCTGGGTGACAGAGCGAGACTCCATCTTAATAAATAAATAAATAAATAAATAAGAAAGAAAGGATGCCAGAGGTGTGGACAAGTGTTCAGACATAACTAGAATCTCAGGGCCCATCAGAGTCCGCATAAGAGAGAAGCCTGGGAATGCCATCAATGTGGCTGGACAAGGAATACTAGCCTTAGAAATCATCAGACTGCACTTTGGGGAGAGGCACTGACTGGGAGGGAGGAGGGAAGAAAGGCTGAGGATAATCACGGGGACCTTCACTAACATAGTAGAATTCACACAATTTCAAATCCCATGAATGTAATGAGTGGGAAAGCAGAACAAGATCACACCTTACCATAGAATTCGTGCAGGAGAGAGATGGTACAAACAAACCACAGAGAGAAAAGCCTTCACTTTTCATTCATTCCAGAGGAGGGCTTGGCAAGTTGTTTTTGTAGAGGACCAGAGAGCAAATCTGTTAGGCTTTGGGGGCTGCGTGGTCTCTGCTGTAACTGCTCAGCTGTACAGGAAGCACAAAGATGGCCACAGACAGCATGTGTGCAGATGGGCACGGTTGAGTTCCGGTAAAGCTTAGCTTTTCCCTTTCCCTTTTCCTTCCCTTTCCCTTTCCCTTTTCCTTTCCCTTTCCCTTTCCCTTCCCTTCCTTTCCTTTCCTTTCCTTTTTTTCTTTCTTTTTGACAGGGTCTCACTCTGTCGCCCAGGCTGGAGTACAGTGGTGCGATCATGTCTCACTGCAGCCTCAACCTCCCAGACTCAAGTGATCCTTCCACCTCAGCTTCCTGGGTAGCTGGGACTATAGGCACAGCCACCCCGCCCAGCTAATTTTTGTATTTTTAGTAGAGACAGTGTTTCACCATGTCACCCAGGCTGGTCTCGAACTCCTGAGCTCAAGGGATCTGCCCTCCTCAGCCTCCCAAAGTGTTGGGATTATAGGCGTGAGTCACAGCACCTGGCCCCAGTAAAGCTTTCTTTCCAAAACAAGTGGCCACTCAGGTTTGGCCAAGGGGTGTACTTTGCCAACACCTGTCCTAGAGGTTCGAGGGGAGGAGTCACACTAGATAGGGGCTCCTGCAGAGAAATCTCACAGGAGCAAGGTCAGTGTAGCAGAATCTGCAGGGCTGTCTGCCTCATCAGCGGGGTCTAGCAGGAGACACATGGGTGGTCCAGAGACCTGAGTTCTGCCATGAAATAGCTGAAGGACTAGCCCCCATCTCTCAAAAGCCATGCGGCTTCTATGAGAAGCAAAATAATGTGTCTGCATATGCC
>NW_012114573.1:14916-15974 GCF_000951035.1 Colobus angolensis palliatus
CATGTTAGCCAGGATGGTCTCGATCTCCTGACCTCGTGATCTGCCCACCTCAGCCTCCCAAAGTGCTGGGATTACAGGTGTGAGCCACCGTGCAAGGCCATGGAAGCACCTAGTCTTACCCATGTTACACACACATGTGAGAGTGGGTTTCTGCACCGGCATTTCTCTAGAGGATGGACCAGGCCTCAGCTGTTTCTAAGGTTTGTTTCCAGAGATGGGATTACCAGAGAGGCCCACTTTCTATGTCCTGGACCTCTCTAGTTTGTTTGTTTTTTTTTTTTTCCACACAGAGTCTTCCTCTGTCTACCAGGCTGGAGTGCAGTGGTGCAATCGCAGCTCACTGCAACCTGTCTTCTGGGCTCAAGCAATTCTCCCACCTCAGCCTCCCAAGTAGCTAGAACTATAGGTGTGCAACATCACGCCTGGCTAATTTTTGTATTTTTAGTAGAGACGGAATTTCACCATGTTGGCCAGGCTGGATGGCCTTTCTTAAATACACATTTTGTTTCAGAGTAAAAATAAATAAAATATGGAAAATATGGCCAGGTGTATGGCTCATGCCTGTAATCCCAGCACTTTGGGAGGCTAAAACAAGTAGATCCCTTGAGCCCAGGAGTTCGAGACCAGCCTGGGCAATATGGCGAAATCCTGTCTGTATAGAAAATAAGAAAATTGGCTGGGCACGGTGGCTCATGCCTCTGGCTGCAGCTACTCATGAGGGTGAGGTGGGAGGATCACCTGAGCCCAGGAGGTCAAGGCTGCTATAAGCCATGATCACACCCATCCTGAGTGAGTCCCTGTCTCAAAAAAAAAAAAAAAGAAAAAAGAAATATATGGGCGTTGTTTGCTAATTATTGGTTACTAATATCTTTTTTTTTCTTTTGGTTACAAGTAACAACTAGTATCTTTCATAGTTATGTTTTCAGGATTAAGGCTGTGCTTAACTGACCTTTCCATAATGTCTGTATTTCTTTTGAAATGTGACACCTTTTCTGAAAAAGTCCACATGTTTTGTAAAGCACAAATTTAAAACAATTTTTTAGGCCGGGCGCGGTGGC
>NW_012114573.1:22264-22951 GCF_000951035.1 Colobus angolensis palliatus
TACTCAGGAGGCTGAGGCAGGAGAATCACTTGAACCCGGGAGGTGGAGATTGTGGTGAGCTGAGGTCGCGCGCCATTGCACTCCAGCCTGGGCAACAAGAGCGAAACTGTCTCAAAAAAAAAAGAAGTTAAATTACTTGCCTGAAGCCACATGGCTGAGCCCAGTTTCAGCTGACTCAAAGGGTATGAATGTAGTCATTATGTCAGTTAATTTCAAACTTTGTTTCTTTGTTTGTTTTTGAGACGAATTTTGCTCCTGCAAAAGTAACGCCTGCAATCCAGCACTTTGGGAGGCTGAGGTGGGAGGATCACTTGAACCCAGGAGTTTGAGACCAGTCTGGGCAATATAGTAAAACCCTGTTTCTAAAAAAAAAAAAAAAAAAAAAAAAAAAAAAAAAAGAAAACCAAAAAAAAAGGGAGAGAGAGAGAATCCATGAAAGAATGAAAGAGTGGTTTGTAAAAAAAAAAAAAAGCACTCACAAGTATGAGTTGTAATTTATATCTTATATGTAATTTTTTTGGGGGGGCAGAGTCTTGTTGCCCAGGCTGAAGTGCAGTGGTAAGATCTCGGCTCACTGCAACCTTCACCTCCCGGGTTCAAGTGATTCTCCTGTCTCAGCCTCCCAAGTAGCTGGCATTACAGGTGCATGCCACCACACCTGGCTAATTTTTATATTTTTAGTAGAGA
>NW_012114574.1:0-1327 GCF_000951035.1 Colobus angolensis palliatus
GAGACTCCGTCTCAAAAAAAAAAAAAAAAGACATGGTCTCACTGTCTCCCACACTGAGTATACTGGCACAATCATGGTTCACTGCAACCTTGACTTCCCAGGCTCAAGCTCTCCTCCCAACTCAGCTTCCTGAGTAGCTGGGACTACAGGTGCATGCCACTACAACTGGCTAAATTTTTTTATTTTTTGTAGAGACAGGGTCTTGCTAGGAGGAAATTTTAAGAAATCTTTTTTTTTTTTTTTTTAGAGTTTTCCCTCTTGTTGCCTAGGCTGGAGTGCAGTGGCATGATCTCGGCTCACTGCAAGCTCCGCCTCCTGGTTCAAGTGATTCTCCTGCCTCACCCTGCCAAGTAGTTAGGATTACAGGCACACACCACCATACCTGGCCAATTTTTT
This sequence comes from Colobus angolensis palliatus, assembly GCF_000951035.1. Classification (NCBI taxonomy): domain Eukaryota; kingdom Metazoa; phylum Chordata; class Mammalia; order Primates; family Cercopithecidae; genus Colobus; species Colobus angolensis. The sequence goes on from NW_012114574.1 coordinate 397, forward strand.
TTGGTATTTTCAGTAGAGACGGGTACTGGCCAGGCTAGTCTTGAATGCCTCACCTCAGGTGATCCGCCCACCTCAGCCTCCCAAAATGTTGGGATTACAGACATAAGCCACCGCGCCCAGCCAGTAGTGGCAGTTTTAAGCACATTTTATTGTGTATATTTGATGTTTACAACATGATGCTATGGGATACATATAGTAAAATGGTTACTATAGTGTAGCAAATTAACATATCTATCATTTCACATACTTTTTTGAAAAAAAAAAGTTAAAATCTACTTAAAATCCCTAATAGAATTTTATTAACTATAGTCCTCACTTGTACATTAGCTCAATAGACTTGTTCACCCTACTTGTCTGCTACTTTATGTCCTTTTACTTACATCTCCCCATTTCTTCCTCCCCTCCCCCATCCCAGGTAACCACTGTTTTATTCTCTGTCTCTATATATTTGACTTTAAAAAAAATATTCTGATCATTTACATTTTTCTTTCTAATGTTAAAGACATCTGACGATTAGTTTCTCTCCTTTTTTTTGGAGACTGAGTTTTGCTCTATCACCCAGGCTAGAGTGCAGTGGAGCAATCTTGGCTCACTGCAACCTCCGCCTCCCAAGTTCAAGTGATTCTCCTGTCTCAGCCTCCTGAGTAGCTGGTATTACAGGTGCCCGCCACCACGCCTGGCTAATTTTTTTATTTTTAGTAGAGATGGGGTTTCACCATATTGGCTGCGCTGATCTTGAACTCCTGACCTCATGCGATCTGCCCATCTTGGCCTCCCAAAGTGTTGGGATTACAGGCATAAGCCACCACACCTGGCAGTTCCTCTCCTTTTAAAATAGCTTTATTGGCCGGGCGCGGTGGCTCAAGCCTGTAATCCCAGCACTTTGGGAGGCCGAGATGGGCGGATCATGAGGTCAGGAGATCGAGACCAT
>NW_012114574.1:8587-10322 GCF_000951035.1 Colobus angolensis palliatus
TATTTTCTCCCATTCTATGGGTTTTCTTCTCACTTTCCTAAATGGTATTGTTTGATGCATACTCTTCTTTTGAAATGTCGTGGAGTTCTACAAGTCAACTGTACATGTCAAGAATAGTCCAAAACTGCTTGTTTGCTTTTTAGCTGGAATTGGTGGTAAATGTTTGTTCCTTTGGTAGGCATCATAAAGAGGGATTTGATCCAGTTGCGTTATCACCCTGTTCAGCTTTTGCCCACTAGGTGGCACTTGTTTCTCATCTCTCTATAAGCCCCTGGGGCCTTTCTTTCCACTTTTTTTCCCTAAGAGACAGGGTCTTGGCTGTCATCCATGCTGGGGCACAGTAACACAACCTTAGCTCACTGCAGCCTTGTAGCCTCAACCTTCCCGGCTCAAGTACTACTCCTGCCTTAGCCTCCCACAGTGCTGAGAGTACAGGCATGAGCCACTGTGCCTAGCCTTTTCTTCCCACTTTGTATCCAGAGGGCATCCCTGAAAATCTGTCTTTAAGCTTCAAAGGACTTTATGCCAAAAATAATTCAGGACATAGCACATCCTATCACTTCACTGTTTAAAACATTCCAGTGGTTTCCCTTCACACTTAAGGCATATTTAGGAAGTTTTTTAAGTAATTCTATACAGCCAAATATAATCTAATTTCTTGCTACTTCTCTGACCCCATATTTTATCTTCCCCTCACTTATTCTAGTCTCCACTTCGTTGGCTTCCTTCCCTTTATCTAACACACTAAGCTCTTACTTCAGTAATTCCCGTTTCTTTGCCCTGGAGACTGTTCATATATTATTAATATTTGCTTCCTTGCTTTATTCAAATCTCTGCTCATGTTTTACCTTCTCCAGGAGGTCCTCCCTAGTTACCCTGTCACAGCAGCAGCCTCCATCACTCTCTGCTTTATTCTGTTTTTCTTCATAGCACTCATCTCTGTGGTCATTTTTACATGTCTGTTTATTATTATCTATAGTTCCTACTACAACATAGGATCCATGAGGACCTGGACTTTATTTTGTTCTCTCCTGCATCTCTAGGCACTGTCTAGGCATGCAGTTATAGTTGAATAATTTTAGTCAACAAGGACTCCTTTGTAATTGCCAATTTGTATTCCCTCAAGATATATAAATCTGTACAGATGTATTTTTTATCCAAAAAGTAGTTCCTGCTCTTAGCTTGTTTTCCTTAGGAGTACTTCTTCTCACTAGCATCTTTTGATAGGGGTCCCTTATGTAGACTTTTCACCTTATATTTCTGCCTCTTGACCATTATGTCTCAGTTTGCTGAGATTACAGTATTCAGATGCTTCAGACTTCATTGAAAAGTGAGTCATGATCTTGCTGTCTCAAGGCAGGCTCACTACATGGTATCTTCTCAGATAAGCTGTAAAAAGGTATTGGTAGAAACTTCTGGAATTGGTGGTGAATGTTTGTTTACCATAAGAGCCCCAGGGCAGAAAAAAAGATATGACTTGAAGGCTAGTTCCACTTTGCTTTCAGACAATTACTTACCTGAAACCTTCCTTCAGTCACAAAATAGTATCTAGTATTGTAGATATTTGTTATAATTGTCCTGCTTAGACACCATAAAAAACATTCAGGTGAGTCCCATTTTCATTTGTTCTGTCCCGTTCCCATCATCTGTCAAAATATCCCAGATACTCCGATGTTCCATAATCCAAATTATGTCTTCTTCAATTACTTTTTACACCCAGAAATAGCATAAACAT
>NW_012114574.1:11852-12422 GCF_000951035.1 Colobus angolensis palliatus
GAAGTCAGGAGTTCAAGACCAGCCTGGCCAACATGGCAAGACCCGTATCTACTAAAAATACAAAAATTAGCCGGACGTGGTGGCAAGTGCCTGTAGTCCCAGCTACTCGGGAGGCTGAGGCAGGAGAATCGCTTGAACCTGGTAGGCGGAGGTTGCAGTGAGCAGAGATCCGGCCACTGCACTCCAGCCTGGGCGACAGAGCGAGACTCCGTCTCAAAAAAAAAAAATAAAAATAAAGTATTCCAAATTCACAATAGAAATATAATTATGAGAGAAAGGTAAGTCGGTTGCTCACTTACAGATGTATATTGGAGATTATACAAAATAAAATCAAAGTTTAATCACTTAAGTTATTACTTATCTAAATATACTGGCAGTACAATTATATGTACAGACCCATAATATGGTGGAGTCTCTTAGTCTTTGTTCATAGGGCTGGGCACAGTGGCTCACGCCTGTAATCCCAGCACTTTCAGAGGCCGAGGCAGGCAGATCACCTGAGGTCAGGAGTTCAAGACCAGCCTGGCCAACATGGTGAAACCCTGTCTCTACTAAAAATACAAAAATTAG
>NW_012114574.1:12495-13036 GCF_000951035.1 Colobus angolensis palliatus
AGACAGGGTTTCTCCATGTTGGCCAGGCTGATCTCAAACTCCTGACCTCAGGTGATCCACCCACCTTGGACTCCCAAAGTGCTGGGATTACAGGCGTGAGCCACTGCGCCCAGCCGATACTTTAATAACTTTAAAATGACATTTACCTTTTACCTCATTGAAGGACTAATCTGTACATAAAAGCATGTTTCATCTTCTGAAATTCAGCTCGTGAAAATTTGATTAGACACAATAAGGAACTTTATGACAAAAATTTCTGATTTCTTTTTTTTTTTTTTGAGAGGGAGTCTGGCTCTGTCGCCCAGGCTGGAGTGCAGTGGCGCGATCTTCGCTCACTGCAACCTCTGCCTCCTAGGTTCAAGCAATTCTTCTGCCTCAGCCTCCCAAGTAGCTGGGATTACAGGCGCATGCCACCACGCCCAGCTAATTTTTGTTTTTTTTAGTACAGATGGGGTTTCACCATGTTGGCCAGGCTGATCTTGTACTCCTGACCTCATGACCCACCCACCTTGGCCTCCCAAAGTGCTGGAATTACAGGCGT
>NW_012114574.1:16244-16841 GCF_000951035.1 Colobus angolensis palliatus
TGAAACCCCGTCTCTACTAAAAATACAACTGGGCGTGCTGGTGTGCACCTGTAATCCCAGCTACTCGGGAGGCTGAGGCAGGAGAATTGCTTGAACCTGGGAGGTGGAGCTTGCAGTGAACTGAGAGTGTCTCAAAAAAAAAAAAAAAAAAAAAATCCCAATGTGTATCTTAAAGTTTGAGAAATGCTGATCAAAAAGATCCTAATGACCAGGTGTGTAGAGGACATTTTCTTAAGCCCTTAAGTACAAATTTAAGAGTTAAGTGCTTCAGCCATTAAGGTTACTGGCTTGTTCATCTTTCCCACTGGAGTATAAATATTTAGTTTAGGGTTTAAAATTTGTTATGTAGCTTTTTGTGCTTGTCCATGTTTATACTACTGTATTTTTTTTTTTTTTTTTTGAGATGGAGTCTCACTCTGTCACCAGGCTGGAATGCAGTCGCGCAATCGTGGCTCACTGCAACCTCCGCCTCCCGGGTTCAAGAGATTCTCCTGTCTCAGCTTCCTGAATAGCTGGGACTCCAGGCACGTACCATCCAGCCCAGCTAATTTTTGTATTTTTAATAGAGACAGGGTTTCACCATGTTGGTCAGGCTGG
>NW_012114575.1:0-301 GCF_000951035.1 Colobus angolensis palliatus
GAGGCCATCTTAGGTCATATAGTTGCAGATGAATTACCAGATGCCCACATCATATCAATGAACCCAGATGAAACCAGCAGAACTGCCCAACTACTCACAGCCCAAACTATTGATTGATAGAATTTTTTTTTTTTTTGAGACGGGGTCTAACTCCGTTGTCCAGGCTAGAGTGCAGTGGTGTGATCTCAGCTCACTGTAACCTCCACCTCCCAGGTTCATGCCGTTCTCCTGCCTCAGCCTCCCCAGTAGCTGGGACTACAGGCACTAGCCACCACGCCCGGCTAATTTTTTGTATTTTTAG
>NW_012114575.1:901-1317 GCF_000951035.1 Colobus angolensis palliatus
CATTGCAAGCTTCGTCTCCCAGGTTCATGCCATTCTCCTGCCTCAGCCTCCCGAGTAGCTGGGACTACAGGCACTAGCCACCACGCCCGGCTAATTTTTTGTATTTTTAGTAGAGACGGGGTTTCACCGTATTAGCGAGGATGGTCTCGATCTCCTGACCTTGTGATCTGCCTGCCTTGGCCTCCCAAAGTGCTGGGATTACAGGCTTGAGCCATCTGCACCCGGCCTAGAATTGGTGGTTGTTCTAAGCAATTAGGTTTTGAGGTGGTTTATTATATTACAATAGACAACAGAAGAGAGGTGAACAATACAACTGACAATGAGTTTTGAAGGAATGTATTATTATTAGGTGGCAAAGAGGGCTTGGATATTGAAAGCAAAAATAATGACTTAGGAATGAGTGGCTTATCATGTTA
>NW_012114575.1:5077-7561 GCF_000951035.1 Colobus angolensis palliatus
GAGTTGCAATCCTAGTGTCTGATAAAACAGACTTTAAACCAGCAAAGATCAAAAACGACAAAGAAGGGCATTACATAATGGTAAAGGGACTAATGCAACAAGAAGAGCTAACTATCCTAAATATATATGCACCCAATACAGAAGCACCCAGATTTATAAAACAAGTTCTTAGAGACCTACAAAAAGACTTAGACTCCCACAAAATAATAGTGGGAGACTTGAACACCCCACTGTCAATACCAGACAGATCAATGAGAGAGAAAATTAACAAGGATATCCAGGACTTGAACTCACCTCTGGACCAAGTGGACCTAATAGACATCTACAGAACTCTCCACCCCAAATTGACAGAATATACATTCTTCTCAGCACAACATTGCACTTATTTTAAAATCGACCACATAATTAGAAGTAAAACACTCCTCAGCAAATGCAACAGAATGGAAATTGTAACAGTCTCTCAGACCACAGTGCAATCAAATTAGAACTCAGGATTAAGAAACTCACTCAAAACTACACAACTACATGGAAGCTGAACAACCTGTTCCTGAACGACTACTGGGTAAATAAAGGCAGAAATAGATAAGTTCTTTGACACCAATGAGAACAAAGACACAACGTACTAGAATATCTGGGACACAGCTAAAGCAGTGTTTAAGAGGGAAATTTATAGCACTAAATTCCCACAGGAGAAAGCAGGAAAGGTCTAAAATTGACACCCTAACATAACAATTAAAAGAACTAGAGAAGCAAGAGCAAACAAATTCAAAAGGTAGTAGAAGACAAGAAATAACTAAGATTGGAGCAGAACTGAAGGAGACAGAGACACGAAAAACCCTTAAAAAAAATCAATGAATCCAGGAGCTGGTTTTTTTGAAAAGATCAACAAAATAGACCACTAGCCAGCCTAATAAAGAAGAAAGGAGAGAAGAATCAAATGGACACTATAAAAAACGATAAAGGGGATGTCACCACTGATCCCAAAGAAATACAAACTACCATCAGAGAATATTATAAACACCCCTATGCAAATAAACTAGGAAATATAGAAGAAATAGATAAATTCCTGGACACATACATCCTCCCAAGATGAAACCAGGAAGAAGTCGAGTCCTTGAATAGACCAATAACAAGTTCTGAAACTGAGGCAGTAATTAATAGCCTACTAACCAAAAAGCCAAGGACCAGACAGATTCACAGCCGAATTCTATCAGAGGCACAAAGAGGAGCTGGTACCATTCCTTCTGAAACTATTTCAAACAACAGAAAAAGAGGGACTCCTCACTAATTCATTTTATGAGGCCAGCAACATCCTGACACCAAAACCTGGCAGAGACACAACAAAAAAAATTTCAGGCCAATATCCCTGATGAACATCGATGCAAAAATCCTCAATAAAATACTGGCAAACAAAATCCAGCAGCACCTCAAAAAGCTTATCCACTATGATCAAGTCGGCTTCATCTCTGGGATGCAAGGCTGGTTCAATATACACAAATCAATAAACATAATCCATTTCATCAACAGAACCAATGACAAAAACCACATGTTTATCTCAATAGATGCAGAAAAAGCCTTCAATAAAATTCAACACCCCTTCATGCTAAAAAACTCTCAATAAACTAAGTATCGATGGAATGTGTGTTAAAATAATAAGAGCTATTTATGACAAACACACAGCCAGTATCATACTGAATAGGCAAAAGCTGGAAGCATTCCCTCTGAAAACCGGCACAAGACAAGGATGCCTTCTCTCACCACTCCTATTCAATGTAGTATTGAAAGTTCTGGCTAGGGCAATCAGGCAAGAGAAAGAAAGAATGGGTATTCAAATAGGAAGAGAGGAAGTCAAATTGCCTCTGTTTGCAGATGACATGATTGTATATTTAGAAAACCCCATTGTCTGAACCCAAAATCTCCTTAAGCTGGTAAGCAACTTCAGTAAAGTCTCAGGATACAAAATCAAGTACAAAAATCACAAGCATTCCTATACACCAATAACAGACAAACAGCCAAATCATGAATGAACTCCCATTCACAATTGCTACAAAGAGAATAAAATACCTAGGAATCCAACTTACAAGGGATGTGAAGGACCTCTTCAAGGAGAACTACAAAACACTGCTCAAGGAAATAAGAGAGGACACAAACAAAAGGAAAAATATTCCATGCTTATGGATAGGAAGAATCAATATTGTGAAAATGGCCACACTGCCCAAAGTAATTTATAGATTCAATGCTATCCCCAACAAAATACCATTAACTTTCTTCACAGAATTAGAAAAAACTACTTTAAATTACATATGGAACCAAAAAAGAGTCCGTATAGCCAAGACAATCCTAAACAAAAAGAACAAAGCTGGAGGCATCACGCTACCTGACTTCAAACTATACTACAAGGTTACAGTAAGCAAAACAGCATAGAACTGGTACAAAAACAGACACATTGACGAATAAAACAGGTTAGAGAACCCAGAAATAAAG
>NW_012114575.1:7791-8805 GCF_000951035.1 Colobus angolensis palliatus
GGCCTCAGAAATAACACCACACATCTACAACCATCTGATCTTTGACAAATCTGACAAAAACAAGCAATGGGGAAAGGATTCCCTATTTAATAAATAGTGTTGGGAAAACTGGGTAGCCATATGCAGAAAGCTGAAACTGGATCCTTTCCTTACACCTTATACAAGAATTAAGATGGATTAGAGACTTAAACTTAAGACCTAACACCACAAAAACCCTAGAAGAAAACCTAGGCAATACCATTCAGGACATAGGCATGGGCAAAGACTTCATGACATAAAACACCAAAACAATGGCAACAATAGTCAACATTGACAAATGGGATCTAATTAAGCTAAAGAGATTTTGCACAGCAAAAGAAACTATCATTAGAGTGAAAAGGCAACCTACAGAATGGGAGAAAATTTTTGCAATCTATCCATCTGACAAAGGGCTAATATCCAGAATCTACAAAAACTTAAACAAATTTACAAGAAAAAATAACTCCATCAAAAAGTGGGCAAAGGATCTGAACAGATACTTCTCAAAAGAAGACATTTATGCAGCCAAAAAACATACGGGAAAAAGCTCATCATCACTGGTCATTAGAGAAATGCAAATCAAAACCACAATGACATACCGTCTCATGCCAGTTAGAATGGCGATCTTTAAAATGTGGCGATTCCTCAAGGATCTAGAACTAGAAACGCCATTTGACCCAGCAATCCCATTACTGGGTGTATACTCAAAGGATTATGAATCATTCTACTATAAAGACACATGCACACCTATGTTTATTGCAGCACTGTTCACAATAGCAAATACTTGGAACCCAAATGCCCATCAATGATAGACCGGATACCAACCCAAATGCCCATCAATGACAGACGGGATAAAGAAAATGTGGCACATATACACCGTGGAATACTATGCAGCCATAAAAAAGGATGAGTTCATGTTGTTTGCTGGGACATGGACGAAGCTGGAAACCATCATTCTCAGCAAACTAACACAGGAACAGAAAACCAAACACCACA
>NW_012114575.1:11173-11536 GCF_000951035.1 Colobus angolensis palliatus
TGTGTGGCCTTTTATCCCTCACCCCCCTCCCATCCTGCCCCCCACTCCCGCCTGGGTCTCCGAAGTCCATTGTATCATTCTTACACCTTTGTGTCCTCATAGCTGAGCTCCCAAGGTCTAACAGCTTCCATCTTCTAGTTTGCTACATTTAACAAATAGAGACCAGGTGTGGTGCTTTCATGCCTATAATCCCTGCACTTTGGGAGGCTGAGGCAGGAGAATCACTTGAAGTCAGTGGTTTGAAACCAGCCTGGGTAACACAATGAGACCCATTTCTACAAAAGTTAAAAACTAGTTGGGGGTGGTAGTATGTGTCTGTAGTCTCAGCTATTTGGGAGGCTGAGGTGGAAGGATCACTTGAGC
>NW_012114576.1:0-992 GCF_000951035.1 Colobus angolensis palliatus
CACTGATGATTACCTTGCAGAAGATTATTTCCAAACCTTATGAGTTTTCTGATTTAAAATATTAGACAATACAAAGATATAAAAAGCACAATACAAAAGTTTTTTTCTCATTATCCCAGCTTCAACAATCATCCAGTATTAGTAGTTAGGCATGCATTCCAGACTTTGTAAAAGAAAATTATTAATATAAATGAAAAAACTTTTAATGACATAGAATTAATAAACATGAAGGTATATTTATTTGTGTTTTTTAAACCCATGACATTAATATCAAAACTATTTAGTCCTAGTTTGAAAATGGATAATTTATATTTTATTTTGTATTTTTTCTTTTCTGGATTTATTTTATATGTTTACTTGTGATTTTCTAAAATTTCAGAATTTTCAAACTCTTTTCCTTCAAGAGTTGGCTTCGATGTTACTCTCCAGAGTAACTTCACCTGAATAATTTTTATGAAAATAACTATTCCTCTCTTCCTCTCTTTCTACCATTTTTGCCATAGAGATATCCCTCTTACTATGCTTTATCTCATAGTGCATATTAACACTTGACATATTATATATCTGTTTATTTAATGTCTTCTCTCTTGTACTGGAATGTGCATTCCATGCAAGCAGAGATCGTATCTGTTTTGATTACTGCCTTAATTCCAGCAACCTAGACAAGAGTTTGGAATGCAGAAGGCACATAATAAATATTTCTAAAAGAATTATTGGTTGCAAACAAATTACTATATAATTAGAAAAATGCTATGTTTTCAAACTGTGTTTATATAGTAAGCATGCTATTTTAACTTTAGCTATTCAAAGAGCAACAAAAAAAAAAACCTCAAATGGGATAAAAATATAGTCCTATTGATATTAACCATTAATCATTAAGGAAAAGAGTAATTAGGAAAACAGAACAACATAGAAAGCTTCCTTTAGATTCTGATGTGGTCTTTTAAAGTACTTAAATATTTTCTGGATGGTGGGTACCAATTCTGTTCACT
>NW_012114576.1:6082-8199 GCF_000951035.1 Colobus angolensis palliatus
ATAGCTGAAGAAACATATTAGATATAAAAATACAGAATGGAATCATAAGTAGATAGTGAATTTATGAGAAGTACAGAAAGAATTTTGAAGAAGCGTTCTATTTCTTTGGTAAATTTAAAGAACACTTCTTTCTATTTTAGGACCAAGAAATTATTTTTAGTTGCATGTCCATTATTAACTCTTTTACGTTTTTAATTATTTAATTATTTTTGGCTTTTGAGAAAATAAAAAGCATCAAGCAACATAGATTTGCAGTACTTATTTCTCTTTATTTGAAATATGTTTGAAGCAACGCATTAAGCTTTGTTGACTTGAGGTTTTAAAAGGCTGCGGTACGTATTATTTGTCCCCCCAAAAAAACTTTACTTAATAGATAATTTGTTTAGCTAGGCATATCTAATTTATCTGTAGAGTGTACAAGTTGGTACAGAGCATGTAACATATCCCCAGCACTTTCCTACGCACAGCACAAACTGAAATCTCTGCCCTCATGGAGCTGACATGCAGGCGTGGCAGGCAAAGTGCAAAATAAACAGTATGAGAGTCAGCTGGTAGGAAAGGAAGATGTGCGATCTGTGGCAAGTACAGGAGATTCAGTGCCACTTTTAAAGCAAGGACATCATGGTGCAGGGCAATGGAATCATGAGCTGAAAGTGAGGAGGATCTGAGCCATGGGCATATCAGGGAAACAGTTCAGGTAGAAAGGAGGAATGGCTAACAAAAGACGCTAAAGCCCCAGCATGAAGTGTGGGATCTATTTTCACCGAGAGGGACCAGTGTGGTTGGGGCAGAGGTGAGAGAAAGACTAATAAGAGATGAGCGTGATTCTTCCATGTGGACCCGTTTCCTCTAGCATCCCAATAAGCTATTTTGAGAATTTTGCAGAAATCAAAAAACACGAAATGAATGCCACATCTTAAACCTACTTCCAGAGGTGGACAGTGTGGCACCTTTTACCAGAACTTTGATGCAGAGCCTTAGTTGCACACATGACTTCCAGGGAAATATACAGGAGTGTTTAAATATATAGAGGTTTCCAGAAGAAGAGAGAATGAGAAGGATGATGATAACTATTGTGCACCACATTTATTCCTTTTATCCATGAAGTCAATTTTTTAAAAAAATCATTTTACAAATGACAGCAAAGAAAATTGGAGATTCAAGAACTTTCCTATTTGTGTACTGAAAACTCCTGAGCTGGGATAGTCACCCCCGTCTATCTGTCTCTCAATCTTGCCTGACACTTTCCAGTGTATGGTAAAGTCCCCTACCTGTCAGTTTCACATATGAGACAGTCTGGTATAAAGGATGAATTAATTCAAAAGTTAGGAAGATAAGAAATACTCTGTCTAGGGTCATAGGCAATATCAGAATGATGGAATAAATAAAAAAGAAAGCAGAAAGGAATAATTAGTAACAAAGAATATAAGAAGCTTGAGCTGCTTATTGTAAGACTAGGCAGAGACAAAAAGATATAATTGTTGCTATAATGCAGCGGCTGAAAATGAGTTGTTGTGGATTTTGAGGAGCCCTAGGAAGAGGCAAATAATGTTAGCATTTCTTTGCAAGAGAAATAAAGGTGATGTGATGCTAGAGATCACAGATGAACGAATTGAAGTTTTCTAGCAAAGCAGAAACCGAGATCTGGCCTTGAACCTTTGTTACTAACTCAGCCTCACAATGTAAGCACTTCAACCTGAACAGGTTTGTATGCAATGGCTCCAAATTAGTGAAATGATTGTGGTCATTAAGGTATGCATCAGTTAATGTCTTTATAGACTTAAGGTAGTATGAGATGTACACAAAGTGCTAAACAATAGTAGATTTAATTACTTTCCAGGACAGACAATTTAAAAAAGCAATGTTGGGTTTTTACGGTGCAATTGCCTTTCCATTCAAGGTTTTGTTTTGTTTTCATTATCCTTGGAGTTTATGAGAATCCCATTAATGGCAAAGAGCTGTTAAAAGCTAGGATGATTTTTTTTTTCCCAATGCAGTGAAGATCAATTAGCACCTTCTAATTTTGTATGAACAAGGAGCAAAAAACAGATAGAGCATCACCATTTTGTGCTTGTTATATCTGGATTAGCTTTCTCACCAAAACTCTTGTTTTCCTT
>NW_012114576.1:10720-11451 GCF_000951035.1 Colobus angolensis palliatus
CTTTTATCGTTCATATTCTGCAGAAAATGTTTTTGATGTATACACACAAAGACAATTCATTAACTGGCCATTTTTGTTGGCGTGGGGTAAAGGTACCAGATAGCAATAATTTAAGCACACCCTTAGGATGATCTCATATGGTAGATGCTTTTGAATGTATGTTCCGAGCTATAGAATCCCGGAGTAGCCAAGCCAGAGATTTGTTCCTTGTCTATGAGGAACATCTGAGCCTCTAGCCAGTCCTGGGAAACATGGACTGTAGAGGGAATAGAGGCTCTGAGTTTGGGGTTGCCTGAAGGTTGCCAGGTGGAGGTCATTAAGGGGAAGGTGTTCAGTGAAAATGCTATAGAAACTGCATGTTGTTTGCAAATGGTTGTGGTTCTCCTGTCCAGCCCTCTACCACTGGAGTCTCTCTCCTGTGTGTCGCCTCTAATAAAACCACATGTCTTGTTTGCTGACTCTGAGTCTCCTCTTCAGCCTCTTGAATCTGGTGCTTCCCCATTAAAATTAATAGAGATTTGGCACAAGATTCAGCTATCGCATCTTTAATCACAAGATATTAAATCAAATGGGTATGTACATCCCCATGAGCTTTTGGAGTATTTCCTGGGAATCAGGGCAATGTTATTTAGAATAAGGAAGGAAAACCCTTTGATTTTATTCTTATAGCCCCTTTGTTCCAGTAATTTCTAAGACCACATCATGTTTTCAGGGTTTATTTTGGTTACATT
>NW_012114576.1:11501-11776 GCF_000951035.1 Colobus angolensis palliatus
CTTTTATCGTTCATATTCTGCAGAAAATGTTTTTGATGTATACACACAAAGACAATTCATTAACTGGCCATTTTTGTTGGCGTGGGGTAAAGGTAGCAGATAGCAATAATTTAAGCACACCCTTAGGATGATCTCGTATGGTAGATGCTTTTGAATGTATGTTCCGAGCTATAGAATCCCGGAGTAGCCAAGCCAGAGATTTGTAGTCTGGTTGTGCGAGCAAGTGTCTTTCTCAAAATATAAAAAAAAAAAAAAAAAAAAAAAAAACTGACCCA
>NW_012114576.1:17976-20209 GCF_000951035.1 Colobus angolensis palliatus
TGAAACACAAGTCATAATTATGTGAGTGGCAAAATTAGTAGACATTTTATTCTAATATTGAGAAGGAAATTATAACCAAAAATTTTACACTGTACCAAAAGTAGAAATTTGTTATGAATTAGAGATGTATTTCAAACACAAGAAAAAGTTGTATTTTTTATTGTTAATGATCTACTTAAAGCAGGGGATATTGTTACCTGAATATATAACAAGAATAGTTATTTTTCTGATTTTAACAAAAACATTAGTATTAAAAAAAGAGGATGAAACTCATAATATGCCAGTACAGTAAGAGCAAATCCTGACAAAAAGCTGGTAATTGTGGATTAGAAAAATCAAAGAAAACTTAGGTTTTGTCAACACACGCTCTTTAAATTCTTTGAAATCAATGAAACCCTCAAATTGACAACAACATTAACATTTACTATTAGCATGAAGTGTGACGCTGAAACTTGTCTACATAATTAATAATAATAATACAATTTTAATAATGCCACCTGAAAAACTGAATTCTCTCTCTATTCTGAACATAAAACAGTGAAATTGTCATAAGATGAAACTATCAAATAAGTATATAATCAAAATGTACACTTAAAAATATCAAGGAAGTATGTCAGATAAAATTAACAAGAAAAGTCAAGTTATTTCAATTTCTGATTATTATGGTATTGATCAAAATTTTAAAATTTGTATTATTTTCTCAAGATAGATAAGCTATATATATACAGAATCTTTTTCAATTGATCAATGTATTTATGTATAGACAAATTTAAAAATATACATATATAGTGAGAGTGTGTGTTTTCTACACATATGTGTATACAGAGAGACAGTTCACATTCACATATATAGACAGTTTATACCTAATTTTGTTTAAATAGCTTATATTCTTTTTCTTAAAATAAGACTCCAAAATTATACAAACTTCAGGCTCCTCAAAACCTGGGTCTGTCCATGCCAAGGAATCAAATATATTTTTTAAAGTACATGTAACAGAAATTTGGCGGGTTTAATTTAAGAAAAGTCACATTTCTTATTACAGAATCAAACGAAAAACTGAGTGACTTAGATTGAGGAAGTGGAAGTGCAGACTGTGGACAGAGTCTGGGTTCTAAGAGCATTATCTGAGAAGCAGTTCTAGAGGATATCGCCATTGGTTGGCTGGTCCTCTAGTCCTCATGCCTGCATCCTTAGTTGAAATTCAAAAGATGTGGAGGAAGATACTAAGCTAAATAGAATCACATGGATGGAGTAACTTGAGTGACAGTTGTGAGAATATATTGAAAGGCAAGCAGTTTCACTAGGCAAGCAGATACATAAGGCAGATAGAAATAAGAGTCGGCTACAATCAGATATTGTACTTAATTTTGGGATGCACGGGGATAGAGAGAGAGGAAGACACTTCTGTACCTTCCAAGAATTTATACTTCAGTGTAACTGATAGATGCGTAAGTAGATAATATGCAAAGTATCTTAGATTCTAACAGGGCACTATGTCCAGGGAAATTTGGAAGGATAGGATAGAGAAACAAAGCCCCAGATAAGGTTTCTTGGAGTTGAAAATGGATGAGCTAAGTCTTGATTCTGGATCCAGTTTTATTTTCTTGAGAAAAATAAATGAAAATCAAATTTTAGAATAGAAATTTAAAAAAAAAAAAGGAAATCAAATACCTCCAACAGCACCCTCTTTAGATACAAGTCCTAGAGTCCCAGAAAAATGAAGTAATTGACAGAAAAACATACAGCTACTTGCGGCAAAATTCTACTGGAACCCACTCTTCTTAATATTATTTCATACTCTGTTCATCATTTTATACAACAGAGAAAAGGAATTCAAAGAACTTGCCAAACATCAAAGTGAATCAAACAGGAATTTACAGTAGGTCTCAAGGAAAGTAAGTCAAATGATCTGGTATTTATAATTTTAATTCAGGAAACATGACTAAGGACATGCATATAGAAGCTTTTAAATCAAAACATAGTAAGTGCAGGTTAAAAAGAGCATGCTATTGGGGAAAACATAGGCATTTGATAATAAAGAGCCATAAGGTGGAACCAATGGAATTTTTAAGCTAATTGATTGTATGTTCAACCATGAGAGCAATGACATATGTCAAATATCATTTAACAGACTTTAAATCTGCACTTAATGACAAAAGCATAACCCATTAAGACTTAGATTTCTGCCTTTGATTTTTTAAGAATATACTTTCTAATGTATATTAACATTCAT
>NW_012114577.1:0-9934 GCF_000951035.1 Colobus angolensis palliatus
GGGACCCTATCTAGGCAGGGTGGGACCCTATCTAGGGCCACCTGGTGCTAACTTTTTAGGTTTTGTAAGGCCTACTAGTTTCAGGTACATGTTTATGTTTGCAACATGGTATTTCTTGCAGCCATACTCATCAAGTCACCATCTCCAAAGCTCACACACTAAGCAGGGTCAGGTGAGTCAAAGCAGCAGGAGAGAAGCATGATTGGGGTGTCTGGGACCAGAATGGGAAGGGCAGTGTGCGTGGGTGCAGGGCTGGCCTTCCTGTGGTCTCAAGAGTGGGAGGTGTGAGTCTCTCTTTGGATGTTTAGCTCAGGATCACCTCAGAGTCTGAGCTTGACTGAAAACAACAACAATAACAAATATGCCGAAACATGATTATCATTTAAAATAAACTCAACAACCTTTAAAAATTAACGTTATTTCTTAATTGGACCATTTTATTGGTCTTTTTTCTTAAGTCAGGAAAATAAATATAAGCCTTATGTGCAGGTCCTCAAAAAATGTGAAAATAAGCCTAATAAAAACCTGGCAAGAGATGTGGTTTCATCAGATAACCACATCTTTTTGTATAGATTCTCACAGCCAGATCTTTTCACATAGATTTTAAGGGAGAAAGTTGGTTTATCTGCACTTTAGTGGATGCTTCCATTTGCTTAACTTCTATAGCAAGAATCCCTAAAAAAACCTGGAGATAATTACCAGGAGGGTGGAAGCATGAATTTAAATTCTTATAGCCACACTTAATTTGGTCAACTCAATGATTTCCTGACCAGTGCTTTTTATGCCAGTTTCTTTAAGTCTAGCTTAGTATTGTAATAAAAGGAATCAATAATACCAATCTATATAGTAATTTTCTTCAAGAAATTCAAAAGCCTATGGAGGAATTTAAGAAATATTTTAGGCTGGGTGTGGTGGCTCACGCCTGCAATCCCAGCACTTTAGGAGGCCTTGATCATGAGATCAAGAGATCAAGACCATCCTGGCTAACATGGTGAAACCCCGTTTCCACTAAAAATACAAAGAATTAGCTGGGCGTGGTGGCACATGCCTGTAGTCGCAGCCACTCAGGAGGCTGAGACAGGAGGATTGCTTGAACCTGGGAGGCAGAGGTTGCAGTGAACTGAGATTATGCCACCGCACTCCAGGCCTGGCGACAGAGAGAGACTCCATCTCAAAACAAAACAAAACAACAACAACAAAAAACAAAAAACAAAGAATTGTTTTAATATGAGAAGGCATTTTGCAAAGGAAGACATACACATGGCCAACAGATATATGAAAAAATGCTCAACATTACTGATCATCAGAGAAATGCACATTAAAACCACAATGAGATATTGTTGTACCCCAGTCAGAATGGCTATTATCTAAAAGACAAAAAATAATAGATTTTGATGAAGATGTGGAGAAAAGGAGGCTCTTATACACTGTCAGTGGAAATTTAAATTAGTACAACCTCTTTGGAAAACAGTATGGGGATTTCTCAAAGAACTGAAAATAGAACCTCCATTTGATCCAGCAATCCCACTACTGGAAATCTACCCAAAGGAAAAGACATCAATGTATCAAAAGCCTGTACTTGTATGTTTATCACAGCACTATTTCCAACAGCAAAGATATGGAATCAGTGGGTGATTGGATAAAGAGAATTTGGCATATATGCACAATGGAATACATAAAATGCATAAAATACAAATGCATAAAAAGAATGAGATCTTGTCATTTGCAGCAACATGGGTAGAATTGGAAGTCATTATCTGAAGTGAAACAAGCCAGACACAGAACATCAAATATCGTGTGTTGTTACTCATAAGTGGGTGTTAAAAAATGTGTTCACACGGACATAGAGAGAGAAATTATAGACAATGGAGACTTGGAAAGGTGAGAGAGTGAGAGAGTGACAGGGGGTCGATGATGAAAAATTACTCGTGGGTACAATGTACATAATTTGGGTGATGGGTACCCTAAAGCCCTGACTTAACCACTAGGCAATCTATGCATGTAACAAAATTGCCATTGTACTGCATGCATTTATTCAAATAAAAAATGAAATATTTTAGCCTATGCTCATTAGTTTAGTTATTAAGCACCTACATGGCTCACTGCGCTTTCTTCCTAAGTTCTCTGACTTCTGAGGCAGGAGGTGAGGCCAGGCAGTGCGCAGCTGTGCTTCCCTTTCTCACCAGGACAGGTGCCAGGAGCAAAGGACCTAACTATTTTGGTGCAAAGTGTTCATTAATGGGTCTGTGAATCCCATCTCCAGCTTCAGCATGACTCCAGGGCCTAACGTTAACTTGAGACAGTATACAGGAAAAGGGATGTTTGTGAAAATGCTGATTATTTCATAGCCTCTGGGTGTCAGCCATGAATCTCACTTTAAGCCCCGCTAGGGTTTCTGTTGCCACCAGTGAGCAGAAAATGCAGTGCTTCTGTGAAGGAATGGGGCACAGAACAGTCACCGCTAATGTGTTCCTGAAGAAGCCAGGGTGACCTTTCTTGTGGCTGCTTCAGAGGATGATGTCACTTTGGGACAGAAAAAGGAAGATCTCTTTCCAGTTTAAATAGGGTAATAAGAATTCTGAGTCTTAGTTGCATGTTGGAGAACAAACAAGGAGCACAGACACTCATCCTGGGGAAGAATACTATGGATTCTTTGGAACCTGAGAGGCCAGCCAGTTACTTTCCTAGGATAGAGATTTCTTTTATAACCTCCATATTGGGTTTAATTCCATACCTTTGGTGCTAAAATTGTTCACTATCTAGGGAAACCATCAGAACAATCAAACAGAAGCAAGAGCTTTTAAAAATGGAATATTTAATACTTATGGCACAAATACATTTTAGAGGATTGCAATGATCATGGTAGAGAGACTGATTCAGACATTTTTCAAATGTTTGTTGGAAATGTCTGAAAATGACAGGCAGTGATAATATCAATAACTAACCTTCATCAAGAGATCTGTGCATTGGATAATCTGCTAGATACTTTAAAGGGATTATGTCCTGTATGCCTCTTAACAACCCAATGAGGGGTGAGTGCTATTATTAACAAGAATATATAAGGCAACTGGGACTCAGAGAGATTCAGCACCTTACCAAAAGTCCAACAGGAGTTCCTTTAGCAAGACTTAAAAAAATGATTACTGTGGAAATTTCCAAACATATACAAAACTAGAGAAATTATAATGAGCCCCATGTATGCACCTTAAAAATTCAACAAATTTCAATACATGGGCAAACTAGTTTTAGCTATCCACCCACCTACTTTCCCACCTTATTAGTTTTCTTTTGCTGCTGTAACAAATTGTCACAAACTTTGTGACTTGAAACAACACAAAGCTATTCTCTTCTAGTTGTGGAAACCAGAAATCCATAATCAAGTTCACTGGATAAAGTCAAGGTGTCCACAGGGCTGGTTCTCTCTGAAGGCTCCAGGGGAGAATCCATTTGCTTGCCTTTTTCATATCCTAGTGGCCACCTGCACTCCTTGGCTTGTGGCCCCTTCCTCCATCTTCAAAGTGCCTCACTCCAGTCTCTGCTTCCTCATTACATCACTGTTTCCTCTGACACTGATTCTCACTCTTCTGCTTCCCTCTTATAATAACCTTGTGATTACATCAGATCCACCAGATAATCCAGGATCATCTCCCCATCTCAAGATCTTTAACTTAGTCACGTCTGCAACATCCTCTTTGGCATGTAAGATAAAATTCATAGGTTCTCGGGATTAGAACATGGACATATTTGGGGAGCCATGAATCTACCACCCCCACCCTAGCACCAACAGGAATATTTTGAAACAAATCTCAGACATTTTATTTAATCCATAAATATGTCAGTGCATGCTTCCAAGAAGATAAAGACTTAAAAAATAACTGCAATACCATTATCACACCTAAAAACAATAAGAATTCTTTAATATCATCACTATTTAGTCAGTGTTTCAGTTTTTCCTAATTGTCTCATAATTTTATTTTAACAAGTGGTTTATTCAAATTGAGAAACGTGTCTTAGGTCTCTTTTAATCTATTGGTTCTCTCTCCTTTTCCTTTACTTCCTTGTTTGTTGTTGGGAGAACTAGGTTGATTGTCTTACAGAATTTGGCAAATGTGTTCCAGTGGTCATTCACATGTGTGTTTTTTTTCTTGTATTTTCAATAAACTGATAGTTAGATCTTGAGACTTGGTCATATTTACAGCCAAGAATTTGATTTCATGGGCAAGAATGCTTCATCGATAGTGTCGTGACTTTCTATTGTACCACACAAGGAAGCCAATAATGTCTGTTGTCTGCCTCCTGTGACGTTAAAGTTGGTTGCTGAATTGAGGTGTTGAGCACTCCATCCTTCTTGTATCAAATTCCCCCTCAGCTTTTTAGCTACATTGGTGATTACGGCTTAGATTCATTACTTCATGAGGGGGGTTACAAAATAGTCATAATCCGATTCTGTCATTCAATTTTCATTTTTAGCTAGAATTCTCCTATAAAAAAATAAACTTTCCTTTATTTCATTATCGTGAGGTACAATTTATGAAAGAAAGACAGGAGAAATGTCTAATTCTTTCTCCTAATGCATCCATTTCCACGATAATAACTGGTTTTCTAGCATCCTACAAAGATGGAAAAGTGTTTGTGTATGAATATATGTGCATTAGTAGGAAGTTATGGTTTTATATATTTGTGATATTTCAGTTCTTTGCAGAAGTTATTCTTTTTCAAATTGCCCCATTTTCGACCAATGAGAGCCCCTTTAGATTGACTACAGACTCTTTTGACATTAACCTAGAAACGTCATTGTTTTCTGATGTAACAAAATGTTTCAGACTCATCTTGTATATTTACCGTCCCAAATATCAAATCAGTGTTTACTCCAAAAAAGCCCTTGTTTCTTTTAGTAGGAAATGGTATTTAGAGACCATATTCTAAGTCCTGTAGATCGGGGTCTCCAACTCCTGGGCCATGGACCAGTCTGCAGCCCGTTAAGAATCTGGCTGCACGGCAGGAGGTGAACGGCAGGTGAATAAGCGAAGCTTCCTCTGTATTTGCAGCCAATCTCCATTACTCACATTACTGCCTTAGCTCCGCCTCCTGTCAGATTAGCGGTGGCATTAGATTCTCATAGGAGCCTGAACCCTATTGTAAACTGCACATGCCGGTGATCCAGGTTGTTTGCTCCTTATGAGAATCTGTCACTGTCTCCCATCACCCCCAGATGGGTCCATTTAGTTGCAGGAAAACAAGCTCAGGGCTCCCACTGATTCTACATTATGGTGAGTTGTATAATTGTTTTATTAAATATTATAATATAATAATAGAAATAAAATGCACAATAAATGTAATGCGTTTGAATCACCCCGAAACCATCCCTACCCCCCTTGATCTGTGGAAAAGTTGTCTTTTATGAAACCAGTCCCCAGTGCCGAAAAGGTTGGGGACCACTGCTGTAGATGCTCAGAGCTACTTGGCCTTATCGTTAGACGAATCTAGAAAATTGTTTACCAAAAGAACTGATATCACAGGTTTATACTGTTATTTTCAATTCAAAGTTAATATTACATGGTTTTATTTAATTTCTGTTATATTATATTTGTATTTATGTTCTCTTACGCTGAAAATTTTGGTTCCAAATATCCTCAGTATAATGACTTATATATACTTATATATCTCTCTCTCTCTAAGCATATGTATGTACATATTTCTCTCTCTTTATATATGAACTAATACATCCTCTCTATATGTAATAGTATACTGATATATATATATATATAAAATATCTTAATGCAAATACACATGTAATAGTATATTAGGAGTATAGTGTAATATGCAGATACATATAAATAGTGATGTTATTAATAATATAACTAAAAACAGCTTAAGATTTAACTACAGTTTCTTTTGTTCTGAAGATAAATTCTACTAGAGATGTACAGTTAAATCGCAGAGTTTTAAAATCATTTTAATTAATTCCCCTTAGTGTAGTTAAACCGCCAACTCAATGCATAGTTAGCTCAATGCACAGATAGGCTTGTTAGTTTTATTTTGCTTTCCAGTTAGTGGTTGCTGTTTTTAAGCATATGTAGCACTAACCTTATGGTTCAAAGTCAAGTGTATAAAATAAGATATATTCAGAGAAGTATGACTTTTATTCTGTCTCCAACCTTTTATTCTCTCTTCTACCTTCCACCTATAGAAAACCATTTTTAATCAATTTTTATCCTTCTACTGCTTTTAAATAATTTAGCCATATATATTCATAATCCCCAGTTAGGCAAAAGGTGTGAGACTAAGCACATTATTCTGCATCTGGTACCACAACTTTTGAAAGTAAAACTCCCTAGGCTTGGGAAATAGACCATTATTTATTTTCTTAATGTAGACCTATCAGTCATTCTATCACAAAAGGGTCAGTCCTGCAAAAATGGAAACCAGAATCCTCTTTCGAGTGTAGATTTTTCAGGAGTCTGTTTTTGACTCATACTGTGATGATATTAATGTTTTACTCGTTATAGTTCCAGTATACCACCTCAAGATCCCCCAAAATGAACAGTAGTCATAATTAATTGTATGCCCTGATTTTGGAAATACTGTTGTTGTTGTTGTTGTTGTTGTTTTCAGCCAGATGGTTTGCCCAAAAATTCTTTTTCTATGTTACTATATGATAATTATAAACATGGTTTTAATAGTAATTGGTGTTCCAATAAGTGCACATACTAGAACTTGCTTACCATATTTCATTGAAGGGCATTTGGTTGGTTTCTAACTTTTTGTTCTATGATAGTTTAAAACATTAATTTCTCTTTGCTCAAGAGCCCTGAAGCTTTGAACTGATGGGGACTGACACCATCGAGCTAAAAGATATCTTGTTCTTATTTTCCTGGTGTCCTTTTTTTGAGGAGTGGAAGTGTGAGGAAAGATGGAGATCTTCCCAACCCCAAGAAAGCCTTTCACTCAACAATTTCAAGAGAAGAAAAATATCCAAAGTACAAAAGATGAAGATAGAAGGGAGAATCTCCTTTTAAATTAAGTTAACTTTTTGAGATAGGGTTTTGCTCTGTCACTCAGGTGAGAGTACAGTGGCACAATCACAGCTCACTGCAGCCTCAACCTCTTGGGCTCAATTAATTCTCTTACCTTAGCCTCCGAGTCTAGGACCACGAGCACACACCACCGTATCTGGCTAATTTTAAAATTTTTTGTAAGGGCCGGGCGCGGTGGCTCAAGCCTGTAATCCCAGCACTTTGGGAGGCCGAGACGGGCGGATCACGAGGTCAGGAGATCGAGACCATCCTGGCTAACACGGTGAAACCCCGTCTCTACTAAAAAATAGAAAAATCTAGCCGGGCGAGGTGGCGGGCGCCTGTAGTCCCAGCTACTCCGGAGGCTGAGGCAGGAGAATGGCGGGAACCCGGGAGGCGGAGCTTGCAGTGAGCTGAGATCCGGCCACTGCACTCCAGACTGGGCGACAGAGCGAGACTCCATCTCAAAAAATAAATAAATAAATAAAATTTTTTGTAGAGATGGGGTCTTGTGATGTTGCTGAGACTGATCTTGAGCTCCTGAGCTAAAGTGATCCTTCTCCCTCAGCCTCCCAAAGTGATGGGATTACAGGTATGAGCCACTGTGCCTGGCCTGAGGCTGTTTAAAAGAACAAAAATCTTTATGAAAAATTTTCATTGTTGTTTCATTCTAAAATAAGTTGTCTATACCAGTGGCATGTAAAATATATTATAGCAGATTTAATATGTGAATAATGAGGGAAACTGTGACTTTGGACAGATGACTGTCATAGACTGCTCTATTAGAACAGAATCTTAGGTAACCACCACACAGATCCTCTGGGTTTTAGAGCTTATACTGATCCTCAGCTGGGGGCTAACAGTGGTTTCTCATTTATCATTTTCCGCTGCTTGTTCAGCATTCTACTCGAAGCCACAGAGAATGATGGAGCTTACATATTTCTTTTGGTAAGATGAAGAAAAGAAAACATACATTAATGAAAAATAATTCCAGAGGTTGTTTTGGATGATAGGAATTAAGAGGAGCTGACCAGTGAGCCTGTGGTTGTCCATGAAGGTTCTGTGGGGTAGAGTTTAAACTGTCCCTATCCAGAATAGTAGGAGGGAGAGAGATGCTTATGAGTGAAGGCCCCAGAACAAGGATGGCATGACTCGTTCATGGGGCTGAGAGAACCAGTCTGACCAGACAGAAAGGGTTATTGTGGTTTGATGGTCGGTGAAGGTTGTTAGGTGGCCTTTGGTCACATAGGAGAGTGTTAGAAGGTAGACATATATATTTAAGTGTGATGAAACAAGTAACAATTGGTATGTAGAGAAGTGGGGAAGGGCTTGATGAAAAGCAGTATGTTAGAAAGATGGTTGGCAACACTATTAAGAGTAGATTAAAAAGGAAAAGGAACGTGAAATTAGAGGGACCAGAAAGGAACCTATTATGATAATAAAGTCATGATTCCGTGGAAAGCTGACCAGAATGATGACATTATTAGAGAAGAGAGAGGACAAGTAAGGCCAATTTTTTCTTTAATTAATGAGACTTGGTGCTGAGTGTGGGAAATAACAGAGTAGTGATTCCAGGATTTTAAGCATTGGTGATTGTGAGAATGGGCAATGCAAAGTATTGATTAAATCAGCAGCATTAGGGCTGGGAACTAGATTAGAATGGGAGGGGGATGATATAGTGAATTCCTCCCTCCCTACCTCTCTGCCTTCCTCCTTACCTTTCTCCTTCCCTCTTTCTTTTCTTCCATCTCTTCCTCTCTTCCTTCCTTCCCTCCTTTATTTCTTTTCATCTTTACATGACTATTTAAGTGCTTTTAAATTTGGCGACTCTTCTATTCCCTGGAGCTCTGGTACCAATAAACAAAACACACCATCTTTGGTCTCCTGAAGCTTACATTGAATTAGGGAGGGTGGCAGATAAAAGAACAAGATAACTCAGATAGTCATGGTGCTACAAATAAAATAAAATAGGCTTATGTGCTAGCTGGTGATTGAAGCCGCAGGGACTGTACAGTACTACTTTAGATTGGAGCTTCCGGAAAGCGACTTAGGGGAAACACTCAGGTGTCAGCCATGTGAAGATCTGGTGACATTTCCTGTCACTGTAGGCAGAAAAAACCAAATACTCAAAAGATAAGAACAGCCTTGGAGTGTGTGAAGAACAATATGAAAGCTGAGGGCGTGGGAGGGTACATCGTAAGAGCAAGGAGATGAGGGCAAAGTGTGTTTCAGTCAAGGGCAGATCAGGAAATGGAAACCACCTAGTAATTTAAACAGGGATGGTCTAATACAAATAATTATTAATTTTAACAGAGAACTGGAGTCATGAGGGATTCACCCGTAGGAAGTAAAGACAAGTCTAAAAAGTATAAGAGCAGCAGATATACGAAGCAGCCACCACCCGCAGGGCTGAGATACAGGGTTTCCTGCCCCCCAAGATAAGACCCAGACCTGGTTAGAGAGGGCATGACCATGGCAAACCGGATAGCCAACAAGTCAGTATCATGCTGCAGCAGTGTAACCTGCTGGAAGTGCCTTCTGGAAGAACTTTCTGAAAGTTCGTCATCACCCTCCATGATGCCAAGGAAAGTTATTCATAGGGAGTTGTTTCACCAGCGGCAATCTGCTACAAAAGGGGCTTCTGGGAAATGCTGGCATCCAGATGCTAGGGAAGCCGCACAGACGGTAGAAGCTGAATTCTGAGGAAGCTGTATGCTTGCGGGAGTCAAGGGGTGTAGAAGCTGAGTGCTGGAGAAGCCACTGTATTGCAGGAGCTGGGAGCAGAGGAAACAACACGTGCTTCAGGAGCTGTGGGTGCTAGAGGTCTGTGCATGGTGTGGGAGCAGGGTCTAGAGAAGCCATCTGCGTTTCAGGAGCTGGCTGAGAGCACACTGATATGGGCCTGGTGATGGGCTGGG
>NW_012114577.1:10249-30244 GCF_000951035.1 Colobus angolensis palliatus
TTTAGGTACTGGTTGTGGTTAGTGCTTCACATTTTAACTAATTTTTTCTTCTGACTCCAATGAAATAGATAATTTTATTATTCCCACTTTGCAGACAAGAAAACTGAGGCTTGGAGAGGTTAAATTGCTTGTTCACAATCACATACTAGTGAGGCATGGGGCCAGGATTCAAACATGAGCTGTCAGTCTAACTCCAGATCTACCCCCAGACTCCGTAAAGTCATTGCTGATCTTTAAACAGACAGATAAATGTATCAGGAAAGATAAATACTGAAAATAACTTTGCAGTCAGTCCTTCTGTGATTAAATCAGCTACCTCTATTTTATAGATTTTATGAATTTAGAAATTTTAGTTACTTTTAAAATAAAGTACAAGTTTACCAGGAAACACAAATTAGAATAAAACATATGGAGAATACAATTCCTTTCAAAGGAAAGTAGAGAAATTGGATGATTGAGGTAATTAGAAAATAATATTTTGAGTATAGTTTGATGAATTTCAGGCTTCTTCACTTGACGAAAACAGAAAAGAGGGGGAAAATTCAAAAATATTATTATGGATTTGAAGATATGTCACTCAGAAGATCTTGATAAAATGTTCCTCATCTCTAGTGGATGAGGGGATGGCGGGGTACAAACAAAACATGGAACCAGTGGTGGGCTTTTAGGAAATTCTGTATGGAGCTTTTACCATGTGCCAGACGTCAGGCTGGGGACCAGGGGTACAAGGATGAGTAAGGCATCCGGCCTTCCCTTAAGGAGCTTGTTGTCTCATGGCTCGGACATGATAAGGACATTACTACAGACATACATGAAGAGCTAAAGAAATAATATATGGAGGAAGAACTAGTTCTGCCCAAGGGGGAAGTCAAGGGAAGGTACCAAGAAAGTGTAGCATTTGAGTGGATGAAGAACTGGCCAAGACTGCTGAGGAAAGGGAGATTTAGATTAGGGGCCGACACAAGTAAGGGGTTGGCAAGGACATGAACTGAAGGGGGTTTGAGGAAAAAGCATAGCATGAAGTCAAGAACATAGATTTTGGGATCAGATTACCTAATTCTGGCCTCCTCAATATTTTCTAGTTTTATGATCTTGGACAAATTATTTAATCTTTCTAAATTTCAATTTCTCTGTCTATATAAGAAAATTAAGTAGGCTGGGCATGGTGGCTCACACTTGTAATCCCAGCACTTTGGGAGGCCAAGGCAGGTGGGTTACCTGAGGTCAGAAGTTCGAGACCAGCCTGGCCAACATGGTGAAACCCCATCTCTACTAAAAATCCAAAAAGTATTAGCCAGGCATGGTGGTGCATGCCTGTAATCCCAGCTACTTGGGAGGCTGGAGTAGGAGAATTGCTTGAACCTGGAAGGCGGAGGTTGCAGTGAGCTGAGATTATGCCATTGAACTCCAGCCTGAGCGACAAGAGTGAAACTCCATCCCTTGACCCACCAAAAAAAAAAATAATAAAAAAATAAAGTAGTACCCTCTTCAGTGTGCTATTATGCAGATTGAATGGTATGAAAAGCATGTTCTTACCATTACTGGCACATGCTCAGTTAATATTTTCCTGCCATTAGTAGCAGTAGGATGAGGAGTATTGAAAAGGCTAAAGATTAGAGTTCTGAGAAGAATAATAAGGATTAGATGTCAGAAAGTGTGTCATGACATATTTATGTGTATGCGTGTGGGTACACAGAATTTTGAAATAGCTTTCAATTGAAACCTTTGTTTTTAACCAGTAGCACAGGGAAATGTTCAGTTTTGCACAAACCAATGAATATCTGTTATGTCTGTTAGCCATTTACAACAACTATTGTTGTTTCTGTCATCTCCAGTAAAGTGTTTCTGTATTTTCATGAAAATGAGCAAGACCTACCACAAAAAATGATCAGGTAAGGGTGACTTTATGGGTCTCCTGCTGTGTATGTGACACCAAAATGACTCGTCACATGAATTCGTAAGTGCTGTATTTGGTTTCAGTGTAGAATAGGAGATTGTGGTTCCCAGGTAGAAAAGGAGACTTTGAAATCTTTCTCCTAAAATGAGTGAAAATCTGGTGCCATCAGATCATAGGTTTTGTCATCGGAATGGGATTCAGTCTTGGATCCATCACCCAGCTGGCTAGGTAACTCTGAGCAAACACCAGATGCTCTTCAGCCTGTGTCCTGATCCGTAAAGTTGAGTTCATAATAGTAATACTCGCTTCACAGTGAAATTGTACACTAGAATGAAAGAATGCATAAAAAGTGTCTCGTACCCTGCCGGGCACAGAGAGGGTTATACACATCAGTCCCCTCATCCAGCATGTTCTAAGTCACCCTTCCCTGTCCCCAGCTTCTCCTGTCTGGGGATCTCAAGTTGGGAATGGTCATCTTTGGATGAAGCTGCCATGTTCATTTGTACTTAGAAGCAGACATTGTATTGGGAATTCAATGGATGCGTAAGGCAGTGTAGGGGAACTGATTTTTAGGGAGCAATATGAAGTCAGAGAAATTGCAGTCTTGTCTCTACTTACATTCCTCATGGTCCCTTTCATTATTTTATGACAAATGTTACTTCAAGCTACAGTAGTGTTTTCACCAGGGGCTGAAGGAATTGATGGTGTTGTTTTCTTCAGAATGAGCTGTAACATCCCTTTGTTCACAGAGATTGTAAATCCTGCATCCTTCAGATTAGACCATGTATGTTCAGTATCAGTAGGAAACAAACAGAGAAGTAAATATTTGCTACAAAATGTCTTTCTGCTGCCTTGAAAATGAGTTTCCTAAATCTGACATGTCAGTTACCCTGCTTCATCCATTTCACATTTAGAATCAAAGGAAAACAATCCCCCACAGCAAGGAGCCTGTCACTCCACTTGGTGTATCCAGTGAAGATAATGGGACCACAGGGTGGTAGCATTGAATACTGATAAGGATGTGGCAGGCCATGCTTAAAGTTTGGCGTCTCATTCAAATGACTGGCTGAGAGATGAAAAGAAAACAAAAATTAATCTCCCTCCCAGAACCTTATACTGATTCACTTAGTGGTTGGTTGCTGCTCAGCGGTCTGCCTCCTTCCCCCACGCCCCGCATTAATAATCATAATCAAATATCCATTATTGGTTTTTGGCGACAGGGTAATTACTTTCTCTTCCTTATTTTCTGGGACAGTCAGTCTGTTCCTGAGAAAGGGCGATTGTGTAATGGTTCTCCCTACATCAACTCTGAGAAGTCGGTTGTGCCCTGCAGATATTAATGTCAGCCTGTTTGCTCTCTGGTGGAGTGAAAGAAGAAAATAATTTTATTGTGCTATTTTTAGACTTCAATTTCGATTGCAGCCTTCATGATACTTTGTGTACTGGGGATAGAGCTGTTGATGCAGAATTCAGCAGTGAGATGCTCTGGGTTCTACCTGCCCCTGACAGATTTTTTCACTTAGCCTGAATGACTTAGAACTCTTCAGTCACATTGCCTTCATTGTCAGCTGAAAGCTGAGCCATGACAATAGGGTTAAGATGCACTTTGTATTGACAGTGTTTGCCAGTGGAACTTGCTGCCAGCAGTCTCCAAGTCTGCTATCTGCCTGTAAAGACCTAATCTGATCTTTTATATGCATAAATAATCAGCACCATACAAATTCTCTACGAACAAAATGAGTTTATTGACCGTTCTTGCTTTTCTAAACAGTTTCCCAGAGGTGATGGATGAAAGCCAGACAAGAAAAAAGTATTTCTTTGCTGGATTTCCTTCTGAACAAACAAGAAGGACCCAGGTACCTGGAACTCCAGGTATCTTTTTCTCAGCTGGGATGGAAGGCCATGAACTAAAGCAGTCTTCCTCATTCTTTGATATTAGCAATGAGCTGGTCTTAAACTTCAAAGGAATCTAAGAAAGTGCCAGTAATACCTGTCTGAGCTTGTCTTGTGACGTGTATGTTACCACATGTATTAAAATTCAGATCAATTTGCATCTAAATTATATGGGTGCATGTGACTTGGTAATCCAGAAGCTGTCAATTTTAGTTTATAAGAACAGCAACTTGGGCCTGGTGTGGTGGCTTACCCCTGTAATCCCAGCACTTTGGGAGACTGGAGCAGGTGGATCATGAGGTCAGGAGGTCAACACCAGCTTGACCAGTATAGTGAAATCCTGTCTCTACTAAAAATACAAAAATTAGCTGGGCGTGGTGACGCACGTCTGTAGTCCCAGCTACTCAGGAGGCTGAGGCAGGAGAATCACTTGAACCTGAGAGGCAGAGGTGATAGTGAGCCGAGATCGCGTCACTGCACTCCAGCCTGGGCGACAGAGTGAGACCCTGTCTCAAACAAAAAGAACCGCAACTTGGTCCTTGCTACTCCAAGTGTGGACTGCAGACTGGCAACGTTGATATCACATGGGTGTATTTAAAAATGCAGAATCTCAGGCACTTCCCTAACCTACAAATGAGAACCTGCCTTTTAATAAGATTCCCCAAGTGATTCATAGGCACATAAATTATTTTTAAAGTCACAAATCTTTTAAAAAATCTACCATGATCTGAATGTTTATGTCTCTCTCAAATTCATGTATTTAGACCTAATCCCCAGTGCGATGATGTCAAGAAGTGGCACCTTTGGGTGGTGATTAGGTCACGAGGGTGGAGCCCTCCTGAGTGCTGATTAGTGCCTGTATAAAAGAGGGCCCAGGGGGCTCCCATGTTCCTTTCACCGTGTTAGGATACAGCAAGAAGACACCACCTGCAAGAAATCGGGAACTTCCCAGATGTCAGATTTGTTGACCCCTTGATCTTGGACTTCCCACCCTTCAGAACTGTGAGAAATAAATTCCTGTTGTTTATAAGCTGCCCAGATTATGGCATTTTTATTATAGCAGCTGGAACAGACTAAGACAGAATCCCATTAAATCTGTGGAACCTCTTCCCACAAAAATGTACCTACACACACAATTTGCATATCATTTCAATGGTGCAAGTTCCATGGACTTCAATGAGACTTCCATTCACTGGAAGCTGAGAGATGCCTGGGGGAGCCCCCAGATGTCATGTGCCCCCAACAATGCTGACCCATACTGCTCTTGGATTGTCACATTGACCAGGTCTTCACCTTCATGCCCAGACCTTGTCTATGTAAGCAGCACCAGCCTCTGGGGTGTCCCATGCCAGCCTCAGCAGTCCCTTTCATCCATGTGGCTCTGATTAACCAGTCCTTGCCATCATTTTCCTTGCCTGGCTACTCTGGTCTTTTGCTTTCTCCTTCTCCAATTTAGGGACTAGTGGGTACCAAACATTTCAGAATGACCATGAAGTAATAGCAGTTAGCTGAAACATGTCTATCAAGGTTCTTTCCTACCCAAATCAGGCTTATAAACAGATGAGATGGAGAAAATAGGTCTTCCTGCTGTTTCGGCTGATGGTCCACCCATTCTGCAGGTCCTGCTGGAAGCTCACTTCTGTGTTCTGGTCTGTGCTTTGATTTCTTCTAATCTTTGGTGATGGCGTAAGGATAACGCAACACAGGCTAAAGAAAACCCTCTAAGAAATTTGTTCACTTACTGGGTGATTTGCTTATCCCAGGCATGCCCTGACCTTGAAGAGTCCTTGCTCTGGTAAGGAAGCACATGTACACGGATGATTAAAGTAAATGCTTCATGTCAAAATACAGGTACAGAATGCTATGTTGCTACAAAGGAAGGAATAACTAGCTTTTCCAAGAGGAGTGAGGGAGAGCATCAAAGAGAGCTGGCTTTTAAGGGATAAAGCAGACATTGCCTGAGACAAGGGCTGTAGGATTGCTTATTGTGAGGAACTACAGAGTTGGGAAGACCGAGTTGAGACAGGCATATTAGCAGAAGTGAGAGAGCTGCTAAGAATAAGAGCTAGCACTTAGACCCTGCTTGCTGTAGGACGTGCACAGGTGTAAGTGCTTTATATCAAGTACCTGTGCAGTTCTCTCCACAGTCCAACAATCCTTCCATTATGGATGAGGAAACGCATGCGTGGTGAGTTCAGTATCTGACCTAACACTGTGCGGCTGCAAGTGGTGGAACTGGGCTTTGAACCTATGCAGTCTGGCTTCTACGCTAGACTTCCGGGCAGAGGGTGCCTCCCTGTGCTTCCAGGATAAAACTTGCAGCACTGCCTTGGCTAGGACTCAAGAGGCACTGTTTTCTCCTCCACTACTGGTTCTGCAGTCTTTCCAGCTCTCCACTTCACCAATGAGCCATGTCCATCCTCACATCACTACGTGTCTGTGTAACACCTAGGGCCACTGAGTTATGGGGGAAAAGAGAAATGGATATTTCTTAGTATTGTCTGGTGGTTCTGTTATCTCACAGTTCATGGAAACCAGATCACTGCAGACATGAGGCATTACCATCAGTCTCAGAGAAGGCCTGACATCCTGTTGTAGATCAGAGAGTCCTGGCCACCACTAAGGTCCTGGAAAGACATGGGGAAGGCAAGCAGAAGCACAGGCGGCCTGAAGAGTCCCCCTAATGCCCCCCCACCCCCCACCCAGGCACCACTCTCCACAGCTAAAGGTGTTTATGGTGTAGGAACCCTGTGGTGGTGGGAGATGGGGGATGATAAGGCTGCTTGGATAGGAAACATATGTGATTGGTTTGCACTGCTCCTCATACTGTTGTCAAATTCCTCACCGCTTCTGTGTACTTGGGGTGACAGTCTGACAGCCTGTGAGGTCAGACAAAGCCCAGATTACTTCCCTCACGCCTTTCTGTCTCGCACTTGTGGGCTGCCATTCTTAAAGGAGTCACGTGTGGGCTTTCTTTGCCAGAAGTAGGCATGGCTTAAATCTTTGGGGTTTGGGCACTGGAAATGACTCTGCTTCCCCGGCAAACACGCCCTGATGAGGCTGCAGGCCGCTAGCTCTGCTCCTTTTTTCAACATCAGAAACAGAGGCTCTCTTCCTTGACTATTGCTGGGACATTTCCCTTCTCCGCCTACTCCTAACTTTGTCATAGACGTCTCCTGAACTGCAGTTACTATGTTTGGAGGTAACATCATCCCCTTCTTTGGTTTGTGGATAGGGAACACCAGATACGAGGGAGAGCATCCCTAAGGCCTTCACCTGACCCCAATCCTGCCTGTATGTCCTGCAGTTCTCATGGTAAGCCGTCAGCCTCGCCCGGCGGCACCTGTGTGCATAGCAGCATGGCTCATTCTTTGTCCTCTCTAGAACACAGAATACTTTGGGCACGTTTCTGTGTTGTCTTTCTCCAACAGCCAGATATATGTGTCCACTTAGCTACACATAATTATTGTCTCCATAACTCTTTGACCTACACATTTGTCAGATAAAACATTTTGGGCGAGAGCTCATTAGCAGATCTGTTTCCATCCCACTCTCTTGGCATTTATTAGCGAGCCCTCTTCGGGAAGCTATGTGTTCTGAGAGGTAGGAAGAATAACACATTTTACCTATAGTGTGGGGTCTGGCCAGCACCTATTCTTTCTGGGTTGAGCTGCTGGAATGTATTCAGGGGATAAGCTGAGAGGCGATTTACGAGGAGTGCTCTCTCCTTGTCTTACTCCTGCTTCCCTTTAAAGTTCCTTGGCTGCCCTTCGTGTGGCATGTGTTTCCATTTATCCTATAGTTCTCAAGACTCAATGGAGCTCTTGTACTTCTGAAGGCCACTTATTAGGAAGCCCGTCTCCCTGACGTTGAGCTTGCACTGATCAAAACAGGGGCCCCCACAAACCATCACAGGGATATCTATGCAAAGGGGGGATGTTTAGCACCACAGTTAAGGATGGTGCATGCTTTGGCAGAATTACAAAAGGAAAATAAGTGGACAAAGTATGTTACATTTTTTTTTATTATTATTAAAGAGTGTGTGTGGCTTATTTGAGCAACAACAACAACACAACAGAAAGGAGTAAAATGTAAAGGAAAAGCCCCACTTGCTCTCCTCCAACCATGAGGAAGCTGTTAACAGTTTTAAGTGCATCCTTCCAGAAATACCTCCCTCATGTATGGACATATATGTCCTTTTGTTACTTTCAGAAAATTCAAATGGAATCATAACAGAATTTTGTTCTGTGCCTTGCCTTTTTGCTTAATTTTTCTTGGAGGTCTTTCAACTTTAAAAGGTAAAAATGGCTGTATGATATGTAACAATAAGTGTGGCTGATTCCAATTTTCTCCATTTGGTTGTTTCCAGTTATTTCTCATGCTGCAATGATCATCCTTTTTTATGTGTCTCTTTTACCTTGTCTGAATGTTCCTGTAGAGTAAATGCCTAGAAGAGGAATAGCTAATGCAAAGGGCATGTGCATTTTAAATTTTGACCAATATTGCTGAATTACTTTCCTAAAAAAGGCAGCTGACGTATCCCTCACCTTTAAAACAGCAAACTATACAACTCCCAGGCCTTTGTCTCTGAGTCTGCGCATCTTTATGTTGGATGCAAATCATATATTGATGACTGTTTTTTTTTCTTCCTCTGCCTTTTTTGCTTATTTTCTTTTGGGATATTTGCTTTTTTACTTCTTGGCTTTCACAAATGTTTGCTGGTTAAGAAATCTAACTCATAGACCATGCAACATGTTAGAAATATTTTTTCCTAATATGTCATTTATATTTTGACTTTCATTTATGGCACATTTGCCACATAAAAGTTTACATTGATATGTATCTAGATTTTTCACTGTTTTTTTGCTTTTGGGTTTCAGGTTTGTGTTTGCTTAGAAAGGTTTTCCCCACTTCGAGTTAGAGTCAAATAATGTAAAAATTTTCATTTAGATATTGGGCAGCTTAGAAGCCAATACTGGACTGGCCACTGGCCAAATAGAGTGGCATGTTGAGACTTACCCTGAGACTTTGGTTTCTAATGCAGTGAATCCATTGGGATCACTTATAGAAAAGGATTTTACCCTATCAATCTTTACTAGAATGGATATTTTTAAACAATTTTTTTGTGCTTTTCATTGTAGGAGTCCTTTGAACGTAGTTTCCCTGGGTGTTCGTTCAGTTCATTAGTTACTGAGTTCTTATAGTGGATGACATCTTGCTAGACTACAGGCTTCATAGTTTTAAAAAACGAACATGAAATATTCTCAAACCTCATTAATTACATACAGTAGAAGAAGACACCTGTAGAGACAAAACCCAGAGATCAAGGTGGACTGTAACAACTCTCTTGAGAGTACTACAAATTGCCATGGGGTTCAGAGAAAGATGACATCACATATGGTTGTGAGGTCAAGGAAGAGTTTTGTATTAAAGTGACGTGAGCCTTGAGATGGACCTTGATGAAATGGTTGGATTTCAATGCGCGTGGATTTTGGAGAAACGGCATAAGAAATAGGCATCTGTAATTAGAAACTTGTGCCTTTGTTCTCTGAAGAGAGAGAGGTCCTCTTGGCGGGTATGTGGAGAACTCACAGGGGTGCAATGAATGAGGAGTCCAGAGTAGGGCTGAGGGCATCTTGGGAAAGGCCTCTGAGAATTTTGCTCTCCATTTGACAAGGAATAAGAGACATTCACGTTTTTGGAGCAGTAATAGATGGGATAGATTGGAAGTATGAAATATTTGAAGGCAGAAAGGCCTATCACTAATTGTAGTTTTCCTGGAGTAAAGAAATAAAATGCTTAATTTGGGGTAGTGCTGGAAATGGGGAAAAGCAGACCTGAACAATATTCTCAGTTTATAATCTATAAGAGGGTACTGGGGCTGAGGGAAAGAAGAAGCTTAAAAATGACCAAGATTTCTAGCCTTCATTTGGTTCACTCTCTTAACATGCATTGAGTGCTTGCTTTATGTCAGCACTGTGCTGGGCGCTTGGACTGGAGGAGTTGGCAAGAGACAGGATCCCTGCTCTCAAGGGGCCATAGACAGCAAACAGGCCAGGATGGTGGCAGGTATAAGGACACCATGAATAAAAATGGAGAAATTAAGAAGAAGAGCTTATTTGATGGGGATCCCTGATAACTTTGATTTTGTGTCTTAAAACTTCAATTCTTGCTTCAGATAGTTATCAATTTAATTATTCCTGGTGGTGGTCTCTTTCTCTCTTCACCCTGGTACACTATGGAGTGATACAGGAAAATAAATTGTTATTCAAGTTTTAAGTAGGCTGCAAAGTTGGAAAGCACTTTAAAATGCAAGGCTGGTTTGCTTATCCACAACAGGAAAGGGAAGTTTGTTATGCTAATGATTAGAATAGATCTTTGATTTCTGATGATATCTTAGTTTCTTCACCTGTGAAATAGAGACCTGTCCTAAAACAGTCCTTGTACTTTGCTCACAATTTGGTGAGTCATAAATCTGGGAAGGTCTTGCCTGGGCATTTCTCTGTGCGGGGCTGCGCCAGGACTCATGTGACTGGCAATGGCAACAGCTGTCAGCTGGGATCCCAGTGGGGGCCACTGACCAAGCATGTAGTCCCTCCAGCATGACAGTCTTGGGATAGATAGACTTCTCGCATGACAACTGGCTTGCCCCAGAGCAAGGGTCCCAGAAGAACCAGGTGGAGGCTACGGGGCATTTCCCTACCTTGCCTTGGAAGTTAGATGGCATTACTCCCTCTCTGTTCCATTGGTTACTCCAAGGAAGGCACCAAAGTCAGCCCAGATTCAAGAGAGGAGGATATAGACACCAGCTCTTTATTATAGGAATGTCAACAGTTTAAAGGTTATGTTTTAAAAACACTACAATGTAGCAACACCATTTTACCTCATGAGGTTGTCTTGAAGACTAAATGAAGTAATATATGTACAACCCTTGGAACAGCACCTGACCAAAAACTATTAACAATGATGATGGTGGTGGTGGGAGTGGGGATGGGGATGAGGATGATGAGGATAATGATGAGTAACTGCATTGCCTTTCTGCAAAATGTCCCTTATTGTCTGGCAGGCTGAGTTTTGGAAAGAATGGTTTTACCTAATTTATATTTCCTGTAACTATGAAGGGGATTGTCATAGGTTAATTGCCTTAATCTCATCACATTCTAACTAAGAATCCAGGGAGGGGTTGCTATCCATTGTGTTCCAAGGGAGATCTGAATATAAACCAAATTCTATTAGGAAGGGCAAAACAAGAAAGAGTGGGTAGTTTCAACCAACAACGACCTCTACAGATTCCTTGTTAAATACTCTTTCTTATGTTACATTTCTTCCTTTCATATTATGAAATGGCCTTGGAGAAGGAGGCTAAAATTTCCAAAAGTTCAGTGGAAAATAATGTTACTTTTTCCTTCTTAGAAAAGACAAAGGAGTAAAATTTAAACATTTCTAATGACAACATTTTTTTTCTGAATTGGAGGTTAAGTTGCCCAGAGTGCCTACAGACACATGAGGACTATTCTACCTTCATCAGTTTGCAGGGGAAAATTTAGTACTATTGGCCATTCACACATCAGATACTTTACACCATCATATAAAAAGACCTGGTTATTTTCAAAGCTTCCGAGAAATGGAGTAAAATACTAATGCTCTTTAAGTGAACTTATTAATAAATCAGGAAAGAGAGTTTGGTTCTAAGAGCTGAAACTCTAGGCATCTGTGTCAGAACTCAGTATTTCCTTTCCTAAAATTGATAGAAGCCTACAAACTCACTGCCTACCCTCTCCCACAGCACCATTCCCCATAGAAAACCCCATAGAAAAACACAAACATGCCTGAGTCTCAGGAGGATTCAAGCCACACTCAGATGATCTCCTAGACCCCATTTTACTTCCAACTGGCAAGAATAACAGGAGTGGTGAATATCAATTCTGTTCTCAAGAACTTACCCCCAAACCCTGAAATTGTATCTTCTAGCTGCCTCATTACTGGTTGTGAAAACATCACCAAAGATCTCACACAGTTCAAGTAGCTATGAGTCATTCTCTTAAAGAATTATTACTAATGACCTAATTGTTTTCCCCGGGCAGAAATAGCAAAGCTTCTCAAGACTGCAAAATCAACCACTACTCTCTTTAGTACAAACTGATGCAATAAGCGGGTATCTTAAAAATCTAAAGCTTGATGAAATTATTATGTATTATGAAATTACACTGTCATTTTACAACTGCGTATTTTCCTCGGCACTTAGCATAGCATCCCCTCAAACTGGCTTCCAAACTTTGACATGTGCATTCTAAGAGAAGTTTAGGGACTAGCCCTACCCTCACTCAGGGTACACATCCTCTATCCCATCAAATAGCAAATAGACACAACGTTACAGTATTCCAGTCATTATACTGTAGAACATTATTTACAGAAGCAGCAAACCTTTTTTTCTTAGGAAAGTTATAAGCTAGGCTGCTGGCTCTTTCCTTTGAATCCAGCCTTGCACACACCATAGAAGCTAGAGAGATGTTGATGGATCTGTCAAGTTCATAATAAAAAATAACAGAGAACTCCTCAGGTAACTGAAGGCGATTTGGCCCACGTGTGGGGAGGAAACAGATGATAGCGTGGAGGAGGGCTTTTCAGACATGACCTTTTCTTCCTCCTTCACATTGCTGAGGAAAGCCAATCCTACCTAGGTGCTTCCAGAAACAAACCCCTGCTGGCAGTGAGGCTCGGGGTGTTGAGGCTAGACAAGCAGTAGCAGAGGAGCACTGCCTGGGAAGGGGTCAAGCAGATGGCCAGGATTTCAGCATCTCCGTCCTCCCTGTTCCCCAAGGGGTGGGTAATTACAACTGAGGGAGACTATATTTCTGGGAGCACAGATGATTCCCCCAGAGTATCTTTTCCTTGCACCCTTCTAGCACCTGAACACACTGGGACCTGCACAAGTTAGGGCCTGGGCAGTATCCACTTTTCCAAAGACCCAAGAACAGCCTAAGCAGTTAATATGCCTAAGGACATAAGAACTTCTTTGGAAAATAAACAAGACTGCTTTGGAGGACAGCTGTTACAAAAGAACAATAATAAATGGAATGGCTAAAACCTGAAGCGTAATTATTGAAGTAGAAATGCAAGGTGTTCAACACACATATCAAATATTCCCCAAAGATAAGGAAGGATATTGGAAACATGACATAAAACATGAAACCCTAAAAAGGAGTCAAATGGAAAATCAAAGAATGCAAAGTATAATTTTTTTTTAAGTTTCAGTAAATGCACTGAATGCCAAATGGATTCAGCTGAAAAACCAATGAGTGAACCAGAAGATCTCAGAAATTCTCAGAGGACATTAGCAATAGTCAGAGAGAGGGAAAACTTAAAAGATAAGTGAAGCAATATGAAGAATAGCGTTCATGTAAAAAGAATCCCAGAAGGAAGGAAAACAATCAATAGAAGAATGGAAGGAAACATATGAGAGAAAGATTGAAAACCACCCAGAAAAAGGAAAAAGTATAAAATCTCAGACTGATGGGCTTAGGAGAGTGCAAAACAGGATAGAAAAAAAGGGGAGAGGCATACCTCAATAGGTTGTAATAACATTTACATAAAACAGTGGTAGAGGCCGGGCACGGTGGCTCGAGCCTGTAATCCCAGCACTTTGGGAGGCCGAGACGGGCGGATCACGAGGTCAGGAGATCGAGACCATCCTGGCTAACACGGTGAAACCCCGTCTCTACTAAAAAAATACAAAAAACTAGCCGGGCGAGGTGGCGGGTGCCTGTAGTCCCAGCTACTCTACTCGGGAGGCTGAGGCAGGAGAATGGCATGAACCCGGGAGGCGGAGCTTGCAGTGAGCTGAGATCCGGCCACTGCACTCCAGCCAGGGCGACACAGTGAGACTCCGTCTCAAAAAAAAAAAAAAAAAAACAGTGGTAGAGAGAACATTCTAAGAGCAGGTCAATTATTAAAGGATGAGAACTAGATTGATCTCAGACTTCTCAATAGACCACATCGTACAAGAGGCTATCAAGTAATATTTTCAAAATGTGGAACCAAGAATATGAAATAAAACCATTATTTAAAAGGGCCTGTGAGACCTGGAAATACATAAAAGATTTATCATGCACAAGCTTCTTGGGAATATTCTTAGAGGAAGTATTTCAAGAAGATGAAAAGTCTAGGAGGATAATCTGAGCTGTGTCACAGAGTATGCAAATAAACCTTAGCAAATTTTTTACTGTTGATGAAATAGAGAACTTACAAATCAAACAAACAACAAAAATAAATCTTAATAAAAACCTGGAATTAAAATATAGCCTCAAAATATATATCAATTTATTGCTTCAGGGGTGGGATGGGGTAGAATGAGAGTGAGGTGAAAATATACTAACGCACTTTTCTTCTTGTTTGGGAGGAAGATGTAGAAATTGAAAAGCTCAGCAAATGTATATGGAAAAACATAAATATGATCTTACAGATGCAAAGGAAACTACCAGAAGACAAAAATATAATGTATAATTTTTAGACCAATAGAAGAAGATTTGATCCACTCAATGGAAAGTAGGAAAATATTTTTTTTAAATGTTTAAAAAGTAAGGGAGGATTTCTGATCTGGGAAAAAAGGCATGGACCCATTTCTCTCTGCTTCTTCCCACTAAATGCAATTCTAAATCCTGAAAATAATGCAAGAGCTAATTGAAGGAGAACTCTAAAAGACTGTGAGAGGACTGTAATCTGCCTTGGGACTGCAGGACTAGAGGGAAAACATAACTTCAGGGCCTCCTACATACCTACCTCATGAAAACAGACAACCTAGACCTGGATTCCCTGACCTCCAACCAAGCAGCCAAGGGCAGCTCAGCTAGGTTTATTCCTGCTCTGAATTTGGAGCTGCTAACAATAAGCAGCCAAGGGGGTGCTCTCCTTTCCTGCTGGCCTCCAACTCCCTTCCCCTCCCAGAAACACCCGGTTAGCCAGGAGGCCCTGGCAAGAGGGACCCTGCCACAACAGATGCCCAGCCTGGGAAGTGTCCTCCTCTCCCCTCCCTGCCCCACCAGGGGCAAGGGGAATTCTGCCATGGTACGTACCCAGCCAAGGAAGTCTTCTTGTCCTCCAGAGCCTGAGACTTTACACCCCCACCAAGAGACATTCAGTTACCTGACCTGGGGGAGGCCCCTTCTGCCCCTTCAGCTAGTACCATCAGGGACCAGTGGAAGTTCTCATAGAGCCAGATGAATCAAGCAGACAAACGACGACAACAACAACAACAACAACAACAAAACAACCAACTCAAAACAAAAACTCAAAGCCAAACAAACAATAGGAACCACACCGTAATGGCTTCAAAAATCAAAATTCCATTGGAACCACATATAGACAGGACAGGACCTACATGATAAAGCTAAACAGAATTCCCTCATAAAATAAAATATTTAAATAGAACTCAACTTTTTTTAGCATAATGACCCACGTGCCCAAGATATAATTAGGAACCATTCATCATAATAAAAAACAAGGAAATCACAGCTTGGATGATGAAAGACAATCAACTGAAAGAAAGAAACCAGCATGGAGATGAATCGGATGTTGGAATTATGTGACAAGAATTGTGTACAGTCATCATGAAAATGCTTCAATAAGCTATTACAACAAATGAAAAATTAGAAAAGGTCAGCAAAGATACAGAAATTTTTTAAAAAACCAAATGTAAATTATAGAACTAAAAATATGAAAACAGAAATAACAATCTCACTGCATAGGCTCAATTGTAGAGTGAAGGTGACAGAGAATAGATTCAGCGAAATTGAGAACAGATTAATAGAATTTACCCAATCTGAACAAGAAACAATGGACTGAAAAAAATGAACAGAGCCTCTGGGCTCTGTGGGACATAGCAAAAGATCCACCATTTTTATCACTGGATTCTAAAAGGAGAAAAGGAGAGTGAGGCTAAAGAATATTTGAAGAAACAATGGCTAGAAACTCCTGGAATTTGGTGAAAGGGACAATCCTACAGATTCAAGAAACTACACAAATCCCCAGGAGAATAAATACAAATAAATCCACACTAACACACATAAGAACTGAGTTTCTGAAAACTAAAGACAAGGAAAAATCCTTGAGAACACCCAAAGAGATTTATTACCTATAGGGAAACAAAATTTCAGTAACAGTGAATTTGTCATCTGAAACTATGGAAGCCAGAAAGAAGCGGCACAATTATCAAATGATAATAGAAAAGAACTGTCAACCTAGAATCCTACATCCAGCAAAATTATCCTTTAAGAATGAAGAGGAAATAAAGATATTCCCAGATGAAGAAAACTACATGTATTTGTTGTTAGCAGATTAAAGATTAGCTAGACGAAATTCTCTTAGAGATACAAAAAGGAATATAGAATAATGAAAAGAGTAGAAACACAGTAGACTATCCCTTACTTCATGAATTTTATTTATTGTATTATGGTAATTGAGACAAAAATGTTAATGTCATCTGATACTTAAGACAATAATATTTTATTTTATTTTATTTTTGAGACGGAGTCTTACTCTGTCACCCAGGCTGGAGTGCAGTGGCGTGATCTCGGTTCACTGCAACCTCCACCTCCCAGGTTCAAGGAATTCTCCTATCTCAGCCTCCTGAGTAGCTGGAACTACAAGCACGTGCCACCGTGCCAGCTAATTTTTGTATTTTTAGTAGAGATGGGGTTTCACCATATTGGTCAGGCTGGTCTCTAACTCCTGACCTCAGGTGATCCACCTGCCTCACCCTCCCAAAGTGCTGGGATTACAGGTGTGAACCAATACGCCAGGAAATAATATTTTGAAGTGCAGAAAGTAGAGACTGAAATGGAAGGAAGGCTTATTTGTGTACTTAAAGTAGCAAAATATTGGTGCCAGCTGATGGTGATGCCACCAGCATATCGTAATACACAGAACAATTGTTATGCAAAATATACCAAGAGATATAATCCAACGTATTATAAATAAATTGAGATGAAATGATTTTTGGCAAACGTATAAAAGTAATTCAATGAAGGAACAATAGAATTTTTAACAAATGGAGCTAGAGCTATTGAACATTCATAAGCAAAAAGATGAACTCAAACTAAGTCTCATACTTCTTACAAAAATTAACTTAAAATGGATCAAGGACCTAATTGTAAAATATAAAACTATAAACATTTTAGGAAAAAAGAGGAGTCAGTCTTTGAGACCTAAGGCAAGGCAAAAATTTCTAAGACTCGACACTAGAAGCACAGTCAAGTAAAAGGAAACATTGATAGACTGAACCTCTTTGAAGTAAAACCTTTTGCTCTGTAAAGATTCACGTGAAGA
The DNA here is from genome assembly GCF_000951035.1 of Colobus angolensis palliatus. NCBI lineage: Eukaryota > Metazoa > Chordata > Mammalia > Primates > Cercopithecidae > Colobus > Colobus angolensis. The sequence continues at coordinate 27,363 of NW_012114577.1, forward strand.
GGAAGAAAGGACAAGCTAGAGACTGGGAGACATGTTTGTAACCATATATATCTGACAAATCATTAGTATGTAGAATGTATAAAGTCTGAAAACTCAATACTAAAAAATGTTAATTTGAGTAGAAAAGAGGCAAAAGACATAAAATATACCTCACTGAAGAGGCTATATGGATGGCAAAGAAGCACATGAAAAGGTAGTCAACATCATTAGACATGAGGATAATGGAAATTGAAGCTGCAATGAGATAGCATCGCACACCTCTCAGAATGGCAAAAACAAAAAAAAAATTATAACACCAACTACTGGTGAGGATCCAAGATCACTCATACATTTTTGATAAGAATGCAAATGGTATGGCCACTCTGAGAAACAGTTTGGCAGTTTCTTTCAAAACTAAACATGTAACTATGATACAACCCAGTAATTGTGCTGTTAGACGATTATTTCAGAAAAATGAAAATTTAATTTCACACAAACACCTGTGCACAGATGTTCATAGCATCTTTTATTCATAATGTCCCTAGACTAGGAGTATCCGAAATGTCTGTCTGTGGGTGAATGGTTAAACACACTGTGGTACATACATAGCATGGAATACTACTCAGCAGTTAAAAAGGAACAAACAATTGATATGTGAATCTCCAGGGAGTTATACTGAGCATACACACACACACACACACACACACACACACACACACACACACACACAAAAGCCAATTCCTGAAGGTATCTACTTTATGATTCTGTTTATATAACATTTTTGAAATGACAACATTTTAAAAAGGGGTAACAGACTTAGTGGTCTCCAGGGACTAGGGAGGGGAGGCATGGGACGTAGGCAGGTGTGGTTATAAAAGGGGACATGCGGATTCTTGTGATAATTGAATTGTTCTGTAGCTTGAATGTGGTAAGGGGTACCTGAACTTACATAAGTGATACAGTTGTATAAAACTATGAAAACACACACACAATGGGAACTCTGACAAAGATCGGTGGATTTTATCAATGTCAATATGCTGGCATGATATTGCACTATTGTTTTTGCAAAGTGTTACCATTTTGAAGAACTGGGTAAAGGTACATGAGAACTCTGTATATTCTTTCTTACAATTGTATGTGAATTTAATAAAAAGAAGAAGGAAAATAGAAAAAAGAAAAAAGGGAATTTTTTAATTGAAACACTGGGCTAAAATCAACAAGAAAACACCAATAATTACACAGTAATTACAATTATTGAGAGTACATGGGTTAAAACCAGCAATCCAAAGATAAAATCTTAGAATGGGTTTTATACAATTCAGCAAATGTTTTGTGTTAGAGTCATTTTAAAAATATGCAAATAGACTGAAAACATAGAATGGTAAAAAGATAAAATTAAACTAATAGAGTGTTGGAATAATAATTTTAATATCAGACAAAATAGACTTTAAGGCTAAAATACAATATCAATAATGAAAATTGTCATATAAAGAAAAGAAGCAGTTAGAAAATGTAATGATTGGAACCCCTAGGTATCTAACATCATAATCTGAGACTAATAAAACAACCAGTAAAATTATGGGAGGAAATAGAAGAATCAAGAATTATAGTTGGAAATTTAAAACACTCATTTCAGAAACTCATAGATGAAGCAAACAACAAGAAAAACAAATACATAAAAATTTTAATAACATAATATGCCTTCACTTTCCTTTCAATGAACACAATGCTCATTCTTTTCGGACACTTATGGAAATTTTACAAAAATCAATGAAGTACTAGGTGATAGAAGAACCCTCAGATAATTTTATAGAGTTAATTCTCAACCAGTATGCAATAAAATTAGGTATTAATCTAACAAAAAGGGAGGTGAAAAAAATCTCTTCTGTTTAGAAACTAAAAAACATATCTATCACTCTACAATCCTTGAATTAACAAGGGAACCATTAGGAAAGATAATGAAAACCACTGTCTGTAAAATCTGCTGGACAGTAATGCTGTAAATTCTAAAAAAACATATAATGCTATTACAGAAAAATATTTCAAATTGATAGATTTTGTGATAGGCCCACAAGTGTTTGCTAAATTATTTTCCATATTTTTCTGTATGTTGCAATGAGCTGAGATCACACTGCACTCCAGCCTGGGCAACAGAGCGAGACTCTGTCTCAAAAAATACATATATATATATATAAAATATATATTTAATATATTTAATAATTAAAAATTTAAATAAACATATATTGGACATGGTTAAAGTATCACTCAGACAAAAATTAAGAGCTTTAAATATGCTTATTGTAACATTAAAATATCAAAAGAGGAAAATATGAAAAAGAAAACAAATGAGTTAAGTGTTTAACAGAAGCTAATAGAAAGTAAGATAATAAATTCAAAGAAATGGGGAAAATGGAAATATAAGATAAGAACAAATCAATGAAATAGTGAAAAATGATTAATATGAAGATTAACAAAGGAAAAATCAGTTCTTTGAAAAGAGTAATAAGATAGCAAACCTTTGATAAGACTGAATACGATAAATCAGAAAAAAAATAAGTAAAACACATCCTGGAAAGGAGATCTACAAACAAGTAATTTTTAAAATAGTTTTAAAAAATATGAACAAACATGTAACAATACATTTGAAATTCATTCAAAAAGGATTAATTCATATAAAGGATGTAAAATATTAAAATGGACAGAAGAATAAATGGAAAACTTGCATAGAGTGTAAAAGTTAAAGGTATTGAAATGGTAATAAAATGTCTCCTTCAACAAAACCCTTGGGAAAAGGATAGGGAACCCAAGAAAGGAATAAATAGGCAATGAATATGAAGAGATAATTCACAGAAGAAAATCTGAGTGGCTATGAAATGATCCTAGTGGAGAAATGCAACTTCAAA
>NW_012114577.1:32281-32585 GCF_000951035.1 Colobus angolensis palliatus
CAGACAGAGTCCCCACTGGGGCACTGCCTAGTGGAGCTGTGAGAAGAGGGCCACCATCCTCCAGACCCCAGAATGGTAGATCCACTGATAGCTTGCACCATGTACCTGGAAAAGCTGCAGACACTCAATGCCAAACTGTGAAAGCAACCAGGAGGGGGACTTTACCCAGCAAAGCCATAGGGGTGGAGCTGTCCAAGACCATGGGAACCCATTTCTTGCATCAGCATGACCTGGTTGTGAGACATGGAGTCAAAGGAGATCATTTCAGATCTTTAAGATTTGACTGCTTGGATGGAATTTGGAG
>NW_012114577.1:36520-48748 GCF_000951035.1 Colobus angolensis palliatus
TTCACCTTCTGCCATGATTGTCAGTTTCCTGAGGCCTCCCCAGCCACGCTGAACTGTGAGTCAATTAAACCTCTTTCCTTTATAAATTAACCAGTCTTGGGCAGTTCTTTTTAGCAGAATGAAAACAGACTAACACAAAGAGTCTAGCAATAGAGTAGAGAACAACATAGTTACAAGCCCTGCCCTCAGGGAAAATAAAACAATAATCACATAAATAATTAGAATTGTGATAAATATTCTGAAATAAAAGTAAAAAATGCTAAGAGATCCATCATATTTTCCAGTTGGAAGGCAGGGAATGTTTCTCCCAAAAAGGTTATTTAAGCCGAGTTCTGAAGATAATATAATTTAGTCAGATGAAGGCTTGGGTGTATGTGTGTTGGTGGGGAATGGACAGAGAGAGATGATCTAGCCTGGAAGAGTTGGACAGGTCTGAGGATTCAAAGCAAGACAGTAGGGCTGGAAATACAGATATGAGCAGAAACTGTGTTGTATTGGGCTGCTGAGTCTGGAAAAATACATAGGATTTTGGATGCCTTTGCAGACCAAGCAGCTAAGGACCAACACATTTCATGGTGACTTGATGGTGTACAAATTTGGTCCCTCTGATACATCTTCTAGTTGAAGTAATTTATCACTGTGAAATTAAGTCATCAAGTGTAAGATGACTGGCTGACTTTTAGCCTGGTAGACAAGCTATTGACCTGGTATGATGAAACATCACTGAGTTTATTTTTATGCCTTTGTTTCCTCTGTTTCCTCTCTGTCTCAGCTGCAAGTGTCCACTGCTTGGGAAAGTGTGGGAAGCTGACTTGGAAGCTTGTCGATTGCTTATCCAGAGCCTACAACTCCAGGAAGCCAGGGGAAGCCTGTCTGTAGAAGATGAGAGGCAGATGGATGACTTAGAGGGAGCTGTCTGTATAGCTGCTCCTCCCATTTCCCCCAGGCTCCACTCCGAGGATAAAAGGAAGACCCCTTTGCAGGCATTGGAAGAATGGAAGGCTCACCTGATCCCCTCTCTGTACTGTGCTGGAGGTGAACAGAAAGAGGTCTGTCCTTTCCACATGGCCTCTAGAGGGGACCCCTATTCTAAGGGGTGCTTTGGGACCATGCTCCAAATGGGAACAATACATATTGGGAGGGCTTCCCATTGAGCATATAAACTTTTAAAAGTTTCAATAACTTGAATATGATTACAAAATAATGTAGAATTTTTGTCAAAGTTTGAAATATAGAAGAGCAAAAAAACCCAACTTTTGGCATATTTAGTTCCATTTTCATTCTGATTTAGTGGCTAGAATTAGAATATGCAGTCTAATATAGAATTACCATATATAGCATACATTATATATGTCATATATAACATAGTTATACACACTATAGATTATATATGCCATACATGATATTTAACATATATACTATACATTATATATCATATATCATGATATTTAATTATATATTTAGAATCTATATATTACAATATATTATTTATTTGAATGAAGCATTCAAATATATGTATTTATCCCATTAATTGTTTTTACCAAAACCAGATCGTAATGAATATTTATAATGTTCTTCTTTTATAAACACAACTAAAGTTTGGCCTGAGATATATGTATTACAAATTAAAATATGGTTTTATTTAACTTTACTTTTCTCTCCCGTCTTTCCTCTCTCCCTTCCCCTTCCTCTTCTCACTTTCCTCCTCCCACCTTAACAAGAGTCTTTTCCATAAAAAGGCCCTAGGAAGATTTTCCTGATTTCAGTGCCATGACCTGAGTCTTCAGAGCTCTTTGTTGGCCCAGGTTCCCAGGTGTTCTGTGTGTGAAAAGGAAATAGCATGGAGAGGCTGGAGGAACGTGACACATGGCCTTCAAGTCTCATGGTTGATGTTAGATGTTAGCTGTGCTTCCTCCCTGGGTCTTTGCCAGGACTCACCACTGGTGGGTGAGGAAATTGTTACCTCCCCAGGCCAGCCCTGGCAGCCTCACATCCCCTCTGCAGGACCATGACCTTCAGAGAGCAGACATTTGTGTTCTTAGTCACTGCCTCTGGACTGCTTGGAAAATTGATCCTTGATCCTATATTTGGATTCCGTGGTCTTATAAGAAAGCAACCGTTGCCACTCTGCATCCTTGCTGGCCCAATCACAGGCTCCACTATAATTTATAGACATCTGACCTCTTTTGTTAACCCAGTTGCTGCAGGTGGAATCCTCCAGCAAAGCCTGGTTTCCAGTGCTCTGGGTAGAGGTGTTGAAAAGTTACCACCTGCTGCAGGTGGATGGTTTGAAAGAATATTCTGGGATGGAGGGAAGTGCCACCTAAGCAAGGGTTTATTCCTGGGTGGAAGAAACTGCAGGCTCTAGAAATGAGTCTTTGAAGGTGTGGCTGGCTTTTCAAAGTCAGCTTCCAGGAGGAGCTCAGTGTGGGGCAGTCAGAAGCCATGCCAGGTATGTGATGGAGTCCATGGGTCATTGATTCTGCTGGAGGCCAGGATGGATTCAGCAGAGATCCCTGACTCCTGTAGGGGAGAAAAATCAATATCTTTCCTTTATGCATCTAAAGGTTCTCAGCTGAGGCCCCTATGCAGATAGAGTAACAAGAGAAAAATGTGTAAATTTGCTTAATAGACAATTTACATGACACAGGAGCCTGCAGAAATGAAGACCCAAAGCAACAGAAACCAGTGTATTTTTATGCTTAAGTTTGAAGAATAGCAGACAAATGTGGAGAAGTATAATTGGACAAAAGGAATATGATCTAATGGCAATAAACTGTGGGGAGCTTAGCAAGGCCTGTTTGCTCAGATTCTTCACTGCATCCCTGTGTCTTCAGAGATAAGGACACTCCTTTCCTTTGGGTATAGGTTGTACACTTTAAGGATGAGGGTGGTCAGAGGTGGTTAGAGGAAGGTGAGAGAATTATTTATGGCCTGCTTCAGGAGAGAATGGCAGCAGAAGGTCAGAGAGACTTTCCTGCTTCTGCTGTTCCTCAAATGCCAAGGTGCCATATTTTGGGGTAGTGTATTCTGAACCCCATCACTCTCTTCCTCCCTCTCTCCCCCTTTCTCTGCCCTACCCACTGAGCCCTGAGCCCTCCGGGCTCTCTGGGGACAGACTTTCCCAGGCATAGGAGGATTCGTTTTCCTGCATAAGATTATAAGCACCTGTCAATTTCACTATCTGGCTATAAGAACACAGAGCTATATTTGTTGGAAAATAGGAAGCTTGGGGTCAAGGATGAATAAAGAGTGGAACTTTATCCTAGGTCCTGTGGTGGCTGCTGTTTGAGTGCTCCAGGGGTCCCCCAGAAAGCCTCCCAGATCCTCTCCACCAACTGAAATGCTGAGGATGTCCTATATTTATTTGTTGCTGTCCTGGGGGAGAGTGGGTGCTTTAGAGGGGACCTTATAGCTTTTGCTGGCTTTCACTATCATTTCCCTGTTCCTGTATCACAGTGGTGGGTTTGTGTTCACAGAGAGGGCAGCCGTTCTTTGAATTCATGAGTGCCATGGATTTTAAGCTGATGTTTTCTGAGAAGGGCAAAATTATGGGGTAGAAAAGAGATCAGCTGTTGCTGGGAAAGGGGAAGGGACTCATTCCGAGAGCAACAGGAAGGAATCTGGTGTATGGAAGGTGGGGGCGGGATGATAGATGTATTCTCTCTCTTGATTGTGGTGGTAGTTATGTGAGTATGCATATGTCTAAATCCATAACTTTACATCAGAAAGAGTGAATTTTACTGTGTATGACTTTACAACAATGATTTAAAAAAATTTTTTTTAAATGTCTACCTATTTAAAAACTGGGCTATAGATGTTTGAGTCAGTGCTTTTGTCTCAGGACTGTCAAAAGGCAGTTTGGCCTGCCGGAAACAGCACAAGGCTTGAGTCTGAGTCTGCTGCAATCCTCAGTTAGGCCTCTTACAGGCTGCATCTCCACATCTGTCAAGAAAAACACTACCACGGCATGAGAGGATAATGAAAACTATCTCATGAAGCTGTGATGAAGATTTAAATAAAAGGATGCATCTCAAAGTGAGAGATGCATACATAGTAGAAGCTAATTTGTGTTAACTTTTGTTCCTATCACTCTTTCTGGCAGTCACAAGCATCTCTAAAATGCTTTTTGCATGCCTAATGCTAGCAACAGCTATTTGTTTGGAAGAGGGTGTTGCATGACTCAGTCTCCAGGCTTAACTTTTCCTTTTGCCTAAGGAGTTTGGGGGTGCTTGAGATTTTTAAATTTTCCTTTACATGTGTAATATACTCACTTTTTGTCAAAAAGTAGACATGAGCAATGAGTTAGTGGAAGAGACCCAGGCAGAGAAAGGTTTCACGAAGGAAAAATCTCGTTTGTATTTGGGTCCAGGATTTTAGACTATGGAAGGTACAGGGTCTCATTAGGAAGGTGCTTTTGTTTTCCTGCCTGTGTTTTCCAGGGAGCCATTGAAGTCTGGGTACTTTGCATTTATCCTGTGGCTAAAATGTCTATTTGCTTGCAGGTCTGGGTTGGTTTTGCTTTGGAACTCCCTGCTGGGTCTGAGCATCCTATACTGGTTTCTCTACTGAAGCTTGATGCCCTGAAGGCAGTCAATTTCCTTTTGACCCAAATCTTCCATGCAAAATTACTGACTTCTTACAGAGGTCCACAGGGATACGAGTTTTCAAAGCCTTTTCTGTGCTTATCTGGCCAACGTGGTGATGTGCATTCTCGTGATAATTTGTTATCACAAGGACTTTGTCGTTAATTAACACCTTCCCTGTGTCTACAGTCCTTGCCAGGCTGCTGAGCACCATTCCCCCATTTTACAGCTCGGCCCGTTAAGACGAAGCAATTTGCTTTGGATTTTGTTACAGAGGAAGTCAGCAACGGGGCTCTGTGCCAAACTTAGCATGAACTTCCTCGAATTGTAAGAGCCCTTTTCTTTTCCAGTTTCATGACAGCTCTCCTCTAAGCCTGTCTGAGGACTCTGGAAACTATCCGCTGCTATTGGCCCTGGTTCATAGATGTTACAGAAATTGAATGGGGGCCAGACAGGAGCCAGGGAAATCATGAGCCAGGCTTCCTCTGCTGTGAAGTGACTCTTTTGTACTGGCTGTTCTGGCCATAATACCTGCGTAATTTTTTCTTTCCTGTCTGCAACCTAGCCTGCGGGGTGCTTTCTGTTTCCACTCCTCTTCCTACATAATGGGCTCCCTGGACAGTATCGCTCCCCCAGACTTCTCATCCCAGCTGCTTCCTTTCTGAGCCAGTAGCTCTCACTAAAGAGGCCAAAAGAGGACATGGCAATGTTGAGTCATCGCGTGCAGTATGTGAGTAGCCAGTGTGTGAACACGGCTGCAATGAAAGGAATTAGCAGTAAGACACAACACAACCATGTAGCCTCGTCTGTTCAGATCGAGGTCTTCAAAAAGCATTGTAAGTTTAGGGGTGGAAAGATGTGATACCTTTCCTCAGCCATCATAAGGGCTAACACTCCTATAACAAAAACAAGTTAACAAGAGAAAAACATAACACATTAATTTAATCAGTTTTACATGACACAGGAGGCTTCAGAAATGAAGACTCAAAGACCCAGGGAAAACTATTTTTATGCTCAGGTATAATGAAGAATAGTTAGCTATGAAGGAATGTGATTGGACAAAATGGGTGTAATCTAATGGTTATAGCCTGGGGGGTGAGCGGACCAGCAAGTCCTGTCTGTTCAGATTCTTCTTGGACACTGTGTGTAGTATTTATTCCTCTTGGGTATGGGGCAGGACTTCTCCGGATGGAGGGTCTTCAAGGCAGAAGGAAGAGAGTGATCTTTCTAGGTTTTATGGTTGCTTTGCAGGAGAGGAGTCCTAGTTTCTAAGACTGGCTTTGAGGAAGAGGAATTCCGGTTTCTGTGGCTTGCATCCAGGGAGAAAAAGGAGTGTGAGAGAGGAGGGCAGGAGAAGGTCAGAGAGACCTTGCTTCTGAGCCTTCCAGTCTCCTTTGGTTCAAAGTACTCAGCATACCAAAGTGTCACACTTTGGGGTATCATACTGTGAGCCACAACATAAGTATCTCCATTCCTTTTTACTCAATTTCACATGAAAAAAAGGCTGGAAAAGGTGATCCACAATGAAGAGGTTTGTCCTCCTTGTCTTAAACTGATTTCTGTATCTAGAAATGTCTCTATTGGGCAAAAGTGCTTCCTCTTCAGCCATAATGGGTCCAGATCTGATTCTTTCTTTTCTCTGACACTTACTGGCCCTAGGACAGCTGGAAATTCACTTTGATTCTCCAGGGAGCATATCCCCAACTACGTGATCTCTTGATATCTCTCCCAATTTTGAAAAGAACTGACAAGGGAAAAATGTTCACTTACCCATCAGCTGGTTTTGCCCTTTTTGCTTAATGTCTTTGGGCAGAAAGCAAAAAGCTAGGGCATGAAGAAAAGTTCTGTCTCCACTACATTTTGAAGTTTTGCAAACGCAGCCATCTTTCCCAAGAGTAGAGCAGTAGAAGCAACCAGGATGCAGGGTTAGTAATTGGTTGGTTAATTAAAAAGTCAGAAAAGGCAGAGCATCATAAAGGATGATACATGTGTATTTTAAACCTTTTTGTTTCTAGCTGAAAACGTGCCCTCTCATTTGCTGTTCATTCGATATAGGACCAAGGATTTCTGTTTGTAGAGCCTGCTAATTGGCTGTTCACATGACCCTTCTCGTGTAAACCTCACCTGTCATGCATCATTAACAATTGCCACTTTTGGTGTCTTTAAAGTGGACTGGAAATTTTAAGAGCACTTGGAAAATGATTCTCAGCCTCTCCCTCTCTCTTAAATGTTATTGAGTCTTTCCAAGGTTTCCAACTTGCTTTTTATGGAGACAAGCACTCTTTTTTCACACTAATATATCATTGTTCTCCATAGCATTTATTTAGATTGTATGATTAGGGTTTTTAAATACAACTGGCCTACAGAAGTTAAGAAACAAATGCAACTTGACCAATAGAAACAGGAGTGCACAGGCTCATCAGGGCCCTGCCCCTGGCCTGGCCTTGGCCACTAAATCTGAGAGAGAAAGCAGAGCCCAGGGACAAGCTGGCAGGTGGGTAAGAGAGGTGTTTCTTCTGTTCAGTGAGCTGGCTCCTGCTGGTTTTCTCAGTTAATTACTGTCATCAGCTTCTCAGCCTCCTTCACCCGCCCAAGGGAAGGAAGAGGAGTCCTCTGATCTGCTGGCTTCTCCTTCTTTCGGAACATGGTGGAACCTTGCTCCGTGCTCCAGGGCCTCACGGTGGCCCTTTTTCCACTAATTAAAAATGGTTCAGCGCTTCTGAGGAAAACAACCTCAGGGCTCTTGGTGACGCCGTTCACCTTGGAAATTCCTTGTCATTCACCGATGCAGACTGAGGGATCGACAGCAGGATGGCCTCTGCCTGAATGGCAAGGACTCATTTTTGGCATTTGTAACAGAGGAAGTGTTATCCAATGAATCCTCAGTGGTGTCCTGGGAATAGAAAATGAAATAGCTTCCTGTCCCCTCATCATAGCTACAGTGTATTTGATTTCCTCACCACTTGGCAGCCAGGACAGTTAAAGTCAGGAGCTTCTGGACCCCCACAAGCTAGTCGTGAGCTATTCCTGCCCTTCCTAGCTAGCAGCAGGCAGGAGATGAGGACTGGGATTCCAGGAAACTCCTGTGTGAAATTTTCTTACCTCTGCCCAAGACTTGCTGCACTGCCTTTTTCAGTGAATAATTTAATGTTTTCTGTTCTGTGTTGGTGTTTCTGCTTTCCCAGCCACTGGTTATTCCACACCCCCTCCTCCACCCGGCCCCCAGGTATTTCCTGGAACCGTTGATTACGGCAGAGCAGATCTTATTTTGCTGATATGATTAGGAACCTCAGGCCAACAAGCTTGGGTAACAGTGAGAGAAAAGAAGAGTGATCCTTTGCTCTTTTTGTCTGAGTGCCTTTTGAGAGAAAGAGTAGATACCACCCAGAGCATCCCTATCTATTTCCAGCAAACTACAGAAGTGCCTGAGAAGGTGCCTCTCAGGCACCTCTAAGCACCTCGGGCACCACCTTCTTTAGGGTGGGAAGCAAGCTCTGCCTTGGAAAGGGTAACATCCAGAACCAGGATTAAATGCTGACATTAAAAAACAGTAACTATGGGAGTATCATAGTTAAACAGTTTACAAAAAAACACTTGAAGTTCAAATTTGTTTTACTGTAAAGTGAACCTGGATAGAGTTTGGGATTTGATTCTGTCTTCATAGTTTCCTTTTACAGTTCAATATTTCTTAGCTCAAAGAACACATTCCCTTCAAAGGAATCCCTCAAATCACTTTTCATTTTTGTTTTCTTATGCAAAAGGGCCTTAGGGTTGGATGTCCCTATCCCCAGAATCTGAATCCTTCTGTTAAATGGAGTGTATCTAGGTACCAGCCTATGCCATGAGTCTCGTTTTGGATTCAAACAGATTATTTTCTTAAAGGGTTCTAATGAAGTTTGGTTTTATTCAGATTTGACAATCAAGCCCAGTGTGCTTAAAGAAAAGCCGTTCACATCCTCTTACATGATCGTGTAATATAAACTGGAGCTTTTCAAAGGTTCCCCTTCGACTAAACTAGAAACCACAGGCCAATTAACATATGCCAATTAGCAAGCAATTTCTTCTTCTAACAATTTGTTTTGTTCTGTTAATTACTTTTATTTAGAGCCTGTGTCTCCGGGCCACCTTCAAAACAAGACAATTCATTGTTTGCTTTGACCTAAAGAGGTCTAAATATTTCAGATGCTTTCTTTATCACTGATGACATCTGGATGCTTTTAAATGAAATACGCAGTTACTCAGAGAATAGCCATATAATCTGAATATTTGGATGAATACTCGTATCAGAGTAATAAAGATAGACGCTTAGTGTCTCAATTTTGCCTCTCTGCTTATTGGCATTTACACAACTGTAGAACTCGGCATTTATATGAAAAGGCAAACATCATAAAATCTATGTCAAACACATGTGAAATATATTCTTTGTGTTGTGGGCAGGCATTTGTTTGAAGTAAACATTCTTTATCTAGATAGTATTTTAAAAAGAAAGAAAACCATATCGCATTCCTGGAATGTATTTGCCAAGCATATATTTTGGAAAACAGCCCACAGGAACATATTTAAGATAGTGATTTTAATACTAAACTAAGGAAATGGTTTGATGCATCAGCTAAGTTCACGGATGGTGGTAATCACATCGGGTTTACCTCAGGCCAGAGGAGAAGGAGTGAGACTTCACGATGTAACAACCATTATGAGGCTCAAGTAGCGTTTTTGGCTTGTAAGCATGTGTGTGTGCTGTGTTCAATTTTACGTTTTTAAAATTTTAAAAAAACTTAAATACTGCTATAGCCCCAAAATATGTAAAATATGTAAACAGTTGGCTTGAAGGCCATAAGGGAACACCTGTCCTTTTTGTTTGTTTGTTTGTTTGTCTTACTGTGTAGCCTGTGACTTGCACTGCAGGAATTAAATATTTTTGTGGATTGGCAAATATACTTTTGTGGATAGGTATTGCTGATGTCTTATTACACAGCCGAGGGAAATAAGGATCTGGGTAAGCAGTTGAGTCACAGCGAAGAGTACCGTATCCAAGGTGGAGGTTCATGCTAGAGCTACAGGTACTAACCCCTCCCCTGCACCACTGATCCCTAGCAAAGGTGGAAGTAACTGATGACTTCTCAGCACAGCCCCCAGCACAGTGTCTGACAGAGAGACCTGAAGGGTAATTGCTTGTTTTCTCAGATTAATCTTAGAATCCTAGCAGTACTTCTTACTTCAGTTTTGAGATTTTTCTTATTCTATTTCTTGACACTCTTACAGACTTCACATAGCCCCTCCCTTTAGAATAACTCTTGACAGCATCTTAAGAAATAGACTATTTAAATCATCTTGATCCAGTGACTCAACCCAAGGTGTAGTCTGTCTGCCCAAATTTCTGGCAAATGTCCACTGATGATAAGATTTCTGCAAATGTATGCTCTATTAGGTGTGGAAGCTTTTCCTCAGTAGAGTTGGCAGCCATAGTAGTACCTGCCTACCTAGCAATTTAATGTAAACAGTTACCTCTTCCAAAGGTATTTTCTATTCAGAATAGAAATCATAAATATGATTTCCTCATCACTCTAGATACAGCCTGACAAGATATTGTTTCCAGATACTTTTTCTTATCAAAACAACCACTATTATTTAGCAATATATTCCCTACCCTTTAAATATAAGCTTCAGTTCTAAAATGTTAAATGTTGGTATCTTCCAAATGTCATAGGGAAAGACTTAAGCCTTGTTTATGGGAACTATAGCTAAGTAAAAATGTCCTTGGAGACCCTGGTCATGGAATTTGTGGCTGTTCTTCTCACTGAGGCATGTGGTTTAGACATCTGCTCAGGCTAGCAACTGAATGCTTTTCTGGGTATACACTTTTATAGAAAAATGTTTTTTGAAAGTCACTTTAATGGGAAAATCCTGCCTAACAAAGGAAATCCCATTTTCTGTTTTTAAATTACACTCCCTGAGTTGGGTGAGCAGGACAGAAATTTGTCATCAGCTGTAATTCAACACAGCTGAAAATTTCTGCCCAAACATTCAGGCCTATGGGTTTTGATCGTGAGGTGAGTTAAGCAAATTATATTTGAAATCTTGCCTGACTGAGTCGGTGCTACTGAATCATTCCCGTGTGGAGGGACAGCAGGGAAGATGGTAGGGCTTTCTTGGAGGCCAATAAAAGCCATGTGTGTACAGCAGTACTGTGGAGGACCCCAGGACCCCATGGTTGTCCCTGTGGCAAGAAAATTAACCCAGGCTGTTCTTGGCTGCACGGAGGCAAAGGCATGTGTTCAGCATCCAGAAAGGTTCTTCTTGTTGGTTTTCCTTCCTGGCTCTTTACACTTGGGTGAAATGATCTCTTGGAACTGTAGTTTGAAAAACAGCACAGCTTCTTCCAAGTTCTCATAAGATACAGGAGTCTCCATTCATTGCTGCAACAAGCATTACTGGGCACCTTTTATGAGCAAGGTAGGACAACAGAGGCAGGGGCAGGACATCATTCTGTCATCATCTGGTGAGGAAGACAGGCGGTTACACACGCAGGGAGGAACTCCTCTTACCCAGAGGCAGGCAGGGTTGGAGAATCGGGATTGAAGTGTTCCTGGAAGAAGTGGAATCTGCAGGGTTTTGAAGAGAGGGAGTGTTAGGTGTAGCAGTCAGACCATTTACCTGTTGTAGCTGCTTTTCATTCTGACTCACAGGGAAAACAATTATTCCTAGGGCTAAATGATGGGATGGATGTTCAGAAAGGAAAAAATATAACAATTTGAATTGCTGAAAGGACCGCCTGACAAGACAAATTACTGGAGAGTCTTCAAAGACATTTTGAAATGCCAAGCAACCTGTACTTTCAATGATCCATTCAGAATTGCAAATCCTACAAAACTCCATTTCGGCTAGGAATCCCGGTGGCTTTGTAGTGGGTGGCATTTTTAATTATCAAGTATCAGTCATGCAGGCTTTCTCTTTTTTGGTCACATTTAATTTAAAAGTACAAATGGGAGCAAAAGTTACCAATTGCACACAGAGAGGCACTCGGTGTGTGAAGTTGTGGACATGGTTCAGACTATGTTCATTTGGAATCTACCGAGTTGATGGGAGAGATGGGACCAGATACTCATGTTCTTATTAGGAAAGGAGACATTCTCGCCGCCTTTCCCGTGTGCCTGCTTGCTTTTCTCTGCTTCCAGCCTGGTATTTTATGGACTTGTGAATAGGGGGTCCTTGCATCCCATCATTGCATCCCAGGTTGTCGTGGTCGTCATCACTGTCGTCTCCACTCAGTATGCCTCTGTGTCCTGGAGGGAGCATATCCCTTTAATAAGACTGAACGCTCCAGGAATTGAGACTTTGCGGAGTTCTGAGGGTAGAAGGGAAGAGAACACCATGTCTTCAGGCGCTCGCTGTTTGCTTCTCTGATTTCTTTCCATCACCACTTTGTCCAAGTTACATGCCTCTTTCGCCGGGTGCAGTGGCTCACGCCTGTAATCCCAGCACTTGGGGAGGCCAAGGCAGGCAGATCACCTGAGGTTAAGAGTTCGAGACCAGCCTGACCAACGTGGAGAAATCCCACCTCTACTAAAAATACAAAAATTAGACTGGCATGGAGTCGCATGCCTGTAATCCCAGCTACTTGGGAGGCTGAGGCAGGAGAATC
>NW_012114577.1:50298-53076 GCF_000951035.1 Colobus angolensis palliatus
ACACACACACACACACACACACACACCCCTCAGAAAATGTGCCTGTACTGTTCAATAACTTACATATTAAACTAAGAGCCAGGGATCTGGGATCACTGACCACTGGCGGTGGCCACTCGTTGTAATGTCTTTGTTGCACTTCCCAGCCTCGTGGCCATAGTGCCCTGCATGGGTGGGAGCTCCCCTCCCTGAGACAAATCTGGGCATTAGCACTTTAGTGAGCTTCAAAAGTCTCGTCAGTTAACTCCCTAACTAGGTACCAGTGAAGATGCACTTCTTGCTAGGATTTTGCAATCGTTTTATCCACTCATGCGAGGTTCTGTGTAGGGACAACCCATGTAAGCCCACTGTTTTAGCTACTATGGCTGCATCAAAATCACCACAAACTTAGTGATTTAAAAGAACTATTTAGGATATTTGTGGATCTGTAGATCAGAAGTTGGGGTGGGGCACAGTGAGGAGGGTGTCTCTGCTCCACAATGTCTGGGTGTTAGCTGAATGACTTGAAGACAGGGGCTGGGACCATCTGAAGGTTCGGTCCTTCCCAAGTCTGGCTGTTGACTAGGGCTTTAGGTGAGGGTCTCATCCAGATGTCTATAAACAGCCCGTCCATAGCTTGGGCTTCCTCACAACATGGAGGCTGGGTTCCAGGGTGGGTGATCTGAAAAGACATGTCACCTTTTATGACCTGACTTTGCAAGTCAGGCAGTGTCACCTTCACTATGTTCTATACATTGAAGGAATTTCAAGGGCCATCCAGGTTTAATAGGAGAAGTAATAAACTCTGTTTCTTGATGGTGGAGAGGCAATGTTCCAGAAAAGTGTGTTGCTATGACCACAGCTACACTCTGCCATACCTAGGCATGGCATGGAAATGGCCAAGGAAGTTTTGCCTAGTCCCTGATTTATGGGCTAGTAGGCAGGACCTGGGCAACTTTGCGCAGCTGATACCCATACCCATGGTTCTTTTTTTTTTTTTTTTTTTGAGATGGAGTCTCCTCTGTTGCTAGGCCAGAGTGCAGTGGTGCAATCTTGGCTCACTGCAACCTCCACCTCCTGGATTGAAGCAATTCTCCTACCTCAGCCTTCTGAGTAGTCGGGACTACAGGTGTGAGCCACCACACCCAGCTAATTTTTGTATTATTAGCAGAGATAGGGTTTCACTGTGTTGGTCAGGATGGTCTCTCTTGACCTTGTGATCCGCCTGCCTCAGCCTCCCAAAGTGCTGGGATTACAAGCGCGAACCACCACACCCAGCCAATACCCATAGCTCTGATCCCACCCTGCTCTCTCTGGACAGACAGATTTCTTTGGACAGAACAGAATTTTTCATCAGATTGATAGAAACATATTAATCTACTCTCTCATCAGCTGTCAATTCACAGTTTAGGTCTAAACTAATTCTATTCCCAAGATTCCAAGTGAGAGCATTATAGTAAAGTAATACATCTCTTAAGTCATATCCACCTGGTTCACATTCAATATCCTCTCGGTTGAGAATCACAAGCTGTCAGACCAACAAGTAGTGGTTCCTGCACAGGCCTGAGAGAGATCCTGTAACTGCCTTGGAAGACCAGCCCCACAAAAGAATGCCAGTCAGATCTTCTGTTAGCTAACAAGGTGACTTGAGCTATCTGAATTTGTTCCCTTATGCTATATTCTTTGTTTTTTAATCTCTAAAAAAACTAAAAAAAAATTCAGGTAAATTTCTTCCTTTTTCATTATGGCTTGAATTAGGGTTTTTGGTAACTTTTTTCCAAATTTTAGAGATGTTAAAGGTTCAGGCAAGTATAAAGAAGAAAATAAAAATTTCCTGTAATACTGCCCCACAAAATAATAATTATAAATATTTTAATGCTTTGCCTATTTGAGTTACTTCATCATTAAATGCTCTTTTATTAAAAATGACTTTAATGGCTACATTCAAATCTAATGTGCCAGAACTTATTTTAACTATTCCCTTTATTGTTGGACAATTATTTCCTCTTTCCCATACTTATAATGCCATCATTTTTGCATGAAAAATCTTTTATTTCTATTTGACATATATGTGATAGGCATTCTTCCATGCTTATTACAAGGGCTTAATAAAAGTTATTTCAATTTAAATGAACAAATTATTTCTTTTTGATAGATTCCAGGAAGGGAAATTATTGGGTCCTAAGATACGAACAATTTAAAACGCTTGTTATGTGGTCTGAAATTGCTTTCCAAAATTTATGCCATTACCATCAATCTGCACATAATTTAAAAAGGAAAACAAGCAGGAATTATGTGTTTGGGGGAGAAATGTAAAACTGTATTTTAAATTTGTTTAATTTAGCTTTGATTTCATATTTGTTGTAGCTGTAAGATGAAGATTGAGTCATTTGATTTCATTTAAGGGTGTTTTAAATTCCTTGGTTTTCTGTTCTGAGTCTATGCTTTTTCTCTCTTTAAGTGTGTTTTCAGTCATATATATTTTCCTGCTAACACTGTATTTTTCTCCTTCCTGTATGATTTGTGGTTTCATGACTGTCAATCATTTTTTCCCAGATGTTCTTTTTCTTAGTGTCTCATTTATTTCATGTGTGATGACGGTGTTACTCATTATCCAGTTCCTACACTTCCATGTAATCTTCTACCCTCAGTTTCACATCTTTGACTGATAACTTTATTTTGGGATCAGAAAAAAAAAAAATATATATATATATATGTATCTGTGATTTTTATATATTTGCTGTGTTCTCACCACTGTTATGGTCAATTTCAAGTAAACCTTCCTGGGTGCTTCACATT
>NW_012114577.1:53771-97708 GCF_000951035.1 Colobus angolensis palliatus
TCTGACCTGCAAAAAATTTTGGTGTATCTTCTAAGCTTTTCACTCTTAGTTGAGGAAATATTACCTTTACATTTAAGTTTTATTTCTGAGCTCATTTCTTGCTTCTCCCCCTGATTTATTCTAAGAATCTCTGTCTTTTGTTCTCATTTTCTTAACCTTGTTAATTGTTTTCCTTTACAAGTCTGTGGCCTTCTACATGCCCAGCATTCAACTTGGGGCCCTGGGATGAATGATGAACCCATGGCTCTTACCCACAGGGAGCTTACCTCAGTTGAGTGGACACAGCACTTATCAGAATGATTGCCCTACAAGATGAAATTATTATTTGGGGCCTTTGAAGGAAAGGTTGGGTTTCAGAGAAGAATGGGGAAGTATGCATGGGCAAGAAGAACAGCATGAGAGAAGGCAACCAGGTTAGTCTGGCTGGCAGAGCTTAGCGTGCCTTTAGGGGAGTAGAGGGGATACAGCTGAACCATGGGCTTTGTGCCAGGTCATATGAAGGCAGAGTTTAGACTCTGCTCTATGGTGATTTTGTGTAGGAAAGTGACATAAAGAAGGCCCTTTTCTGGCTCATAGAAATAAGTTTGAAGGGAAAACATGAGAGAAGGAAGGAGCTCTAAGACTCAACTGTTCATTCCTTAAATCAATCAATACTACCTGCCTGTCATGTGCCAGATACTCTGCCAGGGACTCTAGGACCAGCAGCAAGCAAGACATCATCATCCTGCTCTTATGGGGCTTAAACTCCCGTATATGATGGTGGTAGCAGCAGCTGTATGTGCAATATACACCTCATGGCACTTACATTCTAGCATTCAGGGACTGTGGTCAGTGTGTAAACAAATGTTCAGTGCCCTAGTCAATTCCTGTGTCCTTAAAGGAATATTCCCTTTGTCCTTACAGGTTAGCCCAGTTGCTCCTGTGACCCCTCTCCCCACTTTTTTTAGAATCCCTATTAAATTTTGGATTTGCCCATTGATACAGCTGGAAGATTCAGAGTTTCTGTTTGATAAATCCACTTTGGGACTTGACATACTGGAAGCAACACTTTGAAATGACCAGACAAGGGAGGTAGCCTGTGGAACTATGTAGACAAAGCTCATTCTTTGGTCATAACTTGAAATCAGTTCACAACTTCTCAAGTTTGATCCCTGGGGGAGACACAGGCCCTAGCACAATTCTGACTGAGGTGCAGAAACTGGGAGAGCCCTTTCCAGGAAGCTTCCCTTTGTGTACTGTCTGTGTTCACGGCTCTAACCAGTGATCTTGTTTCCCCCACCCCTCTTGCCAGGAATCTTACATCCTTTCTGCAGAACTTGGAGAAAAGTGTGAAGACATAGGCAAGAAGCTATTGTACTTGGAAGAGCAACTTCACACAGCAATTCACAGTCACGATGAAGATCTCATTCATATCCTTTTCATCTTGCAGATTAAGCAAGACAAAGTTATTTTATAAAAGAAAGTCTTTAAAGGGTAATTATGCCTCAGAAGATGGCAACAAATAGATGCTGCTGTTATTTATAGTGCAGAGCACCTCAGATCTCTGAGATTATCAGGTATGAAATATTTTCTCTCTAGTTTTCAGTAAGCAATTCAGTATTTTTTTTCTTTTCTTTTCTTTTTCTTTTTTTTTGAGATAGAGTCTCGCTTTTGATGCCCAGACTGGAGTGCAATAGTGTGATCTCAGCTCACTGCAACCTCCACCTCCTGGGTTCAAGCGATTCTCCTGCCTCAGCCTCCTGAGTAGCTGGGATTACAGGCGCCTGCCAGCATGCCCAGCTAATTTTTTTGTATTTTTAGTAGAGACGGGGTTTCACCATGTTTGACAGGCTGATCTAGAACTCCTGACCTCAAGTCATCCACCCGCCTTGGCCTCCTAAAGTGCTGGGATTACAGGCTTGAGCCACCACATCTGGCCGCAATTCAGTATTTTTAATTGCTAAACCCAACCGCTAACAATTAAGTTCAGACATGCACACAAGGAAGCCAAAGCAAAATGCAGTTTCCAGTGGGTGTAAAGCTGGCTCTGTGTGGCCCTGGTGGAAGAAAACAGTTGACTGGCTCATTTTCCTATGAGCTTTTTCAATACCAAGTGTCCTAAATCCACCTCTGAGTTTCTTTATCTAGCAACTCTACCTAGTAATGGGCAGTAAGTAACAAAACAAACAGGACTTTGGATTATTTCCTTTCAACTTCTAACCATGTACACATGGTTGAACTCAGTCAGTTTAGTCCTTTCTGGTTCCCAGTGATAGAATTTCTTGCACCAGACTTAACATCCTTGGTGTTAACCTATAAACACCTTCCTCAAAACTAGCTGCTAGTGAGTAAGATGGCTTGAGAACATACTGGCTTAGGTATACATCCATATGAAGCACTCCGTTCTATCTTGATCTGTAGACACAGTTTGTCACCAGTTCTGCTGAGAGCAAATGAATGGGTACACAGTGGGTGAAGGGATATGCAGCCCTATATCCTTTCAGTTATTTAATCACAAGTTGACACTTCTGTAGCCAAAAACACTTCCCTATTCATCTTTCTATTCAGTAGAATGTCTTTTATTAGATGCATTTGTGAGAAATTTAGCTATTTTGGTCTTTGCTTGTCATTGCTGTCTTACTTTTTAGAATTCCAGTTTTTACCATACTTTATGGGCTGTGTGTGTGTGTGTGTGTGTGTGTGTGTAAGTAGCTTTGAATGGCCAAGGATTAATCTCAGTCACAAATACTCAGATCTGTGACAATGATAGATCCAATGCTACGCTTCCTTCCTTGCTATAACTTTATATTTTTGACCTTGTTTATTAAGCTGAGCAGAAAATTTATTCAACTTAATCAGCAACGATTTTCACATTGCTTTAGGTAAATTTTGAAAAGCAGATACTCTGTTCTTCATAATTTCCTGCCTCTTAAGAATCTTGTATTTAAGCTATTATCAGAAAGTTTCCCAAAGAAACATAGAAACATAGAATAAGGATGGTGTTTTTATTTATTCCATGTTCATGGGGTCACAAATCTTTGAGCACATCTAAGGTGGTATGGCTCCCAGCAAATGGGCAGATGATGGGACACAGAGGAGCAACCCACTGCAGAGAGTCAGTGGAGAGGAAGGAGTTCCTGTTCCCCAGCCCAGCAAATGGGCAGTTCCTGAGTGGGAGGTACCTCTGTCTTCAGGTAGCAGTTCTAAGGGCTGCAGTCAGGGTTCTGTGCTGGTCTCTTGTTGTGAAATTTTCTAAAAAGTTAGTTTGATTCTGGGGAATTGGATCGTATTTTTACTAGAGCTGGGAGGCAGGTCTAGCAGAGACCCCTGAGAATAAAAGGGGTTAAGCAGTGTTTAAACAAGATCCTTTTAGTTTTTCCACAGCTGATCCAAGCCAGATTTAGTAGCAGTGGGATCATGGATAAGTGATAATGCCTCTTTAAGCATTAGGGTTCCCATCTGTAACGTCAGGATAACATACACCTCTAAGGTTTTTATGGGGGTTCAATAAGGCCATATTCACAATGTACGTTTAACGTAGCCATGGGTAAGTGCATGATTTTAGGTAGAAAAGTGTTATTCAAGTCCATTTGTCTCACAGTTCTTAGTAAGTTAGTCACAAGCTCCAAGAACATCCCATTTATGCACAAAAAGTTTCAAGGTAGATTGATTCAACTATTTTGTAATAAACACTTAAAGGAATCAATCAGTAGCTCCACAATAGCTTAGATGAAAAGTCATTTAATTCTAATAAAACGTCTATAAATAGATAGGGATTATTATCCCTACTTGACAGTTGAAGAAAAACAAGACTTGACAGTCGAAAAATAAGAACGACTTGGCTGGCACAAGGTCATTTCTGATGAGTAGCAGAACTTTCCAGCCACAAGCCCCATGGTCCTATTTGGCCCATCAGAAAGTAGCTATTGCCTGTACGTAAATGGACAGGTCTGTTCCATGGAACAAACAATTACTTTAAAATTTTAAGCTATAATAAAAGTATGTAACTGATGTTACGTTTTTTGAGAATTTCGCTGATCTCTGCTGTGATAAGCAGAGAAGCACTGGTTTAGATACCGAAGTCAGCTCTCTCCCTCCCTCCAATAAAATCTACACAATGATATGGAGTTCAATCCAGACTTTTCTTCAAATTCCAGTCTTTTGTTCTGTCACTGATTGAGAATAAATACACAGAAGGTGTCTTTGAATTCATACAAAGAGGCACTTAAATTTGAGTGGAACATTACACCCTAAGATAGAAAGACATGTTTACAAGGCTCTACGGAGGCTCCCCTACACAAACAAAAGCCGTTGTTTCAAATTAGAGCTTCTCTAGAGATTCAGAGAGGCTGCCAGAATCCTACAGCTAAACTCTGACTGGTTTATATTTCCATGTTTGATCAAAGATACAATGCTGAGTGTGGCTGAAAGAAACAGCTTGTTGTCAGCGATACAGAAGGATTGCACAGTGAGTGCAGTATTTTGTTTGATTCCATTAAGCACGCTGCCAGAGCCTACTGTGCATGTGAGGTAGAGGGTACCCAATTAATCTAAGTCCACATTGGAATGTGATTAATGTAAGCCCACATTGGACGTCCACGTCTGAGAGACTCAAGCCACAGATGTTACCATGGATGTTTATTCTTTGTGTGGAAAACACTTACTTTTTGTATAAACTATATGTGTGCATAAGGACTATTAGTGTGGCATCAACAGAGGCTAGGGGTGGGCAGTGAGACTGAGTTTCCAAATAGGTCCTTGTGGCCTCCTAATTTAATATCCATGTTATGGGCAGCCTACTGGGTGTCTCCTACTTTTATCAAGAAGACACTGATTGACAAATCCAAGGAGGGAGAAGAAACAGCCCATGCCTCTTCATCGTCCTGACAGGCTCACCAAATTACATGTAGCATGACCAAATAACAACACAAACCCATCAGCTACTGTGGCAGTGAGTGTCTGAAAACAGTCTGCACCACTAATTGGGAGAGCTGGCGGTGGAGAGGTGGCTCACGCCTAGTGCCTGAGAAGGGGACAGGAGGTGTGACTTCACAGCCAGTCAAGCTGGGACTTCCAGGAGCAGTAGCGTGAATCTCTAGTGCATTTTCACAGTCATCTGGGGTCCTAATTAGCAGTTATGTTTTGAAAAACATTTTGATTGTGTGCAATGTCTCCTCCATGCTCAAAATGTTGTAACCAAAAGCCTTCCAAATTAAGGTGGATTTTTAAGCAGGAATTTTCTCATTTTCTTTCTCCTTCAATTTCTACAACACACTTTCAAAGGAAAAGAAGTACACTTGTGATATGTACATTTTTGGCATATTTCAAAGCCCTCAGGGCAGCTCTGCCTGCCCCTCAGTCATAGACGACGTAGAGACACTCTGGTTCTATTTGCAGTTGTATTTACATTCATGTCTGGGAAGCCCTTGTGGAATTCTATTTCTCTGCTTATCTGGAGTGCATGGTGCCCAATTGATTAGTTTTGGTGGTGCTCGATGGCATGCTCTAAATACATCCAGGCTTGTGCGCAAGCACCACAGCTCTGTAGGACCCTGGTTTAGTTCAACTTTCAAATTTTTAGCTTGAACAGACCAAGGTAACAGGAATTATGGGAAATTGTCCTGCCTCCTTGGAGATGTTTTCCACTTCTAGAGCTGAGGGGCTGGAAGAGGGATCATGTGGATCATGGAGCTCCACTCACATAGTTTATAGATAAAAAAAATCCAGAGCCTGGCCGGGTGTGGTGGCTTACACCTTAATCCCAGCACTTTGGGAGGCTGAGATGGGTGGATTGCTTGAGACCAGGAGTTCAAGACCAGCCTAGGCAGCATGGCAAAACCCTATCTCTATTAAAAATACAAAAATTAACTGGGCGTGATGGTGCGCACCTGTAGTCCCAGCTACTCCAGAGGCATGAAAATTGCTTGAACCCAGGAGGTGGAGGTCGCAGTGAGCTGAGATTGCACACCACTACACTCCACCCTGAGCAACAAAGTAAGACACTGCCAAAGAAGGAGGGTGGGAAGGAAGGAAGGAAAGAGGGAGAGAAGAGGGAGAGAGAGAGAGAGAACAGGAAGGAAGGAAGCAAGGAAGGAAGGGAGGGAGGGAGGAAGGAAGGAAGGGAAGGAAGGAAGGAAGGAAGGAGAAAGAAAGAAAAAGAAAGGAGAAAGAAAAGAAAGGAAGAAAAAGAAAGAAAGAAAAGAAAGAGAAAGGAGGGAGGGAAGGAGGGGAAAGGAAAGGAAAAGGAAAAGAGGAAAGAAAAGGGGAGAGAAGGGAGAGGGAAAGGAGAAGGAAGGGAAGAGAAGGGAAGGGAGAAGAGACAAGGGAAAGGAGAAGGGAAGGGAAGGGAAAAGGGAAAGAAGGGAAGGGAGAAAAAGGGAAGAAAAGAAGGAAAGGAAAGAAAAGAAAGAAAAGAAAGAAAACCCAGAGCCTAAGATGGCAGTATCTAAAGCTTTGTGGGTGGTGGGCTGGTGCAGATATAGTAGTCACAGTTCTTTCCTTAGGCTCTCACTTGGCTTTGAAACCGGACAAGGAAGAGTTGGAGCCCCACAGTGAGTGGGGAAGGGCAAGGGTGTAGACACAGGGCTATCCTGCTTCTGGCTAAGCACGAGGTGGGCTTGGCACAAGGTAGGCAACACAGAGTTTCCGTGTACAAGTATCAAATTCTTTGAATCAAGTCTTGGGTATAGTCAAGGTTTTCCTCTTTTCTCTTAAAAGACTGCGATCCTCATGGCTTTTCCATGAGGATCTCCAGTACTAAATTCTCCAGCACTATGGGCTGTAGTGGCTACCCAGGAAGGAATGGTGGTAAGAAGAAATAATGTAGCATAGGAGCAGCACTTTCAAATGATAAGAGGGTCCCTTACCCGAAATGCTTGGGACTAGAAGTGTTTTGAAGTTCTGATTTTTTCAGATGGTGGAATATTTGCATTATACTTACCAGTTGAGCACACCAAATCCAAAAATCCAAAATCTGAAATGTTCCAATGAGCATTTCCTTTGAACATCACGTCAGTGCTCAGAAGGTTTTGGATTTTAGAGCGTTTCAAATTTTGGATTTGGGGATTTGGGATGCTCAACTTGTACTATTGTTTCTTTTTGAATCAAACTAGGTCAGATGAACCGAAGACCTAAATTTGACTAAGCCATTGAAATGCTCACTTGGACATTTCATTGACAGTAAGACACTCAATTGTTTTCTTATAAATACAGAAGACTCCAGCTAAAGAATTCCAGAATCTTTTGCAAATGGTGCCCCAAATCACAATATTGCCTTATCATCTATTCCTGAATGCAGGTGTCCTGCTGTCTTACTCCTTTACTATTGCAAACACAGACATTTTTAACAAGTTACATACTTACCTGCCGTGTGGATAGTCTATTCCAGGGAGGTAAAGAATGGGCTTGGGTTCCAAAGGTGTTTTAAAGATGTTAGGATGTTCATCCCTGTGACATTGTTATAAAGAATCTGCTAATTTTCTTAGATACCACAGGTACTTGGTGACATATCTATTATGGGGGGCAGATACATAGCAACTCAGGTCCCTAAGGCACAGGCCTTATAAGAATTATTCTGCTTTTTTGAGGCCTATTCTTGCAGTCAGGTGCAGTTTGCACCTCTGTTCTAGTTTTGGGATTTGCCTAAAATTTCAATAGTTTTGGAATTTGCCTAAAATTTCAATTTGCCTAAAATTCCAATTGTTTTTCAGTTCTTTGACAACAATTAAGGTCAAGGTCAAGTGTCTCAATGGGCTTCAACTATGAGCTTATTGGATTAGTGATCAGAAAATCTGATTATAGCTACTACTTAGCCTTAAGATCTTGCTTAGATATATCAAATGAGATAGCTTATTTTTCTGTAAGTCAGTGAGAAAATGTTGCAAAATATTTTTAAACAATATATGGTTCAATATGAATGCCAGACTTTTATCTATTTTCTACTTAGCATCTTCTCTTGGCTAATAAGCTTGTCCAACTTATCCTGTCTAAAATCCAATTCCTTCCCTCCTCTACCAAAAACACCAAACGCTCATTCCTAGTCCTCTCCTTCTTAATAAAATACAGATGTGTTTTGTGTTTTTCTAATTATTTGCTCAGATAAAAAAATCAGGGAGTCCTTCTTGATGGCTTTTCCATTTTCCATGTCCCACATCCAGTCTATCACCCCATATGCTCGATTGTATCTGCAAAACACATCCAGAATCTAGCCACCTCTACTACCTCCACTGCCACTACCCTGGTCAAGCCATGATTGTTTCTTGCCTGAACGATTGCAGTGGTTTCCTAACTGGTCACTCTGTGCTTCTGCCCTTACCCCCTTTAATCCATTTTCAGTACAGCAGCCAAACTGATGATGTCACCCCTCTGCTTGAGGTCCTCCCACAGCTCCTCCCATCTCACTGTGAACACAGCACAGCTGGACATACTATCAACATGGCGCCTGTTTACTGTCTGCTGCTCTCGTAGGTATTTATGCCATCCATGATAGCAGTGACTTTGATTCACTCCTGTACTGCTGTGTCCATAACATTTGTTAGCACACAGTGGAAACTCAGGAAACATTTGCATGTTTGAATGAATGAAAGAAAGAATGAGGGTCTCCCTCTGCACTTTCATTTCTCCCAACTGCTTAACAGGGAAATGTTTCCAGTGGTTTATTTTATAAACATATTGATTTAAATATGAAAGCAATACATTTCCATGGTGAATATCACAGAAGTATGGAAAATAAAAAAGCTGTTTCCCTCCCAGTGCCTCTACCTGGAGATCACTACTTTGTCCTCCTGAAGCCCTTTTCTAGACCTATAAATGGCTTATCTCAATAGTCTTTGTTTGCAAAATTAGGATCATTCCATACAAATTATTCTCGAATGTGCTTTTCCCCACCCCATTGTGCATTTTTCCCTAGGCACTCTTTCATTTCAGTACATCCAAAATGCTTTGTAACTCACACTTTGTAAGGAATCATAGAGGCAGGTTGGTTAGAGAGAAGTACTTTGCAAATAAAATATGATTTTAATTATTATTTTAATGATTATGACCCCCGCAGGCTCATTAAATGAAGTTTCTAGGATTTCTGATGTCCAGCCCTGCTTTGACAGAGCCTAAGGTATTTGTTACATCTGTTATATTAAGAAATAAACTTTAAATCTCATGACGACTCACAAAAGACACTATACTCTCACAAGGAAAAAAATATTTCTTTGAACCCTAACCCTGTGAGGAAGGTACGAGATTCAGTATTTTACAAGTAGAATAATTAAGCGTTCAATGAGTTGCCAAGCTCACCATAGCTAGGGAGTTACCTCCTCAAATGCTGGTTTTCTGACCCCTATCTGTGTTAGTAATTGTTGTATGAGGGGCTGATGTGTTAATTTAGTTATAGACTAACTTCGTCTTTTGCTTTTGAAACTTCTCACTCCTTACTTTTAACCTTTTCAGTGTGTTCTGCCAGTGCCAGATGTTTTATGAGTTTTTAAAGAAACATCACATTTTGATTCACGTTCTCTCTCTAAAAACCTTTGTCATCATTTAGCACATTACAAATAGCGGCATGTAGTCCCAGGCTACATGTCAAAGGTAATTAAATCTCAGGAGTTTGTCAGGATTCATAAACTGCTTAAGTTCCGTGCCTGCTCTTCGTAGATGTAGCATAACTTTGTGATTAAATTCCAGTTTGGTATTCAGTCTGGGACCACTTACGCTTTTGCTTGTATGAAGTCGTATATGTTTTCACTAAAGATTAGCAGAGCTATGCAAGAAATGGAAGCAACCAAAGCCTCTTTAAAAAAAAGAAAAAGAAAAAGAAAAAGAAAGGCAAATATTGGATTCTTTCCTCCCTTGGACCCCCTCCTACCCACCTCCCATTTTCCTCAAGTTCAAATGCAAGGAGAGAACCCTAGTAGTAAATGCATATAAATTACACAAATGATAGAGTCTGGTGAAGCTTCAAGAAGGTGAAAAACTGCCAGAACTTTTCAGGGTGGTTCAGCACATTTGCTTAGAAGAGATTCGTTTGCATAATTCCCAGGATCCTCTGAAGTTCCTTGTTGAAAAAAGGAGGACGGGCATGGTGGCTCACGCCTGTAATCCCAGCACTTTGGGAAGCCGAGGCAGGCAGATTGCCTGAAGTCAGGGATTCGAGACCAGCGTGGTCAACCTGGTGAAACCCCATTTCTACTAAAAATACAAAAATTAGCATGGTGGCAGACATCTATAATCCCAGCTACTTGGGAGGCTGAGGCAGGAGAATCACTTGAACCCCGGAGACGGAGGTTGCAGTGAGCCGAGATCACACCATTGCACTCTAGCCTGGGCTACAAGTGCAAAACTCTGTCTCAAAAAAGAAAAAAAAAAAAAAAAGGAAAGAAAAAGAAAGGGAACGCTTTCCACAGTGGTTTGTAAGGGTGTCTTTTTCTCTTGTTCTTGCATTGACATTGCACTTTGGGAGAACCACATGGTAGTATAGGTGGTCTGTAAACAGTCAGACTCCCTTTCCCGAAGCTCTCCATTCCCTCCGTGTCTGATCTAGTACTATTGGAGTGGTCTGGCTTCATGTGATGACTTCAGCATATTTAGGTGGTGTCAACATATTTCTACTTTCCCCCTTGGTCCCTGTTGGATGAAAATGGATCAGTTTGCTTGTTAAACCCAACTCTCACCCTGCATTTGTCTTAGAGTTGTTCTGACTACAAGTGAAAAGGGAAAGGATGAACTGGATGATGTGTGGACAGAAAAACCACTGTTGGTTAAACATTCCCCTGCTTGAACACCCAGATGAGAACCCGTTTCTTAAGAGAACTACAGCCTTATCTATTACTGTTTGCTAAGTTCTCTATGATTGTTTTCTTCATGTGAGAAATAACTTTATAGGTTAGAAAACGAAGAGCCCAACAGCTTAAGGAAAAAAAAGAACCAACGAACCAACCAACCAAACCGGAGAAAGCAAACTCTCTGCCCTTTGATGGACTCTATCTAGTCTTGAGTGCCCTTCCTAGTCCCTGGGAATATACTAACAGATAACAGCAGGTTAGACCTGGAGGGGTTTCAAAGTCATCATCTTAAGAGAAAACTGAGGCTTTAACTGGTTTGCATAGGATGACAAGACTGGTTAATGGTGAACAGAGACCATGTTAATAACTGAGTCTGGTCCAGTATGCCTCTCCCGACTTATGGTGACCCCAAATCCTGTATTTCTCAAGGAGATTTTGATTTCAAGCATTCTACCCTTTCCACTGTCAAGAGTATTTGCATCTGACAGTTGCCCCGCCCCAACTTGGGGCTTAGCCGGAGTTATGGTCACGCCAACTGCATATCATTGAGCATCTAAGTTGGCCATCTGTCTCGGCTAAGAGCTGTCTCTTCCATTTCCTTTTTAAGACCTGACTTGAGATGGTCAGTACCTCAGGCATTGTAGAAATTGCAGTCATTCTTAAAAGAAAAAGTATAAAATTTATATTAATATTTAATTCATACAATTTGAAAGAACTTGAAACTGCAATTAGGTGGCAGTGCCCATCTGCTTCCAGTAGGCTCACGTGCTCTTCAATCCCTTGGGGGCTGCAGAGGGCCACCATCACCTTCGAATGTGCTCCTTAACAACGTGCCCACAGTCTCTCAAGGGGGAGCTCCAGATGGTGAAGGAAACTCTGCAGGCCATGATCCTGCAGCTCCAGCCGGCAAAGGAGGCAGGGGAAACAGAAGCTGCAGCTTCCTGCATGACAGCTGGTGTCCGGGAAGCAAAAGCCTGAGGAGAGACGGGATGAGAGGGGAGGTGGGCCACCATGTCAACAGTTTGGACCCGGGGGGCTGCTATCCCCTCCCCCTGCATAACTAATGTGCCTGAATTAATTATGGAGATACAGAACCTTGAGGTCTTTCAGTGGAAAGGTGGCTCATGTTCATTCTCATGAGTCTGAAACTGAGGAGTCTGCAAATTGGAATATGGAGAGAGAGATGGATTTGCTGAATTTCCTTCCAAATGTCACTCAAAAATTTCTCTTCCATGTCGTTCATGGGAATGTCTTGCACAGGATTTGAGAATATTTTCATCTCAGCCCCCATTAGAGAGAAGTTGGGGTGAATTCTGGAAAAATGTCTCTTTTCCCTGTAGCATTTGTCTTCTGCTGCAACTAAAACATTTCCTGATTCAAGATTCTATAAAAAGGGAACCAAGCATAAGACTCTGTCATCATACCTGTTACACGTTCCTACAGGTGCACGATCTAAGAGAACTAATTAACCTCAGAGTCTGGAATTAACAGCTTTTCACCTTACTTCTCCTGTGATCTAATATTATCTTAGAAACATTAATATGCAACTTACAAAAGATATTTTGGTAAGACAACAGCCTCTCAGTGGTATACCACCTTTCCATTTTCCTTTTGTGGCAATGATTGCACCTGAAGAAAGGATCCCTGAGAGTCTGTGTTTCATCAGGAAATTTATGAAATTTACCCATAGTGAGGCTGTGGATGGATCAGGGGAAACCTGTATAAAATGTTTGAGCCTGTTCTGTTTTCCCGTGGAACCTGTTTCACTCAATGCCAGGCAGTGCAGCATTTAGGAAAGCAGTGCAGTACTCAGTAAGGCAGTGCAGTACTCAGTAGCACAATACAGTACTCAGGCAGTGCAGTACTCAGTAAGGCAGTGCAGTACTCAGTAAGGCAGTGCAATACTCAGTAATAGTGCAGTACTCAGTAATACAGTACAATACTCAGTAAGGCAGTGAAGTACTCAGTAATACAATGCAGTACTCAGGCAGTGCAGTACTCAGGGAGTGCAATACTCAGTAAGGCAGTGCAGTACTCAGGAATACAGTGCAGTACTCAGTAAGGCAGTGCAATACTCAGTAATACAGTGCAGTACTCAGTAAGGCAGTGCAGTACTCAGTAAGGCAGTGCAAAACTCAGTAACACAGTGCAGTGCTCAGTAAGGCAGTGCAGTGCTCAGTAAGGCAGTGGAGTGCTCAGTAACACAGTGTAGTACTCAGTAGGACAGCACAGAACTGAATGACACAGGGCAGTTAGTACTCAGTACTATAAGTACTGAGTACTTATATAGGCAATGTAGTACTTAGTAAATCAGTGCAGTACTCAATAATGCAAGGGCACTTCAGGCTCCTGCTGGGCTGCTTCTTTGGCCCAGCTGGGACTCCTATTGAGACAGCTGCAAAACAGGCTGATTTCAATTAGGAAATTACTTCCCAAAGTGCACTGAGGAAGGTGGCCCCAAGAGATGCTCTCTAAACAAAGGAGTCCCCTCTCCAGTCAAGTACCTTTAATAAATACACCATACCATAATATCTGCTTGGAAAACCACAACGCGCATTAGCATATTAGTCTGTGAGAACTTATAGTAAGTAAACTCACTTGATTTTATCTAACCTCAACCTTTCCAAGCTTAATGGATCGTGAATTTTTTTCATGTAACTCCTATTCATATCCCACAGATCTAGTATTGTACAGCACTGCATTCTCTGAGGAAGTGCAAGTCCAAACTCTGATTTACATCACTGTAGAAACCACACTCACAGTTTTGCAGAGTGTTGAGCTTAATAACTACGTGCCACAGATCGGTAAATTTAATCCAGTGGTGGTTCTGTCTGTGCTTCTGTTCTCATACATGTGATTAGGGACAGTGATGTTCCTGCCTTCACTAGGATCCATGGATATGAGACCATTTTTGTTATTTCCTGAAGTCACACTGGCATTTCCAGAAGGCGTCTGGTGCTTTGCTCAGCCTTCCATGCTGTGCCACACTTCTGTCCTCAGTCAAGGAGATGGCCCTGCAGAAGCCAGCAATTGGCTGGGGTCCAGGAAACAAACCAAAAACACAATATGTGAATGTGCTGATTGTGTTCCCTATGGCTTCATCTTGAGCAAAATACACTCTACAGATTTTAATAATAAGTATAATTAGCTTGTTCCTGGACTTCATTTTTCAATGATGAACCAAATTCCTCAATTATTTATAATTGTGTCTAAAGAAAATTATGAACTGGTCGCATGGCACTTGGAGTCCTTGAATTAATTCCAGTGAAGCAAAACTTGGGAAGAGTCAGGATTGGCCACATTGCCAATAGCAAATTCCTACTTCGACATATGTCTTTTTAAAAAGCCTCCCAGACACAAGACATCTTAACCGTCACTAGCACAAGTGTTTTGTATTACACAGACACCATCATGAAATAATTCTGTGAGGTCACGCTGTATTTGGAAATTCTGCAAGTTAATAACTGCCTTGAATTATTTGAACCCCAAGTAAGGGTTCTTTGGTACCTCTAGTAGATAGTGTGTTCATTTCCCTGCTGCAAATTTTGAAGTATTTGGGCAGGTGAGTAATGTTTGAACCATGTACTATAACTCATCTGTTGTCTTGACTTGGTCTTAGAGTGTCATTCAGAAAGCCTGCTAAGGGCCAGAGTGCTTCTTCTGGCTACACCACCTCCTCAGGACAACCCCACTGTCTTAAGCCACTTTGACCCTGGGAGACACAGGATTTGTATCCTCAATCATACTATAGAGCAGTTTTTGTCAGGGGAACATAAAAATATCCAAGAGAAGTTAAGGCTTAGATTTAAAAGCATCAAAACAACAACAATAAAAATTTATGTTGGAGATAGCCAAGACCATAAGCAAAAGCACATATTGAAAATGATGAGTTAGAATCTGATGTGACTGGGATGTGGTGTGGGAGAATGTGTGATATTATACTGTTTGCCTTGCTGGAATGCTGGCTTTCAAATGGTCACCCATTTTTCTTTCACTGGCCTGAGTTAGGACATGCTGTCTATCACAACAGTCCCAGTTCCATCCAACTTTCTGAAATTTCTTTCTTTCTTTTTTTGAGATGGAGTCTCGCTCTGTCACGCAGGTTGGAGTGCAGTGGCCCCGCAATCTCGGCTCACTGCAACCTCCACCTCCTGGGTTCAAGCTATTCTCCTGCCTCAGCCTCCCACGTAGCTGGGATTACAGGCGCTTGCCACCAGGCCCGGCTGATTTTTGTATTTTTAGTAGAGACAAGGTTTCACCATGTTGGCCAGGAGGATCTCAAACTCCTGACCTCAGGTGATCCACCCACCTCGGCCTCCTAAAGTGCTGAGATTATAGGTGTGAGCCACTGCACCCGGCCAACTTTCTGAAATTTCAAAACTGAATTGATCCTTCTCCAAATTAGTGTGTAATATTGGAAATTTATCTTTCCCTGCAGTAAGACTGGTTTCCCCCACCCCAGAAACATGTAAGGGTTGGTACCATGCTAAGCCCTTTATAGTCATATCCTATAATCTCCATATCGACCTTCTAAGGATGGTGTTTGTAGATGGTGCAACTGAACCTTAAGAGGACTAATTCCCTTTTTCTAAGGCACAGAGCTGGTAAAATGGGGAGTAATAGTGAACCTAACAGTCACAGACAGGCAGCATGCTCTTAACTAGTGCTCTTCCTAACGTTCCTTTAATGTCCTTTTGAGATTTTGAGCCATGGAACTTACTTGTTCACCTGGTTAAGAACACATGGCCACTGTGGAAATCTTGGCTGGGGAGTCAAAGAAACTGAGCCTGAGGCAAATGAGGCTTCCCACACTGCCAGGGGAGCCTCACTGTGAAGTCTAGGCTCAGACAGGCTTCAACAAACATATTCACCCCACCATCATCCTAACCTAACCATTCCCCAGTCATCCCAGGAACAACCACTCACAGCCTGACACTGGGCAGATTTTCTTGAAGATCCTCAACCAATTGGTGTTTTCTAGAAGTGTTCCAGTATTATGAATTCTGTGTTGTGGAGAAAAGCAACCATGCATTTACTGGTCAAGGCCTTCTTGTATACGTAATTCAATACTTTTATTTTTAATATCCTCACCTTATCTGATCTTTGAGTTTTGTCATATAATTTATTGCTCCATTAAGGTTACTTTTTGTTATACAAAATAAAAGCTGATATCCAAGCCGTGGTGCACCTTGATGATTTTTTGTCCTTTGAAGTATGAATGATAGAAAAATGTATCAGGTTTATTCATCTCATCTTTCTGTTACAGGATGATTAATTGTACAATTACTTACATTATACAAAACATTTATAATAAAGCCATGCTTTAGAATTGCATATGTGTTTACTTCCAGATATCAGTAAATCACAAAATCATGAAATAGTCTATTCCCAGACTCCTAGATTAAGGAAATTGAAAATAACATTACCACTAAGAGTTGGGAACATGACAAAGACACCCTTAATACCACTGAAAATATTTTACTGGAGATATTGGCTAATTTAGTTAGGCAAGAAAAATATAGAAGGGTTACAATTTGGAAAAGAAAAAATAAAGCTTTAATAATCACAGATGATGTTATTGTAAGCTTGAAAACCTAAGAGAATCAGTAGAAAAACTTTCACACAATTAACACAGTCAAAATCAACACAACTAAAATCAACAGGCTTCATATGTGCAGACGATTGGAAGATCGAGTATAAGAAAAGACCCAATTTTCAGTAGCAACATAAAGCAAGAGAAAATGGCTAAGAATACATTTATATAAGAAATGCATAACCCTTAGATGAAGGAAATTTTAAGATGAAGGACATGAGACAAGAATTGAATACACGAAAAGACACGTTAAGCTTTTGGATAGGAAGGCATCATAAATTAAAAAATTTCCATCAGTCAATTTATAAATATTTCCCGATCCCAAATGGGAAAATAGATGTCTAGTTAGCCCCCATATGCATTCTCCCATTCATCCTTTTAGCCATTCTGTGTCTAGAAACTTAAACATGTGTGCAGAATTGCAGGTGTGCATTTGTAGCATTGTTTGGAAGGACAAAAATGAGAAACAATTGACATTTTCATTTGCATAAATTGGAAGCTGGTTAAATAAATTACTGTACATTCACAGTATGGAATGCTTTACAGTTGCTAAAAAAAATATTTATGTACATATGTGCTTGTCTCTGCAGAGCTATCACTGGAAAGGTATCCAGGCAACTTAGTGGAAAAAAATGGGAAGAAGGTTTACTTTTCTGCTCTATACTATTCTCTTAAACATTTGGTACTGTGTGCATATATTTACCTATTCAAAATAAAATCATTTCTTTAAGAAAAAAACATAATTAATGAGGCTGAGAGTAGGCCCTCAAGTAGGGCAGGGCACACAGGCTGTTGAATGGTTGCCCAGGTCTCCTTGCTGCTCATGCAGGATTCATCTGCTCTTTATTTACCTACTGTGTGCCCAGCACTGTGCTAGGGTATGCACCTGATATTGGTGATAAAAAGGCAAGTATGACCTATGGCTTAATGTGATCAGATGATTTTAAGATGAGAAGGAAATTGATGTGGTTAGGCTTTGTGTCCCCACCCAAATCTACCTTGAATTATAATCCTCATAATCTCCATAATCTCCATGTGTCAAGTGAAAGACCAGGTGGAGGTAATTGAATCATGGGGGCAGTTTCCCCAATGCTCTTCTCATGATAGTGAGTTCTGATAAGATTTGATGGTTTTATAAGGGGCTCTTCCCCCTTCACACAGCACTTCTCCTTCTTGCCGCCTTGTGAAGAAGGTGCTTTGTTTCCCCTTTGCCTTCCACCATTGTAAGTTTCCTGAGGCCTCCCCAGCCACGCTGAACTTTGAGTCAATTAAACCTCTTTCCTTTATAAATTACCCAGTCTTGGGAAGTTCTTTATGGCAGTATGAAAATGGACTAATACAGAAATGAATGACAATCATTAAAACTTTTATCACTTTAAAGACAAGAGATCGATTTTGTTCTCACCATTTTCTCGAACAACTACATCTGGGGGTTTAGTACTAAAAATTCAGCACTCTCTGAAACCCATGTTCTCTCCCTTCTGGGTTAGGGAATAACATCAAGTCTCCTTCCTTTGAGCCCTGGATCAAAGAGACCTGAGAGGTGATTGATTGTGTAGGCAGAATGGAGACTTGGGAAACGGAGTCACATTCTGCCCTTCATTGTCCCCCAGGAACTATTTATGCGCTCATTGTTTTATCCAATTTTAGGTGTGCTTTTAAATGTACATATCACATACACTCTTCCACTGTGGAAGACACAATCACAAACACCAGCATGAAGAACAGCCCAGTTGACCTCCCTCATCTTTACAATAGGACAAAACAGCTTCTTGAATCCATTGGAAACAGAACCTTTACTACAGAGATGAGACCTTTTCCCATTGTCTATTTATTCATTCACTCAAGAAACACTGGACTCCTACTCTAGAAATTGCCCTTCCTATAGTGGAATGAATTCAAGCTACAGAGGTTAAAAGGCTTAGTGAAAATTATCCAGCAAGCAATGAGAATTTTGAATGTCAACTCCAGGGACTCTTGGTTTTAAATCCATGCAATAAATCATTAAACGACACACAAACAGACACACACACATCAGCTTAATTAATGTTGAGCAACAGTTTTTTTTTATGATTTCTTATTTGATTTTTATTTGCGATAAGAAAATGTAAAATAATCATTTTTAAAGATTCATGCATAGCCCACTGCTCTAATTTTTCCAGCCCTTGTTCATACAAAACTATATTTTCAACAAACTATAGCCAGCACATTTTTATTCTTCTTTTGTGTTTAATATTATGGTATTTTCTATTTTGCTATATAATCGTTATAATCACTGTTTTATGGCCACATAATATTCTATCAAATTGATCTACCAAACTTGGCTATTCCCACATAATTGGACATTAAATCCTTCTGATATTTTGTTGTTACAGGTAATGCTGCTATAACTTCATGTGTATAGCTTTTCCTTTCCTTTAAATTATGTGCTGTGAAGAGATTCCCAGGAGTGAAACTACTAAAAGATAAGAAAGAGTGGTATAGTTGAGATGAAATTAGCATTAGGAACAGAATTGAACACAATGACTAGCCCAGCAAGGGCCCATTCCTCTGCAGGGAGAATTCTCAACCAGATATTGACTGGTTTAACTGATTTTGTGGTGTTCCTGCTCATCATGAATATATCCACAATAACCACATCAGGTGAGTCACTGTTGGATAGTTCTTAACATTTACAATGAGCAATGCCAATCCTGCAGCTGTATCTTATTGATCTCCTTCGATACTACTCTTGTTGGTCCGTGCTCCTCCTATTTTGTCTACAGATAAAAAGTGTCGAGTCATGGAAGAATCCAGGATTTAAAGATTAGAGGTGTGGACTAAAGCTGTCTTCTACTTAGCACTTGTATGATTTTAAGCTGATTATTTACCTTGCTGATCCTGCAAAATGAAGCCTGGCTTTCACGGTTGTGGAAAAACTCAAAAGAGTCAATACATGTGAAAATATTTTTTTAAAAAAAGCAACATATACATACATCCTTCAAAAATTTTTAAAAAATTTCTGCTATATAGAGAGAACAGAACCAATCTAAAGCAGGACGTAACCCAGTCAAGTGAGAACACTGTACTCAACCTAGAAAAAGTGACTCTCAAGAGGTACCTGGTAATTCAGGTAGATTTCTTAATATAAAAAGGAATATTTTCAATTTCTGATTCTGTAGACCTGCCTTCCTCAATCTTCAGGATGGTCTCAGACACTTGGGAGAACGTGAATGCTTGAGATGCAAAGTGCTTCTATTTAACTTCTATTTAATCTGCTCAGCTCAGCAACACTGAGGGTAAATACTCAAAAACATCCAAGGGTTTGTCTAGAACAACCTCCCCAATTTGGAGAATTGCACACCAGCCAGAGCTTGCTTGGGATGGCCTTAGCCACAGTCCTCCTTCCACTGCCTGGCCCCTGCCTGTTTCACATCCTCCGCTCCTAAGCAATGTGGCAAAGCAGATTCCAGTCCCTTGTGAATTCCCCAAAGGTGCATTTCAATTCTTGAAATTGCCATTCTCTTTTGCCTCTACCTAACTTTAATGACTTTTTCCTAATTTTTACCAATAGTTTCCACTTGGGGCTTTTATTATTTAGATGTCGTCTTCTTATCTCATGTATTTGCATTTCCTTTGTAGAAGAGGAGAGTGGCAGTTCCTGATTACTTGAGAACTTCAGGGTGAGTTCATAGTGCTTCTAAAACACCCTCTTCATTTACTAACCCTTAAGAGCAAGGCTGAGACTCAGGCATTGATTTCTGCATTGTGTGAGGGGCTTCTGCTCCTAGCAGGACAACAACATCTGTAACAACTACAAAGCCAGGAGCACCAGGAATGCACACTTAGGTCTGCATTTGTCCGAGCCTTCAGTAAATAAAAACCCCATGCCACCGTCTTTCTTTGCCTAGATGGAAGCAGCAGATGCTTTGTGCTGGCCCAGAGAGTTCCTTTTTTCACAAATGGAATGAATAAGAACACTTGACAGAGGAACACAAGGAGAACTGGAGGGAAGTTGATAATACTCGCTTTGGGCAAAAATGCTTGTTGAGGTAGGAGGAAGATGTTTTAAAATTGTCAATAAATTAATGCACTCTTACAAAATATGGGAGGAGGGAATGAGAAAATAACAATGAGGCCAGAGGGAGGTAAATGACATGTTGCAACCCGTGAGAAAAAAAGAAAAAATTAACAAGTTCTTTATGTAATGGCGTGTACCACACAATGCACAGAAACTCATCTCTGATTTATTAGTTTTCCATGAGGGAAGTTGGGAAATGCAGAAGGCATGCGTTAAAGGGTTGTCTTGCTAGGCAGTTTTGACTTTTAAGGACAAGCATAGAAAGGCATCTCTTCCTGAATTGAGGAGCTGGCAATTACCAGGGAGATGCTTGCCTTGAGATTTCACCAGAGTAAAGGCATCTGAATATT
Source organism: Colobus angolensis palliatus (assembly GCF_000951035.1). Classification (NCBI taxonomy): domain Eukaryota; kingdom Metazoa; phylum Chordata; class Mammalia; order Primates; family Cercopithecidae; genus Colobus; species Colobus angolensis. Next base: position 74,526 of record NW_012114577.1, read on the forward strand.
TTGTGCCTAGGAAGATCTGAGTCCTTCCTGATAATGAGGAAACTGCGAGGGAGATTCTCAGCTAGTCTGCAAAGTCACGGTGAACTTGTTTCTTTTGTGTTCCAGTGCACTCCTTATGTTTCTGTCCCACTAGCAGGCAGGAGGCTCTGGGGCAAGGCAGTGTCGGGGTCTCAGGCCTGGTCCTTGTTCTCAGAGTCGGCCCTATGCCGGGTATCCTGTACAAAGTTCCAAAGGCAGGCAGGGCACCCCCTCCTTCCATAAGGTTTCAACCTTAGTAAAATCTCAGCCCAAATTTTAGGTTTGGGAGGGAAAAAAAGTCTGCCCTAAGAATTGATAGCCTTCTCTCAGACAGGCTTGGGGTCAAATTTACTGACTCTGTGGTCCAGAAACCCCCAAGCTAAGAGACACATGTGAAAAATGGCCCTGGCAGGGGAAGGATTGATCTCAAGCAAGTATCGCTGGGGGAGATTAATTCAAGTAGCCACAAGGGGAATTAAAAACTGATTCAGTGGGGAAGGGTGGGGACCAACATTAAATCATTTAGGTGCTCTCCTCAGCCCCACCCTCTCCCTACTCCCCCTTTCCTTCTCTTGTTAAATCTCTTCCTTGTAGAACCATTATTCATTTATGATGGTCATGGGAAATCTTCTTAGCCACTAAGAAGATTGCTATAATCGCTCTCAACCTGCCTACACCCTATTTTTCACTTTGTTATGCTATCAAGAAAATATGACTCACTCTTCCTTGATATTTTTTCTCAATCATAATGAGATCCCTCTCTCCTGTAGAGGAAGGAAAGATTTTCTTGAATTACTGAAAGACTTTCCAAATTAGGAAAAACATTAACAAAGGCAGTCAGAATGAAAACTTTCTTCCCCAGACATTGCCTGGGGCAGGCATGTGATGCCCCCATATCAGCCACACAGAGTTATTGGGGTAAAAATGTATGGTTTGGTTTTGAAACATGACAGAAAGCTGGACAGAACTGTCATGATGGGCATTTTCCACATGCTCATGACAAGAGGGTTATACGCATGGACAGAAGGGCTGAAAGATTCATTATTATCTATATCACTACCAGAAAACTATGAAACTTGACTATGGAGACATCTGTGATATTTCACAAGGACCCAGTACTCTCAGGCATGACTGCACCATTGGGCTCCTGTATCACATACTCACTCAATAGCCTCCATGGTATGGTTTCTGTTCCCACCACTTCATTAACATTCTTTTCACACATGATCTGCCAAATCCAACAGCATTTTATCTGCCCTCATTCCATTCTACATTTTAGTAGAAATGTGCAGTGTGGAAACTAACCTCTTGCTTGTTGAATCTCCTTTTTCTCTTGGGTTCCATGACACTCCATTCCCAATAGTCTTATCCTACATCCATCTTTCTGCATGATTACTCTTTCTTGTGCTTAAAAGATAGATACTCCAAGTCTCTGTTCTAGATCTCTTCTCTCACTGGGCAATTTAATCTGTTCTAACAAGTTTTACAACATGTCCATAGTGATTATTCCCAAAGATACAATATTCATTGGCAATATTCACTGGACACTCACCACATGTTAGGTACTGGATTGAATGCAAAATTCAAAGTTGGGTATGGTTCAGTACCCTCTAATCATTCTCCAGTTATGCCCTCTTTTCTGAGCTTTGATTCTGCTGGACATTTCCATCACCACTGTTACTGAACTGAACTCGAGTTTGCCCACCTGGGGCAGCAAAGTCAAACACTGACATTGGGATTTGCAGGGAGACAACATTAGGCATTTATTGTGGAGCATCAGGTGAGGACTATCAGACAGCTCATGCTTAAGATCCCAACTCCCAGATGGCTTATGAATAAGGGTTTTTTGTTTGTTTGTTTTTTTGAGACACAGTTTTTCTCTTGTTGCCCAGGCTGGAGTGCAGTGGTGCGATCTCGGCTCACTGCAACTTCCACCTTCCCAGGTTCAAATGATTCTCCTCAGCCTCCCAAGTAGCTGGGATTACAGGTGCCCACCACCACGCCTGACTAATTTTTGTATTTTTAGTAGAGATGGGGTTTCACCATATTGGCCAGGATGGTCTCGAACTCCTGACCTCATGATCCGCCCGCCTCGGCCTTCCAAAGTGCTGGAATTACAGACATGAGCCACCACGCCCAGTCATGAATAAGGATTTTTAAGGACAGGAAAGCAGAGATTGTGGGCAAAGTTGTAAGTCAATATATGGAGGGTATACATTGGTTTGACCTAAAAAGCAAGGATACCTCAGAGTGGGGGTCCACAGGCTATAGGTGGATTTAACAACTTTACGAATTGCAATCAGTTAAGGAAGAAAAACTTGTTTAAAAATTTGGGTCAGTAGGAAGATGCATTAGGTCTGGCTCCTGGGTGTGACCTCCTCCGGACCCCTCAGGAAGAAGCCAGTTTCCCTCATCTGAAGTCCCTGTGCCAGCAGGCCGCATCTTTCATGTGGTGGGAGTCCGGGTTTCTGAAAAACAACTCAGGGACATATGTTAAGATGCTGTCTTTAGTTTCTATAGGGAACCAAATATTTTGTGATTAACTTTCTTGCGATTGTTTAAAGTTACTACTACCTTCTTGTTTCTCAGGTTGCTCACTTACTTCTCAAGGATAAGGTGCCTAGAATTTCCCATGAAGGAATTCAAGATTTTCCTTTATTTCCAAGCTTGGTGGGGGGCGTGCCCAGCAGCCCCTAAGAAGGGTCCCTACTCCATCTCACTGCCTCATAGACATCTCAAACACATTGTGTCTAAAACCAGCCTGATTTTTGTTTTTTCTTCTCACAATCTGCCTACCATTCATCTGTTCCTTACCTCGGTTCTTGGCATTTTCATTTTCCAGGAGACACTAACTGGAACCCTCTCAATTACCTTTTGTTTCTTCTTCCTCTTCTCATATTCAATCAGTCAAATCCTAGTGCTTTTAGCAGTTGGAGTTTTTCTCTCATTCTGTCTACTCCGTAGTTCAGATTCTTTCTGATCATCTAAATTCATGGTCAAACTTATCTTTCTAAACCAATGGTCAGATCAGCCTCAAAAACCTCCAGTGATTTTTCTGTTGCCTAAAGAATAATTGTTTTATTACAGAACAATTATCTGTCATCAAACTATACTTTCAGATTCATCTTGAATACCTCCTTTCTCTATTTTGTTTTGTTTTGGTTTGGTTTTTTGAGACAGAGTCTCGCTATGTCGCCTAGGCTGGAGTGCAGTGGCGCCATCTTGGCTCACTGCAACCTCTGCCTCCCCTGTTCAAGCGATTCTCCTGCCTCAGCCTCCTGAGTAGCTGGGACTACAGGCACATGCCACCATGCCCAGCTATTTTTTTTATATTTTTAGTAGAGATGGGGTTTCACTGTGTTAGCCAGAATGGCCTCGATCTCCTGATCTCATTATCTGCCTGCCTCAGCCTTCCAAAGTGCTGGGATTACAGGCGCGAGCCACCATGCCAGGCCGAATACCTCCTTTCAATTGCTCCGGATGACTCTGCATTCCTAACTTTCCATCTGTTTTCACGTGGACCTTTGTTCATACCTGAGCTGTTAGCCTTGAATCTTGGTCTTTACTCATATAAATTACGCTCATTTGCTAAGAGTGTGTGGGAAGACAATCAAGTATGAGCCCTAGATGTTTGGCCTGAGGAAGTGGGCAAATGACAATACTATTGGCTGAGACAGAGAAGGTTCTAGCAAAGAGAAGATACTTGTGCAGAGGTTGCAGGGGGCAGGTGGGAGTGAGGGGGAGTATCTGTAGTTTGGCCATGTTGAGTGTGAGACTTTGATTAGACATGTAAGCAGAGATGCTGAGTAGGCAGTATGAGTCTAAATTGAATTGCGGCTGGGCGTGGTGGCTCACGCCTATAACCCCAGCAATTTTGGAGGTCAAAATGAAAGAACTGCTTGCAGCCAGAAGTTTGAGACCAGACTGAGCAACATAGGGAGATTCTATCTCTAAAAAGAAAACAAAAAAGAAAAGAAAAGAAATACTTGGGCACGGTGATGCATGCCTGTAGTCCCAGCTACTTGGGAGGCTGAAATGGGAGGATCACTTGAGCCCAGAAGTTCGAGACCACAGTGAGTTATGATTGTGCCACTGTACTCCAGGCTGGGTGACAGAGCAAGAACCTGTCTCAAAAAAAAAAAAAATAGATCTGGGGAGTTTTATAGATTATATTTACAGTCACATGACTATGTGAGACCAAGTAGGGATAGAAGAGTATTTAACAGAGAGAGAAAGCCAATGAACACAGCAATGGCCACTCTAACATTTATAAGTCTGTAGGGGAAGTAAATCCAACAAATGACCTTGAAAAGGCACAACTGAAAAGGTAAGAGGAAAACAAAGTGTGTGTGTAGAGTTCTAGAGAAGAAAACGTTCAAAGAAAGAGCAGTGGTCCACCAGGGAGCTTGAATAAGAGGAGATAATGTGCTGACTACTGACCTTAGCCAGACGTAGGTCATCAATGACTTTGGTAGGAGCAGAATCAGTGGGAAAGTGGGACAAAGCAGGGGTGAGTGTGCTGGTAATCTGGCTCTCCAAAACACAAAAACAAAATCCTGATTTATAGCATTTGCTAATTTCCATGAAATAAATATTCCCAAGGAGCTGGTTTCAAGCTAACAGCATGACGTCACTGAACCTGAAGATGGGAAGAGATGCTGCAATGGGTTCTTGCCAGCAGCTCCAGCGCACGTGGGACTGAAGCCTGACTGTGTGGACACAGGACGGGAGAGGAAGTCATGGGAGGCAGCAAGAATTAACCACCTTTGGGAGGAGTTTTGACCAAGGGTCAGTAACCTTTCAGATGATTTGCACAAATTATCTTAATCCTAACAACAGCCCTGCAAGGTAGTTACTACTATCCCCCTTCTATAGGTGAGAAGACTTAAACTTAGGGATGACTATGTAGAAGGAGGCTATGTTGGATTCCCTCAGTCCAGATATCAAACCAAGTAATGTTAACAGAAAATAGAAACATCTTACTTCCCTTTTCTTCATGTCTTGTGATTAAAATAGAGCAACTTTTAGCTAACGCTCAAACTAATCTTTTTCTCCTTCTATTGAGTATTATTCACTATTTAGATAGACACAGAAAGAAGACATCAACAGAAGTAGCTTGTGTTTAACGTGATGGAATTCTCATAGGCGGTCCTTGAAGCAATGTGAGCTGATGAGCGTCACACTGTTAATTTGTGAATTGTTTAATTGGTACTTGGCAACAGAGTCCATCTTTGACAAGGCTGCAACTTCCTGAACGTTTATATTTAGGATCCTCCTTCTTTCTATATTATTTTCTCTCCCTTTAAGCACTTCCAATATTCAACCTAGATACCCAGTATTTTTGCTGCAATCTGATTTCTCATATATGTAACCTTGTTGTCTAGGAAGCCTGAAGACCCATCTGGAATGTGAATAAGGTAAGTCCCTTCCTAAAATGCCAGTGATGTTGGATTTTTGTGTGGTGTTGTTGGACCTAAGGAAAAACTCATGGAAATACAAGAAGGTGTTGTTCAATTCAGTTCTTCCTTGAGTCTGGGGTTTCTGGAGGAGGAAGAGGAAAAGGAGGAGACAGAGAAGGAGGAGGAGATAGAGGTGCTTCTCTTCCTCTGGTTCACAGCCCTCACATTCCCTCACATAGATGGGAAACCTGAGCAAAATACTCCAAAAAATGAATAAAAATTAGTATATTATTTAAAAACCAATATATCAAAACATCTGCTTAAATAACTGTCTTTCTTTTTAGAGTTTTCAGGTGATGGCAGCCTTATTTTAGGGAGTCTAATTCCTCGTCTGAAATTGTCTTCAGATTCAATTTTCATACCACTTGTGAGTACCAGTCTCCCATCTAGATGGTCACCTCTTTTTTTGACTTGAGGGTGTATTGTTCATTTTGATCAGCTTCCTAATAGTAATAATAGCTATGGAATATTTTCAGACACTGTCTTAAACATTTTAAATGTATTACTTTATTTAATTCTGGGACAGTCTTATGACAGCAATCCTATGGCAAAAGTAATCAGTCAGAAAAATGGAAACCTTGCTAAGCATTCTAAATAGATTGTGATTTAATATAAGGAATTTCCAATTGAGAAGGGCTAGAGAATAAAACCTTAAGAAAGGCCACCACTAACTTTCAGGTTTACCATGTGGCCTGGGGAATCAGGAAATTGCTGCTACTGCTCATGTTAGGAAATTACAAGAAGCCTTCACCAATGGTCATAATCAACCTACAGCACAAATGAGAGTGGGTTTAAGGAGAGTCCCTTGAGGTCATGGTGCAGCCTCGTAATGCCTGGGCTCCACACATCTCTGCACTACCATCCACCACCAGCAAGCTAATATGGGTTCAGTCTCCCTGTCCAAATTTCAAATCAGAGCATCTCATTCCATTTCTGAGAAGGCTGGAGACAAGGTAACCTGGGAAATGTTCTTTCCTGTGATATGGGAAAAATATTAGAAGAGACTAGAAATGAAAGCTGGTTACAAAACATATCCATCACTGTTATTGCTCCCATTTTTAGGTGATAAATTGCCACAGAAATTAAATAGTACAGCCATGCTTTGAATACAGAGCTTCTTCAATCCAAGCTCATACTCATACCCGTTAAAATGTACTTGGCTGTGGTTGACTTTAGGTTGTTTTCAATGAATACATGTGCCTTCCAAAAATAGCTATGAAGCTATTAAAGGTTTTCAAAAATGGTTCTGAAGTGAATTCCAAAAGAGGAGCTCCAAAAATGTTTTGCATTACAGTGGTATCGTTAGAGAAAAACAAAAGTCTTCCCAAGCTGTTAGAACCACTTTGGAGCTGTACGAATTATGAAACTTGCAACAGCTCAACGTTTCTGCTTAGACAAGACATATAGCATCTCTGCTCACATTCCCTTGGTCAAAGTACATCTCAAGACCAACAGCAGTGGAACAGGATGGACAGTTCTCATTGGAGGTACGCAAGTCCTGTAGCAGTGGGCAGTGGAGAAAAGTGGGAAGTGGCCAGGCACGGTGGCTCATGCCTTTAATCCCAGCACTTCGGGAGGCCGAGGCGAGTGGTTCACTTGAGGTCAGGCTGAGAACAGCCAGGCCAACATGGTGAAATCCTGTCTCTGCTGAAAAACAAAAACAAAAAAAACCCACAAAAGAAATTAGCCAGGTGTGGTGGCACACAGCTGCAGTCTCAGCTACTTAGGAGGCTAAGGGCACAAGAATCAATTGAGCCTGGGAGGCTGAGATTGGAATGAGCCGAGATCACACCACTGCATTCCAGCCTGAGTGACAGAATGAGACTCTATCTCCAAAACAAAAAAAGAAAAAGAAAAAGAAATAAGGAAAAAGAAAGAAAGGTGGTAAGTAAATATTTGGAAACAGAAAATAATTGGTTGCAGTAATGTTTCAAACTAGCTAAGGAACAAGTACGATAACAGTGAAATTGAAAAGTAAAGATGTTTTCCAAAAGATGAAAAAATAGAAATATATAACTTTGTGCATTAGACACAGAACAAGATTAAAAAGAAAGACTTCTCTTAACTGAAAAGGAAAGAGACTTTTGGGACTGAAAATACAGGAGTTTTCAAAGTCCCCTTGGATGTCAGCCACTTAATTAATGTCAAAAGCAACATTTTGCAAACTACACATACTGAGTCAGGGAAGAATGTAGTTAAAGATTGTTCAGATTAATTAAATTTGCTCAAATCTACAAAACCCAGTCATTTATATATAAGGTTGTTCAAGGGGCTAGCTGAAATTATCCAAGAGCCATAGAGTTAATCTTTAGAAAATTATAAAGGACAAGCATATAAAAGAAGAAAAATATACTGCATATCATTTAATTCCTTTTTCTTTTCATTTATTTTAGTGTGATGGATAAAGTCATATAGCAAAACACTTCTTACTGTTTGCTTCCAGAAAAATTATGACCATGGACTAGTTCCAATAATACAGAATAATATATTATGACCAAGTGGAACTTACTCCAGAAATGCAAGGCTGGTTAAATATTAAATTTGTTAATGTAATTCAATATATTATTAGATCTGAGAGGAAAAAAAACTATATGATGTAGCTGTAGATGCTGAAAAAATATTTGATGAAATTGACACCCATTTATGATTCAAAACCCTGAAAAGAGTAGAAGTCAGATATTTCTTAAATAAAAAAATAAAAAAGTATCTCAATATCTGTCCATGTCAGCCCCCAGACTAGCATCTTATTTGATGGAGAGACACTGGAGACATTCCTGCTAAGGTCAGGAGCAATAAAGTCACTACTATTTCATATTGTATTTGAAGTATTAGCCAACAATTTCACATATAGAAATCTAATAGTCTTTATACACAGAAATAATAACCAATTAGAAGATATAATGAAAACAAAGACCTCATCTACAATAACAAAAAGATGTATAAAATACTTAGATATGATTTTAACAAGAAATATCTAATAACTATATAAGGAAAACTTGGAAACACTCCTAGAAGACATGAGGACCAAATTAAACAGATGGAAAATCATACTGTATCCTTGGATAGAAAGATCTGAGATCCCTGGAACTCTGGGAGTGAAGACCAACTCTGCACACACTGCCCCCTGCCCTGGCCTCGGCAAAGGGGTGATGTGGGAGGACACGTTTTCATCTACTGCTCCTTCATTAAGTCCTGTGACTCTGTACCCGAGTGACTGTAGGGTTAAAAAAAATGAAAGAGAATGATTGTAGCTATAAGTTATCCTGGGTGCTAAATATGACTGTTCTTGGAGTCCAAGAGAGAAGAAAAACAAGAAGTTAAAATTTGTATGGGGGTGCTTTCACAGTCTTGCCTCCTGTATTGAAATCTGCCCTCTTTTTTTTTTTTTTCTTGGAAAGAGATCCACTTTCTTCTATCTTAAGTAATAAAAATTACATTTTTCTTTTGGAAAAATCCTGCCACCTCACAGGATTAGGACCCTGCTTTCTTCTACTGCCTAGCTCAGTAATCCACTCTAGTCTCCAATTCTGAACAATGCAGTGAAGATACCATCATTGGAGGTAAATAGGCGTGGTGGGATCTTCACCAAAGCGGTTGGGCTTTGTCACTTCAACCTCAGCACTGACCACCTCCCGCCTCCAACCCCACGAGCTCTCTCACCTGCACTGAGAGGTACATATGTAACTTGATTCTTTCTGTGACCCTCCAGTGGACATCTACTAGATAAAACATGCCGGCTTGCATCACAGAGTTCACAGTTTAAATCCACAGTAATTAAATAAAAAAACATTTTCTTCAATGCAACATAATTTCCAGAAGTTCCCTTGCCTGTAATGGAGATAACGCTCATGAGGGAGAATAGCAGTTCTGCCTTGTTCAGCCTCCTCCTGCTTTCAGGATCAGCCCAGGCTCCCCTGATCCACAGGAAACAGCCTTTAACATCGTGCCTTTTTCAACAACATAGCCATCGACTTTCAGTGGTCAACTTTGGGCAATAGGTAGATCTGGCCAAACAGAAATGGCCCAGGGCCAGATTAACTCCTAGTGGGATATAGTCCCCCATTCATCCCTATAAGTTGACAATGGCACTTGGAAAGGGGATGTATATATATATTTTTTCCTCCAATTATACATCACAAAAGATACAGAAGTGGACTTACCAAAATGTGTATACTGATTATTGCCAGGTGGCAGGAAAAAGAAGAGAATTTTTTTCTTTTTCTTCTTTGTGCTGACTTTTGCTGATTTTTCTGCAATAGCCCCGGCTTATCTTGCAATTAAAAATAAGTTTTAAAAGGAGAAAATGAGGAAGAACAAAGCTAGGGAAAAGAGGATGCCTCACTGCAGGGAAGCATTGTTCGTGCACAAGCACCATCAAGGGAATTTGAGCAAACCAGCGAATTAAACAATATTCAACAGTAAAGGCCAAGGATAAAACAAAATTGGCTGTAATGCCAGCGCTATATGTTAGGTTTTTCAGTTTAATAAATACTTGTTGAGCTCCTATGATATGCCAGGGGCAGGAAACAATAATTAAGACACATCCTTGAGTTCCAGGGTATTATGACTTGGTGCGCTACTTCTGTGGTCTTTACTCTTTTCTCTACATGGCCTCAAAGCATGGATTCACACATTCTCCCTACATTGTTGCTTCTCCGTAGTTATGAGTTAACAATGTACATAATGGACAAGACAGCCACTTGGAGCTGGTGCGTTTGGAGTTCTGCAGGCCCAGTTGTTACTCTGACTGTGATAGTTTCCACCCAGATCATTGCACATATATCATTAGGGAATTGCATTCCACAGTGAATTTTATTTATTATTTTTTAATGTTTGAAATAATGTCCCCATAGGGCAAAGACTTTGTCTTTTTTTTTGAGATGGAGTTTCGCTCTGTCACCCAGGCTGGAGTGCAGTGGCACAATCTCGGCTCACGGTAACCTCTGCCTCCTGGGTTTAAGCGATTCTCCTGCCTCAGCCTCCCAAGTAGCTGGGACTACAGGCATGCATCACCACGCCCAGCTAATTTTTGTATTTTTTAATAGAGACGGGATTTCACCATATTGGCGAGGATGGTCTTGATCTCTTGACCTCATGATCCACCCGCCTCGGCCTCCCAAAGTGCTGGGGTTACAGGCATGAGCCACCGTGCTCGACCGACTTTGTCTTTTTTGAGGTTGAATTCCCAGCATATAAAACAATGTCCAGCATGTAGACAATCAATCAATGCTTGTTAAATGGAAAAAAATTACTTTAGCAATGGAAGAATGGAAGTAATGCCCTTATGTTTGACTGTGTTTTATCTAATATCATTGGCCCTGGGGCCTACTCAGGAATTCTTGTGAAGTGATAAATTCTAAATGGCAAATTACTTTCAAATATAGTGATTTTTAAATAAGTAATAACTTAAATGTGTAGAGGAATTGACATCATGGTATGCCAACAATCCCTTGTTAATTTTGATGTTGGGGAGAGTATTTGGTGTATGATCTAGCGCTAATACTTTTTTCATGTTTTAGATATTCTCATAAAGTAACAGTTTGTTGTGTGTGTCCTCTCTCTAAAGAGGGTAATAGTAAAATGGCCCGATAGCAATGTGGAGTGTGGAGAGACAGTGAAGGTAGACTGCATGGAGGAGGGGGCATGGATGAGGATTAGGAAGGAAGGTAGTGTCTTGTCTACTTTACAATCTAGCTGAAGTGAGCTTCCCAGTCCTGATGGACTGGGTCCTGCTCTAGGATGACCACCTGACACTGGTTTTATTCAATCCTGCTGCAGGAGTCTTCCTGAACCTTTTGTTCACAACCCCAGTCAGTGGAGAAAGGAAGTCCGCGTTCAGCTCCTCTGCAGGGTCCCCGTGGGTGGCTTCCCTCCACCATATGTTCCTCTGAAGCTGTGCTGCCCAGCCACTTGCCTTGGGGCTTGGTGCAAATGCGTCTTGGAAGTGAAGTGCTGGGGAAGACGAAAGTGCTCTTTCCAGATGGCACCAAATTAGCCTCTTGAGATCCGCATTTGCCGGGAATATGTTTATAAGGAAAGCAAACAAAGGAGTCCCTGGAGATTTTAAACAGTTTAGGGCCTTGGATGGGAAATGGGGGAGGTAAGGAAGAAAGCTGGGGGAAGAGGCTGGAGAAAGCAGTAGGGCAAGGGAGGGGGGCATCTATCCCAAACCCACCCACAGCCAACTCTCGCCTCCTCCTGGCCATTCACAAGGAAGCCAGTTTCATTGTCAGACAACACACATTATCAGTATGATTTAAAAATAATGATCTGATTAATTTAAATGTGAATCTGATTGCCTCTAATATTGAAACACTGGCTCTAACAATGCCTTCAAGAGCTTAAAAAGAAGTCTTGCTTGTCTTACATAGCTAGTGTTTATTTTGTGCTTACTATGAGTCAGGCATTATCACACTGAATTCACCAAGTCACAGTAAGAGGTAGACATGATTACAATGTCTGTATTACAGATAAGGACACAAAGGTTTAGAGAAGTTTAAAAAAGGTAAAAAACATATCTAAGGTTACACTTCTAGTAGGTGGCAACTCTGAGCTATATACCCAGGGTTGCAAAACCAAACTCAGTGTTGATAACCTCAATGCTCAACTGCCTCTGTGTAGCGGAAGCACTGCCTTCTTCCCTCTGCCCTCTCTGCTTCCCAGAATCATCACCCTTTTCTGTGAGTTCTTCCTTATTGGCTGAGGGACACCAGGCCCTTCATAATCCTGATCTCTCTCCTCAGGTTCTCAGTGATCTAGTGCTTCACACTATACTTGATCATGTCGCCCAGCTCCTGTTGAGTTGTTTATTGTTTTCTTTGTTTTATCAACAATGACAAACAAGAAGCTGTGTTGGGTGAGTGTCCCCAGAAGCTGATCCTGACACAACGATTTGCGTGAAAGTGCTTTATTTGGGAGGTGATTCCTGGAAGCATCTGTGGAGGACTGGGGAGGTGAGACAGACAAGAAAGGCATCCAACGGTGACTGCCATGGGCAGCTGAGACTTAACTTGCTGGTGAACTCTAGGAGAGGCTGCAGAGCACACCTGAGAATTTTCCCCGCTGAGGGGCGAGGATGTCAGGGATATTTATCTTCCCACTCCCATCTATCAGAGGGATTTACTTCATAGCACACCCAGCCTCCCCCATGTGCAGATCAAGAGAACGTGCCTAGGCAGAGGTTGCAGGTGCTTGCAACAGGATGCACTGGAATACAGAGCTCCATGGGGCTGAGCACGCAGGCCCATGGAGCTCTCTATTCCTATATCTGTAGCCCTGGGACTCCCTCTCTAGGCCACGACAGAATCACTCAATTCTCACAACCCTCCTTTCTGCTGAGCCCAGATAAGAATTCAGAATCCTTCTCAAAAGCGGTTCTCCAGGCAGCAACTTCTCATTGATTAGAGTTGGTGCACAAGATAGAACCCATGTTATATCCTTTCTATCTAGTCTGATATTTAACCTTGAAGGATTTCTGCTCCATCATGCAATGACCTCTAATGTCACCTTCAGTAATAATATTCTATGACTACATGACCCTATATGTCTATGAATGTGTCTTCGGTTGCATTAGCTTTCTTAAAAGTTTTTCTCTAAACTGCAGAGTCAACTAAACATGTCAAGTCTTTTTCAAAAAGATTGCTATTATTGGTTTTCTATGTCATGTGTCAGCGCAGCTGACTTTCTAAACCTGAGTTTAGGGCTTTCCTTTGATTCCTTTTAAATTTGATCAAGTTAGTTCAGGTCGATCATTCCAGCTTGGTAGAGGTTTTTTGCAAAGCAATTCTGTTATCTAAGAAATGAGTCATCTCCCCTAACTTTTGGCAGCTGCAAATTTGATAATCAGGTTGGTTTTGTTTTCACAAAAAAATTGTTTAAAATATTTAGCAGGATGGGACCAGGGACAAAACCCTTGACTAGAGACCTCCCTTCTGTGGCATGTGATCCATTATTAATGGAAAGGAAAGTCCTGCAACCTGGGGTCACTGAGAGTGCCCAGGGTAGGGATGTTTGAGGTCACTGTGCATCCTGGATTCTCAACCATCTGAACCAGTCTAATGGAGAAACAACCTTGGGCTCCTTCACCATCAGGATTGCTCCTCACCCCTTGGTCAAATGGATCCAACCCTTTTCCCTTGATGCATTCCCACATCCAAAATGGAAATGTTACCTCTCTAATGATGCTAGTAAAGCTCTCTGAGATCTCTGGCTGAAAGCTGGTATACAATCCAGATTCACGTACTACTTCATGATTGCTACTGCACTTCCTAACGCACCTTTCCTTCTTCCCGCCCTGGCTCCGCATGCCCTGTGTTTCTCCTTCAGCATTTTCCTATGGCTAGCATCTGCTCGGTTCCATTCTGACTCTCCCTCCTGAGAGCTAGCCAGCTGTCCACGCCAGGTGAGGCTTTGGGAGGACACAGGCCCTGAATGTATTTGCATGTGTATGAGTCGGTGTGTGTCTGGGTGTGTTTGTGGAAGCAGGGTGAGGGGAAGACGAGGGTGTAAAGTGGTTCCAGCCAGCCTCGTTTGCATGAAGCATGTTTATGCACAATCGGCAACTTTCCGACAGGTGCCATTCACGTCAGTCGGTGCAAGAGGCCCCTTGGCCCCGTCTGGTTGCACCACTCTGGACAGTTGCCCAAAGCAGCACGCTCTGTGCCTCTTGCAATGTCAGTGGCTCCCTCCAGCCTGCGCTGCTCATCCTTCTTAGACCCTCCAACAGGCCCTTTCATCCTCATCAGCACTTCTCAGGGGAAGGGACAGATCTAGAGTGGATTGGCAGAAGCAGCACAAAGAAGAGTCGTCTTTGAGTCTGATGGCCTTTTCCAGAAAGAGCAGACTCTTTCAGCTGTGCTTGCAATCTGAAACCCTAGACACCTTGGGCTTTCCCTCTTGCCCAATCCCATAAAATTATGATGTTCATCCACATGCATAATTTATGAAAGAATACATAAAAAAGTGCTTTGCACATGTTAAAATTTTACAAAACATATAAGGTAGTCCTGTGATTTGTGAAGCTTTTATATGTCCCCATACCCATTTCAGGTACATTTACACACACACACACACCCTCGTATTTGCTGCATTTCACATCTGTTTCGCTGCCCTGAAGAACACAATCTAATTCCCTGTTATCATGAATAAATAATGTCAGCAGAACCACAAAGAAGAACAGGAAACACAAAGTGGTACTATGGCCAACAAAGCCTCTGTGCATACGATATCCTGAATTTCTTTTATTAATTTCTCCAGTTCTCTTCCATTTATCTGTCTGAGCATCAGAGGGCTAAGCCACAGATCCAAGGTCCTCTCCAATGCGATCAGTCACATGTCTCTGCTCCTGTGCATTCTACTCTAGAATGGACACACTTGGTAACATGGTTTGAATGTGACTCTCCAAATCTCATGTTGAAACGTGACCTCCAGTGCTTGAGGTGGGCCCAGTGGGAGGCATTTGAGTCATGGGGCAGCTCCCTCATGAATATGTCGTTGCTGTCCTCATGGTAATAAGTGAGCTCTCACTCTGTTAGTTCATGTAAGAGCTGGTTGTTTAAAAAGAGCCTGGCACCTCCTCCTCTCTCCTGTTGTTCCCTCTCTCCCCAGGTGACATGACAGCTCCCCGTTCACCTTCCACCATGACTGTAAGCTTCCTGAGGCCTCACGAGAAGCTGAGCAGATGTGAGTGCCATGCTAGTACAGCCTGCAGAACTATGAGTGAAATAAACCTCTTTTTGTATATTACCCAGCGTCAGGCATTCTCTTATAGCAACGCAAAATGGACAAACACACTGTGACTGACTGACCTTCCATAGTGAAACGAGGATATTAGACATGAGTGTATTGTCATTTATAAAGTATGATGCTGGTACGTAAAACTGTTTGGTTCTTCCTGGGTAATGCAACCCGTTTATGTACAGGTGGCAATTCTGAAGCTACATAACATGGAAAAGGACTGTCCTTTTCCCGTTTGGCTACATAGAACGGCAGTGCTCACTGTTGCAAACAGGTATCATAAATGTAAAGGAAGCAAGAGTGGCTCTGAGCAACTGTAGTCCCAGCAGCTCTCCCTGTACTCCCTGTCTGTTCTCTTCTTCCACCTGGTACTACCCAACTTCTTTACCATATATGCATTCGTCTAGAGCATTGTAGCATCCCAACTCATTTGATCCTCCCAACAGCCTTGTAAAGTCTGGAAGGCAAGGGCTTTATTATGCCCATTTTGGAGATAATGACTTTGGTGTTCCCTGGCACCTCAAACACACAGTTAGCACCCATACTTCTTTCACAACAGGACGAATTACTGAAAAATTAGCAGTAGTGCTATTGCTTTTGCTGGGTCAGCTTATCAGCAGAAAAGAGAGAATGTGGAATTTCCACTTCACGCTCACGGGAAGCATTGCCAGGCCACTGGGGGCTGAGTTCAGGCCAACTCAACCCCTGGCCATGTAGACAGCTACAGTGTACATAAGATGTTTAATTGGTGGCCAACTATAAGATATTGAGGAGATTTTCCCAGAAACTATGATTTCCAGTTTCTCTTGGAGAAAGTGGAAGATTCCTGAACCTGGAGATGGCCGGGCTTCAAGGTGGGATGGTTGTGTTGGGTGCCAGGAGTCAGTGATGTCCCCATGGCAGAGTCTGGCAGTGGGGAGTGGGGAGGGAGGGGGCACTAGCAGGTGTCCCTCTCGCAACTTCACATGCCCAAGAGCCTGAGCACTGGCAGCACAGCCTCTGGGGCCTGAACACCAGAAGCCCTTCTCCAGTTTCCTTGGCTGTGTTAGCCAGGAGGCTTTCATGAAATCCCAGGGGGGCAGGAAGCAGGGAGGGGTCCCCAAAAAGTAGTCGAGATTGAATCTTTTACCAAACTTGACAAATGAGGGTTTTGTTTTGTAATTTTTATTTAAAAAGTATTTATTTATTCAATTTATTTATTTTTTTAGAGACACAGTCTCACTGTTACCCAGGCTGGAGTGCAGTGGTACAATCAGTGCTCATGGGAGCCTCAAACTCATGAGCTCAAGCAATCTTCCTTCCTCAGCTACCCCAGTAACTGGGAGTACGTGCATGCCACCATGCCTGCCTAATTTTTTTTTTTTTTTTTTTTAGAGACAGGATCTTGCTATGTTGCCCAGGCTTATCTCAAACTCCTGGCCTCAAGCGATCTTTGCTGCTCAACCTCCCAAAGAGTTGGGATTATAGGCATGAGCCACTGTGTTTGGCATTTTGTATTCTCTTATAAGATGGTCAGCCAGCTGTGGTCACAAGAGGAGACACTGGAGAGGCTCAGGAAAACAAAGTTCACGATCCTCACAGTTTCTAGGGCCAGGCAGAGTCACGTGGGGAAGACGCCAGGATGGTAAGGAGGCAGAAGGCAAGACGACGGGAAGGTTTAGGCCAGAGCCTTTACTGGAGTTTTCCAGGAGAGACAAGGCAAGGTGGGTGAACACTTTAGGATTGGCTGCTTTGCATAATTTCAGAGGGCCCTAAGCTATAGGGGTGGCACACTAGGGAGTTGCCTGGCACCTGGCCCTGGGATGATTAGGGCAGAGGAATATTGCATCCTGCGGAGCAAGGGCGGGATAGAGGAGGTGCAGCTGTGTGTTGCTTAGTTTGCATATCAGAGGCATGTTTGGGGCTGGGTTGGGCTCTCACAATTAGCTGGCTCAGGGAAGGCTGTCTGTCTCCTCCATAAAGCTTTTTCAGCATGTCGAGACATAATATACAGAAAAATTAAAACAATATGCAATACAGGCTTAGAGCCAGATACAACTTGATTCAAAATGAGTAAGTTAAATAATTGATCTGGAGCAATCGGTACTTCCTGAGAGTCAGGCTTCTCTGTAGCCTACGAACTTCAATAGAGACTCCTGTGGGGTATTTGTGTAGGTAGAGAAGATCTCTCCACTCCTGACACGGTCTTCCTACTTGAAAACGTAACACTCCCTACTTATATTTACTTTTCATGAATGATTTTATAATTCTATTTAAATCTTATTATATTTATTTTTCATGAATGATTTTATAATTGTTTAAGTCTTATATTTATTTTTCATGAATGATTTTCTAATTCTACTTAAATCTTATTATTTAAATCTAGTACCTCTTCATTGTACATAAAATTCAGAAAAAAAGTTAGGGCATATTTTAAAAAACACACCTGAATTCCTGTTATGCAGGAATACTTAATATTTTGGAACACAGAGTTATGAAGAAACTGTGGAAAAACTCAACTGTTTCTCTCCCCTGCCCCCATATATGTGTGTATGCATACACTCATGTATGTGAACATAAGTACGTAATTATATTTATATGCACTTCTATATATCTACACCTATTTAGGTCCAGCTTGCTAAAGCCAAAATCCTCCCCACTTTTAAATCACAGCTGAAGGCCTCCTTCCTCAGTTCACTGGTACTTCCCCAGCCCTCCCTCTTTTTTACTGGTTTCTGTGTTCTTTCGTACTGATTACTTCTTTTTTTTTTTTTTTTTTTTTTTAACTTGGGCTGCTCCTTCCCCTGCCTCTCTTATTTGTATATACTTCAAATGAGGGGGGTAATGTCTAAAAGGCAGCACGTAATTACAAGTGGACCTCAAATACTGCTACAGTCAAGTTCTAAACAATCTTTAGAACACCGACTCTGCCAGTCCCCAGAGACATCAGCAGAAAACGGGAGTCCTGTGTACTGTGGTGTTGTGGTGCTGTGGGCGTGATATCTGCCAGCCAGTGGCTCCATTTAGGCACCTTTGTCACCTTGCTTATTGTCTCGGCTTATGCAATTATTTATTTATTTATTTTTTTTTTTTGCAATTTTGACATTTCTCATTTGTAAAGTGAGTAGAAAATGGGTATATAAAAGTGGTGGTTCTAGTGGTGAGAAGACTAATTAAGTAGATACAAAGATAGAGCATCGAAGTGTGAAGTCTTCCGCCTCAGCGAGATGTTTATTAGACTTAAGCCAGTCAATCGCAAGCCAGTCAATCACATGCCAGTGGTAAGGAAAGAAACAGAAGTCACTGTGTTAGCTACTACAGATAGAGTGTATGTGGTGTAAATAGTGACTTAAATTATTTTTTTAGCTCTCTGAGAATGAAACATTTATTGGCACCTGCTATATATACCAGGCTAAAAAGTTATTTCCAATTCTGAAATAATTGACAATTCAAAGTTAAATTTTTATGAAGTTATTATTCAGACTGTACCCAGAGTTTTTTGATTCTTGAATTCCAAATTATCCTCCTCTTCTTCACCTGTCATTTTTTTCCTCCACCAAAATAGTGTTCCTTCCTTAGTGATTTTTTTCATAGCAGATGATTAATTTATGTTTCAGAAAAACAGAGACAATGAACAATGCTAGGCCTTTGGAATTCTTAACTACTGACAGAATTTTCACGGAAATGCAGAGAAATGGGGACTATTATGAAGAAATGACATCTAATGCTAATTCACTAAACTCATTTTGCCGGTTTCCAACCAACTACTTTGGCTAAATCTTCAATTCCAAGTAGACAGAGTTCAGTTACATTTTTTATTTATCTATATTCAAAATCTGTAATGTTAAGTATTGTGAAGCAATAGCTAAAGGTAAAAAATCCAAATAAAAAAGTTAAAAAGGGGAAGTTTTGGATAATGGATAGTGTACAAAAATCTGTGAGTTAATACCACCTATCTAAATAATTTTGTAGTTTTTCATTATTATTTGAAAGATGACCTAGCCAATAGAATAAGACAGAAGAATGAAATGAAGGCATAACATAGGAAAGAAATAAAGAAAACTGTTTTATGCACAAAAAACAATGATTCTGCACATAGAAAATAAAAAAGCTATGCAGGTAAAACATATAATTAATAGGTGAATTTTACAATATTACTGAATGCACAAATACCCAAAAATCACTTGTATTTCTATACACCAGCAACTTAAAGAAATTAAAATTTAAATGGTAGAATTCAGAATAGCACAAAATAATCAAATATCTTTAAAATACATATATTTGAAGATGTGCAAGAACTTTATACTGAAAATAAAACTACCTTTACGGAGAGGAATCAAAGAAGACATAAATAAGCAGAAGGATTTACAATTTTCATAAAGTGGAAGGCTCAGTATTTTAAGATGTAATTTCTCCCACAATTTACCTATAGATTCAATGCAATCATAGTAAAAAACCTAGAAGGTGTGCATTTTGGGGGTAAAAGTTTAAAAGTGATTCTTTCTCACTTTCTGGTTCACTTTCTCGCTCACAGACACATATGTATATAGCAATTTAAAAAACTAAGAAGATAAAAAATAATAATGAGGTAGAATTTACACTATCAGATATCAAAATTTATTATAATGCCACAGTAATTAAAATAGTATAGTGTTGGGCAAAGATAGTAAGCAAGCAAAAAGAACAGAAACAAAGCTGTACATATATGGTCACTTATTTATTACAAAGATGTTCCTGCAGTGCAGGGAGGAAGAAAGTTCTTTTCAATAAATGTGGCTGTGCCAAATGAATAACTGTATTTGAAATAACTCAATTTGAATCCTACCTACCTACATAGTACCTCACAATGTACAAAAAAAATTAAATTCCAGGTGGAATGTAAATCTAAATATGCAAAGTGTAAAGGACTGACAAATTGGACTTGTTAAAATTTAGAACATCTGTTAATAAAATAACAGTCATAAGAAAGTGGAATGAAGGCTCAGCTCAGTGGCTCATGCCTGTAATCTCAGCACTTTGGGAAGCCAGGGCGAGCGGATCACCTGACGTCTGGAGTCTGAGACCAGCCTGACCAACATGGTGAAACCCCATCTCTACTAAAAATACAAAAATTAGACAGACATGGTGGCGTGGGCCTGTAATCCCAGCTACTCAGGAGGCTGAGTCATGACAATCACTTGAACCCAAGAGGTGGAGGTTGCAGTGAGCTGAGATGATGCCACTGCACTCCAGCCTGGGCGATAGAGCGAGACTGTCTAAAAAGAAAAAAAAAAAAAAAAAAAAAAGAAAGAGTGAAATGAGAATCCACTGAACAAAATATGTCTATATTATATATAAATGACAAAGGACTTACATTCAAAATATTTTTTAAAACTTCTCAAATCGTTAAGAAAAAGGCAACTCAATTTAAAAATGGGCCAAAAACTTTAATGGATACTTCACAAAATATGGTACCAAATAGCTCAACATCATAATTAATTGAAGAAATGGAAAATAAAATCACGATAAGATAATATAACACCTCCAATTCCTCCATTTCTGAATGGCCAAAAGAGGTGGAGGGAGTACCAAGTATAGAATATAGAACAGTGGGAACTGTCATATGCTGTTTGGTGTATCTACCTAAACACATCACAATAGATGTTCCTTATAAACCAACAATTCTATCATAAGTGTATACCAATAGAAATGTGTGCATATGTGTGCCAAACGACATGTACAACAATGTTTTTGTAAGCATTACTTTAATAGATCAAAATGGCAAGCAGCAGAATGAATGCTGTACAGCCGTGAAAATGAATGCTACTTATAATAACATGAAAGAATTTTACATAGCGTTGATGGAACTAAGTAATGCACAAAATATTATATACCATATGATTGCCTGTATATAAAGCTTGAAAATAGTCAAACCTAATATGTGGTATTAGAAGTTGGAATATAGGTTACTTTTGAGTAGGGATTAATGACTGCACACCTAAGATTTGTGCATCTTTCTGTATAAATATTTTGCTTCAATTAAAATTAGAATCTTACTTAAAAATAAACTTTTGCATGGCAAAATGTGCCTCTTGTTTTCACCTTTGAATTTATTAGCGTCAGTTGAAGTTCATCATAACCTAACAAATCAAAATTTCTCCATCTGTCTCATTTCCTTAAAGATTATTTTCAATTGCTTCTGTGTCCAGAATGTTAATCTCAAATATTTCATTTATATTTGATACTATTTCTTCACTGTTAAATATTTATATCAAAACTTTATACTAGTGCATAGTGTAGTGAGACGTTCAATTGTTTTTTCCCCAAATTACTTGCTTATCTCAATGTAATTTATTAACTAATATTCTCTTTCCCTTTAAAAGTTCTATACAAAGAAAGTATGTATTCTGCCCTAGTAAGTTATTTGTCTGTTCTTGCACCAGTACACTTTAATTATAACTGCATTGTAATGTATTTGTAACTTACTGTTTTCTGTCAGTTTTTAAAATTTTCTCCCAGAATTGTCTTATTTTAGAATTACTTGAATTTTATTAACTTAGAAGAACATTCTATTGATAACCATGTCATCCTTTTGGAGAGAATTATTATTATTATAATTCTGAGAATATCATGCCCTTAAATGTTTTCAGCATTTGTTGATACAATCTCTGTTCTCTTGGTGTAACAGAAAAGGAATCAGGAAATCTAAATTTGAGTTCTTATTCTTCAACAAAGTAATTGTGTGACTTTGAGACAGTTACCAAAAGTGTATCATATTTTTTGTAAATTGATTTTTATAGTTTCTACTTATTTTTTTCTTGGAGATAATTTGGTTTTATTGATTTATAATATTTGTTTATAAACTAAGAGTATTACATCATTAAATGCTTGCAAATTTTCTTAATTTGTAAAATGCCTTCTAATGTGATAAGTCATTATTTTGATGTTTGTTTTTTGTGGAGGGGGAGTTTGAATGTCCTTTTTTGTAGCTTGATTATTTTATTGGGGTTTAATTTAAATATAGTGACACATACAAGTCTCAGTGATTTCTGACAAACCACATACTCCCCTGTATCCACCCCCCGATCAAGATACAGAACATTTCTTTTTTAAAAATGTTCATTTTTATTTCAACAGTTCTTGGGGTACAGGTGGCTTTCGGTTACGTGGATAAGTTTTTTTGTGGTGATTTCTGAGATTTTAGTGTATTTGTCACCCAAGCACTGTACACTCTGCCCAATATGTAATCTTTTATCCCTCAGCCCCATCACAGGCTTCCCCCTTGAGTCCCCATAGTCCATTATGCTATTCTTATGTCTTTGCAACCTCATATCTTAACTCCCACTTATAAGAGAGAATATATCATACACATTGTATGTATGAGAACATACAATATTTAATTTTCCATCCCTGAGTTACTTTACTTAGAATAATCGCCTCCAACTGTATCCAAGTTGCTGCAAAAGACATTATTTCATTTCTTTTTATGGCTGAGTAGCATTCCATTATATATATATAACATATATGTAACACATATAACATATATATAACATATATATATATATATATATATTACATCTTCTTTATCCACTCGTTGGTTGATGAACACTTAAGTTGGTTCCATGTCTTTGCAACTGGGAACTGAACACATGTGTCTTTTTCATATAATGACTTCTTTTCTTTTGGGTAGACACCCAGTAATGGGATTGCTGGATCGAATCGTAGTTCTGCTTTTAGTTGTTTAAGAAATCTCCATACTGCTTTCCACAGTGGTTGTACTCGTTTACATTCCCACCGGAAGTATAAAAGTGTTCCCTTTCCACCACATCCACACCAACATCTATTATTTTTTGATTTTTAAATTATGGCCATTCTTGCAGGAGTAAGGTGGTATTGCATTGTGGTTTTAATTTGCATTTCCCTGATCATTAGTGATGTTGAGCATTTTTTCATAGAAAAATAGAACTGTGTATTCATGTCCTTTGACCACTTTTTGATGGTATTCTTTTTATT